>NC_060193.1:12719680-12769680 GCF_021184085.1 Oncorhynchus gorbuscha
AAACCTAAAAAGCGCTGCAACTCGACACGTGACCTTGGAACGGGCCAATCACTGACAGCTTGGACCTTAGCGGAATCCATCTGAATGCCTTCAGCGGAAATAACGGAACCGAGAAAAGTAACGGAGGAGACATGAAAAGAGCACTTCTCAGCCTTCACGTAGAGACAATTCTCTAAAAGGCGCTGTAGAACACGTCGAACGTGCTGAACATGAATCTCGAGTGACGGTGAAAAAATCAGGATATCGTCAAGATAGACAAAAACAAAGATGTTCAGCATGTCTCTCAGAACATCATTAACTAATGCCTGAAAAATAGCTGGCGCATTGGCGAGACCAAACGGCAGAACCCGGTACTCAAAATGCCCTAACGGAGTGTTAAACGCCGTTTTCCACTCGTCCCCCTCTCTGATGCGCACGAGATGGTAAGCGTTACGAAGGTCCAACTTAGTAAAGCACCTGGCTCCCTGCAGAATCTCGAAGGCTGATGACATAAGGGGAAGCGGATAACGATTCTTAACCGTTATGTCATTCAGCCCTCGATAATCCACGCAGGGGCGCAGAGTACCGTCCTTCTTCTTAACAAAAAGAACCCCGCCCGGCCGGAGAGGAAGAAGGCACTATGGTACCGGCGTCAAGAGACACAGATAAATAATCCTCGAGAGCCTTACGTTCGGGAGCCGACAGAGAGTATAGTCTACCCCGAGGAGGAGTGGTCCCCGGAAGGAGATCAATACTACAATCATACGACCGGTGAGGAGGAAGGGAGTTGGCTCGGGACCGACTGAAGACCGTGCGCAGATCATGATATTCCTCCGGCACTCCTGTCAAATCGCCAGGTTCCTCCTGAGAAGTGGGGACAGAAGAAATGGGAGGGATGGCAGGCATTAAACACTTCACATGACAAGAAACGTTCCAGGATAGGATAGAATTACTAGACCAATTAATAGAAGGATTATGACATACTAGCCAGGGATGACCCAAAACAACAGGTGTAAAAGGTGAACGAAAAATCAAAAAAGAAATAGTCTCACTGTGGTTACCAGATACTGTGAGAGTTAAAGGTAGTGTCTCAAATCTGATACTGGGAAGATGACTACCATCTAAGGCAAACATGGGCGTAGGCTTGTCTAACTGTCTGAAAGGAATGTCATGTTTCCGAGCCCATGCTTCGTCCATGAAACAACCCTCAGCCCCAGAGTCAATCAAGGCACTGCATGTAGCACCCGAACCGGTCCAGCGTAGATGGACCGACATAGTAGTACAGGATCTAGATGAAGAGACCTGAGTAGTAGTGCTCACCAGTAGCCCTCCGCTTACTGATGAGCTCTGGCCTTTTACTGGACATGAATTGACAAAATGTCCATCAAATCCGCAATAGAGGCACAGGCGGTTGGTGATCCTCCGTTCCCTCTCCTTGGTCGAGATGCGAATACCTCCCAGCTGCATGGGCTCAGTCTCTGAGCCAGAGGAGGGAGATGGTTGCGATGCGGAGCAGGGAAACACCGTTGACGCGAGCTCTCTTCCACGAGCTTGGTGATGAAGATCTACCCGTCGTTCTATGCGGATGGCGAGAGCAATCAAAGAGTCCACACTGGAAGGAACCTCCCGAGAGAGAATCTCATCTTTGACCACTGCGTGGAGTCCCTCCAGAAAACGAGCGAGCAGCGCCGGCTCGTTCCAGTCACTAGAGGCAGCAAGAGTGCGAAACTCTATAGAGTAATCCGTTATGGATCGATCACCTTGGCATAGGGAAGCCAGGGCCCTAGAAGCCTCCCTACCAAAAACTGAACGGTCAAAAACCCGAATCATCTCCTCTTTAAAGTTCTGGTAATTGTTAGAACAATCAGCCCTTGCCTCCCAGATAGCTGTGCCCCACTCTCGAGCCCGGCCAGTAAGGAGTGAAATGACGTAAGCAACCCGAGCTCTCTCGCTAGAGTATGTGTTGGGTTGGAGAGAGAACACAATATCACACTGGGTGAGAAAGGAGCGGCACTCCGTGGGCTGCCCGGAGTAGCAAGGTGGGTTATTAACCCTAGGTTCCGGAGGCTCGGCAGGCCAGGAAGTAACAGGTGGCACGAGACGAAGACTCTGGAACTGTCCAGAGAGGTCGGAAACCTGAGCGGCCAGGTTCTCCACGGCATGGCGAGCAGCAGACAATTCCTGCTCGTGTCTGCCGAGCATGGCTCCTTGGATCTCGACGGCAGTGTTACGAGCATCTGTAGTCGCTGGGTCCATTCCTTGGTCGGATCCTTCTGTTATGCAGGTGAATGAGGACCCAAAAGCGACTTGGCGAAAACAGAGTTTTTAATCCAGTAAAGTAACTTTACAATCAAAAGGCATAATACTACTCGTAATGACGAGAACAGACTGGAGACTTGATCAAGAACTGCAGGTTGCCTCGGGAAGGCACTTGAACGTAGCAGACTCAGACACCTGCTCACCACGCAGCATCTGAGGGAAACACGACACGACAGGGCGATACATAGACACAGCACGGTGAACAATAGACAAGGATCCGACAGGGCAGGAACGGAAAACAAGGAGAGAAATAGGGACTCTAATCAGGGAAAAGGATCGGGAACAGGTGTGGGAAGACTAAATGATTGATTAGGGGAATAGGAACAGCTGAGAGCAGGAACGGAACGATAGAGAGAAGAGAGAGAGGAAGGGAGAGAGAAAAAGGGGAACGAACCTAAAAAGACCAGCAGGGGGAAAATGAACAGAGGGAAAAGCAAAATGACAAGACAATCTAAGACAAAACATGACAGAAATACTGCACAGGTGAAATCAAGAGGACAAGTGTATAAATATGTCATGGGATTTTACCACAGGGAGTTATGTAAACACACAAGCATGAACACATGGACTAGATATGGAGGTAGTGAGGGGAGGGAGGGAGGGAGGGAGGGAGGGAGGGAGGGAGGGAGGGAGGGAGGGAGGTAGAGAAGGAGGGAGAGAGGGTGGGAAGGAGGAAGAAAGAGAGAAGGTGGGAAGAATGGAGGGAGGGAAGGAGGGAGAAAGAGATAGAGAGAGGGAAGGAAGGAGGGAGGGAGGTAGAGAGGGAGGAGGGAGAAAGACAAAGAGTGAGAGAGAGAGACAGGGGGGGCACTGCAGCAAACGAGGAAGAGAGATTTATTTAAATGCCAGATTCTTCAGTGTAGCCTAATTCAGGAATTAGGACTGATGTTTAGTATATGGAAATTCACTGTAATCTCCTTTTAGATCATGTTGATTGGTCCGTCCTGTTTACATGAGAAGAGAGAGAACTGTCTAACGAATTGTTTTCAGTTGGCTGATTTCCTTCTGTGAACTGTCACTCAGGAAAATCTTTGAAATTGTTGCATGTTGCATTTATATTTCTGTTCAGTGTAATAGGTTAAAAAAGATTAAAGAACATTTCATGAGGACTGTGAGGAGACACACAGACACAGTACAATTATTATTATTATTAGCATTGTATTTTTAATGTGTGTGACTCTCCTTGTCTATCGCTGCTGCTTCGGTAAGAATCGAATGGGGATCCGAATAAACCAAACACTCACGTGTCTTCGCTAACATTTTCAAACTGTCCCTGACCAAGTCTGTAATACCAACATGTTTGAAGCAGCCCAAGAATGCCATGGTAACCTGCCTAATGACTATCGCCCCGTAGCACTCACATCTGTAGCCATGAAATGTTTTGAAAGGCTGGTCATGGCTCACATCAACACCATCATCCCAGACACCTTGGATCCACTTCAATTCACATATCGCTCCAATAGATCCACAGATGACGCAATCTCTTTTGCACTCCAACCTGCCCTTTCCCACCTGGACAAAAGGAACACCTAGGTGATAATGCTGTTAATTGACTACAGTTCAGATTTCAACACCATAGTGACCTCCAAGCTCATCACTAAGTTCAGGACCCTGGGACTGAACACCTGCAACTAGGTCCTGGACTTCCAGATGTGACACACTAAGGTGGTGAAGGTAGGCAACAACACATCCGCCACGCTGACCCTCAACATGGGGGCCCCTCAGGGATACGGCTTAATCCCCTCCTGTACTCCCTGTTCACCCACGACTGGTATGGTTGGGGCTGTTACAGTGTCCGTATTACAGCCACTCTGGCGGTCACGAGTCATGAAGGCAGTCAAATTCCATGTGAATGTTTAGTCACGGTAACTAGGCTTCTCCAAACTCTGATGCTGCTGCTGGTCATTAGTAGCCTACCAAACGTACTAACTGCCTGGAACCATCAATGCAAATGTGATGGGAAATCTAATCAAACACTTCATGAAAGCCCATGAGCTCATGTTGCGCAAAATTTCTATAGGCTATGCAATTGCGTGAGAAAACAGAGTGATGGCCTCTATTAAAAAAAGGAGGATCCCATCAGCTTTCTATAGGCTAGGCCTACTATATTTATTGATCAACTTTCCTAATATTAGGCACATTTCTTCCCTTTACAACAGGAGTATAGCCTACCTGTCTGGCATGAAAATGAAACACAGGAAACAGCGTCCTCCATTCGCTATTTAAGTGCCGTCATTTTTCCACCCCCTGCCCCTGTTTCGAGACAGGTGCATGATAATGGTCCGTTCTAAATAAAAACAAATTTAACACATATTATTTAGTATATGTAAAGACAAAATTAAATCAAGAATAGTCTGATGGGTGGGTGACAATATCAGCCTATCGGTTGTGAATCATGCCCAGCTTTTGTGCAGTAAGGCAAGAAAGTGCCTTTTCTTTGTGACTTTTTCAAATCGTAGTTGCAGTAGTCATAGGCCTATACACCTTAGATCAGTGGTTAAATGTAACCACTGATGTGTACAGTGCATTCAGAAAGTATTCAGACCCCTTCCCTTTTTCCACATTGTGTTACGTTACAGCCTTATTCTAAAATTGATTAAATTAGTTTGTTTCCTCATCAATCTACACACAATCCACTGTCATGTCTTTACTATCATTAAATTGAAGACTTATAGTTTTTATCAAAGATTCTCTGTAATTAGTATTCTGCGGTCATTAATCATGTAACTAATTACCGTAATTTCCGGACTATAAGCCGCTACTTTATTCCCACACTTTGAACCTCGCGGTTTATACAATGACGCGGCTAATTTATGGATTTTTCCCGCTTTCACAAGATTCATCCCGCCAAAAAACTGAGCACCGTCACATAATGTGACGTAAATCAAGCGCGCTCAAACTTCCCATCATTCTGATTACGGTAGTAATTTTGTCACCCTCATCATGGCAAAGACACGGAGAAATGCATATGATGCAGCTTTCAAGTTGAAGGCGATCGATCTGGCTGTTGGAAAAGGAAATAGAGCTGCTGCACGGGAGCTTGGCCTTAATGAGTCGATGATAAGACGTTGGAAACGGCAGCGTGAGGAACTGACTCAGTGCAAAAAGACAACAAAAGCTTTCCGAGGGAAGAAAAGCAGATGACCCAAAGTATTTGCAGCCACTCGACATCAGTGTAAATCGTGCATTTAAGGTGGCGCTCCTTGTTCAGTGGGAGGCTTGGATGACAAGTGGGGAGAAATCCTTCACTTAAACGGGCCGCAGGCGAAGAGCATCTTATGGTCAAGTCTGCCAGTGGGTCCTGACAGCGTGGAGCATTGTCAAAAAATCCACTATCATCAACGGGTTTTGAAAGGCTGGACTGCTGCGTGTTGAAGGGGCAGCATGAGCTCAGCGGGGTATTTGCCTCCGGATGAAAGTGACGAGAGCGACAATGAAAACGATCCAACATCGGATGAAGCAATTCTGAGGCTATTCAACTCCGACACCGAAGGAGATGACTTCAGTGGTTTCAGTGCACAGGAGGAGGAAGATAGTGACCAATGACTTTACTGGTCGGCTACTGTTTTAATTTCTCTTACAAGCCGTGTTTCGTTAAAGCCTATTTATTTTTGTTACAAGCCGTGTTTCGTTTAAAGGCTGTGTAAAGTTAATTTGTTTCAATGTACCGGTAGGCACCTGCGGCTTATAGACATGTGCGGCTTATTTATGTACAAATTACATCCTTTTTTTATAATTCAGTGGGTGCGGTTTATATTCAGGTGCGCTTAATAGTCCAGCAATTACGGTAACTAGGAAGTCGGGCACCAAGAGAAATATTCAGATTACAAAGTTATAATTTCCTAAAATAAATTTTCAGATATTTTATCTGATCAATTAGTCTTTGAATTAATGAATTATTTGCTTTACCTCACGTTAGTCTCATTCCAAACGTCGTAAATTGTTGGTTATCTGCACGAACCCTGTCTTCACTATGAGTCATCCATACATCAATTGTCTTAAATCATTTATTTATTACTAACCAAGTAATTAACAGAAATGAATAAACAAACAGTAAATGTGGTTACAAGAATGATAGGAGAATGTGCCCCTAGTGGGCTAAACCGGCATGGCGGCTTGTTAGACAAAAGGGGAGGTGGGGGTCGACTAAGAAGTCACTACAAAGTGATAATTACAACAATTGAAAAGCTAGTCCTTTGCACATGAACGCTCACTCATCCGGGAACAATTGCAATCAATATATATATTTACACTCAGTGTGTATTCTTGATCGCTAGTGAAAAATTTGTTTCTTTAGTAGAATTGTCCATTTCTCTCCCTCTCTCGGTTGTGGTTAGAGGGGATAGTTCAGAGTGAAATTATGTGTTCCGTTATAGAATGAATGTTTCGGCAGTTGTCGTTCTTCGCGTTTAATGATACCGAATTCCTAGCTGCAGACTAGTAATTCATATCAAAGACTTGTTCTTATTCTGTCGGTATCGATAGTCTAAGAGTTTAACCACATGGTATGGTTAAAAGATTCAGCAATGGTCTACAACCTTCGTCATTTCTCCTAATGGAGAAAAACATGGTCTGGTGATAATTTCTCAAAGTTGGGATTTATTTGGAATTGCAGAAAGGTGCTGTCCCAGGACGCCTGACCCTAACTGGGCTCAAGAGCCGTCCCAGGACGTCTGACCCTAACTGGGCTCAGGGGCGGTCCTCTGATTTAGTTAACTCCAATCCCCTTTTTGAGTTTTCCTTCATTAAACAGTCCAAAATCACATTGTAAAATTGTGTAAACAGTCTCATACTCACTCATTCATCTTATACAACAATAAGATGTAAACCTCATATCTGAGGCTATATTATAAACAGCGTTATGGTAATGTGGCCAAATCTTCTCCCATGAGTTGTAACAAACGGACCAGTGGATTCTTCACCGATCTTCTATACTTTCTCTGGAACATGAAATTTGTTCAGACCTCGAGTTCTGTGAGGTGGAAGAAATTCCCCTGTTCTCTATGAAAATTTACTCTCTCTATACTGTGTGTCCATGAGGAGATCCTCTGGAATTTACAATGTCTCTCTGACCACAGCAGCCTAGTTGAAGGAGGAAAGGGGGAGGCAGGGAGAGGGGGATGGGGCTCGCCACACCCAAAGAGGGCAACGCTATGACAACACCATAATGAAAAAGTGAAAATAGCTTTTTTTTAAATGTAGCAGTATATATATAAAAAAACAGACCCTTTGCTATGAGACTTGAAATTGAGCTCAGGTGCATCCTGTTTCCATTGATCATCTTTGAGATGTCTCTACAAATTGATTGTAATCCACCTGTGATAAATTCAATTGATTTGACATAATTTGTAAAGGCACACATCTGTCTATATAAGGTCTCAAAGTTAACAGTGAATTTCAGAGCAAAAACCAAGCCATGAGGTCGAAGGAATTGCCCGTTGAGCTTCTAGACAGGATTGTGTCATGCACAGATGAGGAAGGGGAAGGGTACCAACAAATGTCTGAAGATCACCAAGAGCATAGTGGCCTCCATCATTCTTAAATGGAAGAAGTTTGGAACCACCAAGACTCTAACTAGAGCTGGCCGCCCGGCCAAACTGATCAATCGGGGGTGAAGGTCCTTGGTCAGGGAGGTGACCAAGAACCCAATTGTCACTCTGACAGAGCTCCAGAGTTCCTCTGTGGAAATGGGAGAACCTTCCAGAAGGACAACAATCTCTGCTGCGCTCCACCAATCAGACCTTTATGGTAGAGTGGCCAGCCGGAAGCCACTCCTCAGTAAAAGGCACATGACAGCTCGCTTGGAGTTTGCCAAAAGGTACCTAAAGGATTCTCGGACCATGAGAAACAAGATTCTTTGGTCTGATGAAACCAAGATTGAACACTTTGGACTGAATGTCAAGCGTCACGCCTGGAGGAAACCTGGCACCATCCCTACGGTGAAGCATGGTGGTGGCAGCAACATGCTGTGGGGATGTTTTTCAGTGGCAGGGACTATGAGACTAGTCAGGATGGAGAAAAAGCTGAATTGAGCAAAGTACAAAGAGATCCTTGATGAACACTTGCTCCAGAGCACTCAGAACCTCAGAATGGGGAGAAGGTTCACCTTCCAACAGGACAATGACCCTAAGCACGCAGCCAAGACAACTCAGTAGTGGCTTCGAGACAAGCGTCTGAATGTCCTTGAGTGGCCCAGCCAGAGCCCAGACTTGAACCTGATTGAACATCTCTGGAGAGAACTGAAAATAGCTGTGCAGCGACGCACCCCATCCAACCCGACAGAGATTGAGAGGATCTGCAGAGAATAATGGGAGAAACTCAAAAAATACAGATGTGCCAAGCTTATAGCGTCATACCCAAGAAGACTTGAGGCTGTGATCACTGTAAAAGGTGCTTCAAAGAAAGTACTGAGTAAAGGGTCTGAAAACTTATGTAAATGTGATATTTCTATTTTTTATTTATACATTTGCAAAAATGTCTGATAACCTGTTTTGCTTTGTTATTATGGACTATTGTGTGTATATTGATCAGGGAAAAAAACATTTAATACATTTTAGAATAAGGCTGTAACGTAACAAAATGTGGAAAAAGTCAAGGATTCTGAATAGTTTCCGAATGCACTGTATGTTTTGATAAAGTTTGTATCACAACTAAAGTGGCCAAATAACTTCTTGAAATGAAGCATATTAATCCACTTTACAACCGGTGTAGACCCTAACTGGCATAAGAGGCGTGTGAGTTTGGGGAAGATAATTTTCACCATAAAAATGCACCATTATAATAATGCATTACATGCATAATCGCATGTGTGGTCATTTTTGAGAATGCCGTTTTCCTGCTAATTGATTGCGTTTAGGAACATTCGCGCTTATAGCCTACTGCCTTGTGCGCATCGCTGCGGTTATAATGTGAAGAAAGAGCCTAATAAACTCAGCAAAAAAAGAAATGTCCTCTCACTGTCAACTGCGTTTATTTTCAGCAAACTTAACATGTGTAAATATTTGTATGAACATAACAAGATTCAACAACTGAGACATAAACTGAACAAGTTCCACAGACATGTAACTAACAGAAATTGAATAATGTGCCCCTGAATAAAGGGGGCGGGGTGGTCAAAATCAAAAGTAGCAGTCAGTATCTGGTGTGGCCACCAGCTGCATTAAGTATGTCATAGGGTGAATGCATGTCATAGGGTGAATGCACCAATTTGTAAGTCGCTCTGGATAAGAGCGTCTGCTAAATGACTTAAATGTAAATGTAAGTACTGCAGTACATCTCCTCCTCATGGACTGCACCAGATTTGCCAGTTCTGGCTGTGAGATGTTACCCCACTCTTCCACCAAGGCACCTGCAAGTTCCCGGACATTTCTGGGGGAAATGGCCCTACCCCTCACCCTCCAATCCAACAGGTCCCAGACGCACTCAATGTGATTGATTTCCGGGCTCTTCGCTGGCCACGGTAGAACTCTGACATTCCTGTCTTGCAGGAAATCACACACAGAGCGAGCAGTATGGCTGATGGCATTGTCATGCTGGAGGGTCATGTCAGGATGAGCCTGCAAGAAGGGTACCACATGAGGGAGGAGGATGTCTTCCCTGTAATGCACATCGTTGAAATTGCCTGCAATAACAACAAGCTCAGTCCGATGATACTGTGACACACCACCCCAGACCATGATGGATCCTCCACCTCCAAATCGATCCCGCTCCAGAGTAAGGCCCCGGTGTAACACTCATTCCTTTGACGTTAAACGCGAATCTGACCATCACCCCTGGTGAGACAAAACCGCCACTCGTCAGTGAAGAGCACTTTTTGCCAGTCCTATTTGGTCCAGCGACGGTGGGTTTCTGCCCATAGGCGACGTTGTTGCTGGTGATGTCTGGTGAGGACCTGCCTTACAACAGGCCTACAAGCCGTCAGTCCAGCCTCTCTCAGCCTATTGCAGACAGTCTGAGCACTGATGGAGGGATTGTGCATTCTTGGTGTAACTCGGGCAGTTGTTGTTGCCATCCTGTACCTGTCCTGCAGGTGTGATGTTTGGATGTACCGATCCTGTGCAGGTTTTGTTACACGTGGTCTGCCACTGTGAGGACGATCAGCTGTCTGTCCTGTCTCCCTGTAGCGCTGTCTTAGGCATCTCACAGTATGGACATTGCAATTTATTGCCCTGGCCATATCTGCAGTCCTCATGCCTCCTTGCAGCAAGCCTAAGGCACGTTCACGCAGATGAGCAGGGACCCTGAGCATCTTTCTTTTGGTGTTTTTAAGAGTCAGTTGAAAGGCCTCTCTACATTTACATCATTTACATTTAAGTCATTTAGCAGACGCTCTTATCCAGAGCGACTTACTCTAGTTTTCATAACTGTGACCTTAGTTGCCTACCGTCTGTAAGCTGTTAGTGTCTTAATGACCGTTCCAAAGGTGCGTGTTCATTAATTGTTTATGGTTCATTGAACAAGCATGAGAATGAAGATCTGTGAAGTTATTTGGATTATTACAAATTGTCTTTGAAAGACAAGGTCCTGAAAAAGGGATGTTTCATTTTTTGCTGAGTTTAGTTTATCAACATTTTAAGCTAAACTTTCTGATCTGTTGCATCAGCCTGTTTTTTTATGCTAGTGGTTGTATTCATTTGAGATCTATCGCATCCCACAACTGTCCCAGACTATGCTTGGAATGTTTATTTCTTGCACAGAAGGACAAGTTGACCACTAGAATAGGTCAACTTTTTACTATGGGGGATAGTAGATTGACATAGGCTAGAACTTTTGCTGTTCATTAGGCCTACTCATCTTGTTGGCTGACGAAAAGTAAATATGGACAGTTCTTCGAACATCTTCAATATGCACCTCGGAATTCAATAAGGTCCAAGAGGTGTCTGTCTTCACTTGTAGCCTGTGAGAAGGACCCGATCACATGATGGGCATTGGCTAATAAGAATTGAGATATCTGAGAAAGCCATGTGAGTGAGAGGTGATTCTGAGCAGGCAGCCGGGAAAAGGGAATTCATTATTATATTTTGCCAAAGGGTATAATGGTCACTTGCCGCGAAAGGCATTCATTTTTTAGGGGCATTACAGCCACACTAAGGGGATGCTGCCGTGAAATTCTAGGCATTATCAAGTGCTTCTCAAATTGTGAATGAGAGACTGATGAAGTGTGTGTAGCCTGCGTAAGAAACAAATCAGAGCTCAAGTCTTTCATGTGACTTTTTTCATATCATCATTAGAGTCGCATCATGCAGCCTTAGAATGTATTAAAAATCAAAACATATAGCCCAACATTTGTATCACAACAAAAGTTGGATAAATAACTCTAAATGAAGCATTTAGCAGGATCAGTTTCTTTGTTAACCGCTCAACACAGAATAGCCCCATGTGCGCACACTATTTTTTGGAGAAAATATCCTTGCTATTTTATTCAGTCAATTGTATTGTTTATACTATAAATAATATAAAATAATGCCACAGAATTCTAAGGAAATTTTGTCTGAACGAGTGTAGCCCACAGCCATATGGCATAGCCAGATCATGGCCTAACATAAGGACAACTCAGTGTATGCTATTCTGTTCTTCTGAAATGGACTACATTTTCTTCATATCATGTTTCTTTAGCCATATTCCAAAGGTTTGCATCAGCGGCTTGTAGGCTATGCGTGGAAACCTAGAGATATTAAATGTGTTTATGTTAATTAATGGTCAATTATTGTAAGACGGAAGTTATTTGCTTGACAATCACCGGCTGACCAAATTTCATGACTGCCACAGCCCTCGGTTTTACAACTGCTTGGCATCTGATGCAAAGCGATACAGAGGGTAGTGCGGACATCACTGGGGCCAAGCTCCCTGCCATCCAGGACCTCTATATCAGACGGTGTCAGAGAAAGGCCCTATAACTTGTCAAAGATTCCAGCCACCCAAATCATAGACTGTTCCCTCAGCGGTACCGATGAACAAGTCTGGAAACAACGGTACCCTGAACAGCTTCTACCCCCAAGCTAAATGACTGCTAAATAGTTATTAGTTAACCAAATAGCTACTCGGGACTATTGACCTGTTTTGCACTAACACTTTTGACTCATCACATACCCTGCTGCTACTGTTTATTATCTGTCCCTTTATTCATAGTTATATGTACATATCTACCATGATTACCTCGTACCCCTGCACATCACTAGCCTGTTCAACCTCTCTTTCGTATCGTCTGAGATTCCCAAAGTTTGGAATGCTGCAGCGGTCATCCCCCTTTTCAAAGTGGGAGACACTCTAGACCCAAACTGCTACAGACCTATATCTATTCTACCCTGCCTTTCAAAGGTCTTCGAAAGCCAGGTTAACGAACAGATTACCGACCATTTCGAATCTCACCGTACATTCTCAGCTATGCAATCTGGTTTCAGAGCTGGTCATGGGTGCACCTCATCCACGCTCAAGGTCCTAAATTATATCATAACCGCCATCGATAAGACACATTACTGTGCAGCCGTATTCATCGACCTGGCCAAGGCTTTCAACTTTGTCAATCACCACATTCTTATTGGCAGACTCAACAGCCTTGGTTTTTCAAATGATTGCCTCTCCTGGTTTACCAACTACGTCTCTGATAGAGTTCAGTCTGTCAAATTGGAGGGGCTATGGGGGTGCCACAGGGTTCAATTCTCGGGCCAACTCTCTTCTCTGTATACATCAATTATGTCGTTCTTGCTGCTGGTGATTCTCTGATCCAACTCTACGCAGACGACACCATTCTGTATACTTCTGGCCCTTCGCTGGACACTGTGTTAACTAACCTCCAGACGAGCTTCAATGCCATACAACAATCCTAAATTAAATCTTAAATCAGCTTCCTATTTCGCAATACAGCATCCTTCACTCATGCTGCCAAACAAACCCTCGTAAAACTGACCATCCAACCGATCCTCGACTTCGGCGATGTCATTTATTAAATAGCCTTCGAACACTCTACTCAACCAATTGGATGCAGTCTATCACAGTGCCATCTGTTTTGTCACCAAAGCCCCACATTCCTCATCCACTATGACCTGTACACTCTCGTTGGCTGGCCCTCGCTTCATACTCGTTGCCAAACCCACTGGCTCCAGGTCATCTACAAGACTCTGCTAGGTAAAGCCCCACCTTATCTCAGCTCACTGGTCACCATAACAGCACCCACTCGTAGCACGCACTCCAGCAGGTATATCTCACTGGTCACCCCCAAAGCCAATTCCTCCTTTGGCCGCCTTTCCTTCCAGTTATCTGCGGCCAATGATTGGAATGAACTGCAAAATTCACTGAAGCTGGAGACTCATATTTCCCTCACTAGATTTAAGCACCAGCTGTCAGAGCAGCTCACAGATCACTGCACCTGTACATAGCCAATCTGTAAACAGCCCATCCAACTACCTCATCCCCATACTGTATTTATTTATTTATCTTGCTCCTTTCCACCCCAATATCTCTACTTGCACATTCATCTTCTGCACATCTACCATTCCAGTGTTTAAATGCTATATTGTAATTACTTCGCCACCATGGCCTATTTATTGCCTTAGCTCCCTTATCTTACCTAATTTGCACTCACTGTATATAGACTTTTTGTTTCATTATTGACTGTATGATTGTTTATTCCATGTGTAACTCTGTGTTGTTGTATGTGTCCAACTGCTATGCTTTGTCTTGGCCAGGTCGCAGTTGCAAATGAGAACTTGTTCTCAACTCGCCTACCTGATTAAATAAAGGTGAAATAAAAAATTTGAAAACATTGACTTGGTACTGGTACCCCTTGTATATAGCCCAGTTATCATGTATATATTACTAGTTTTGTTCTTGTTTTACTTTTCTATTATTTCTCTACTTTTTTTCTCTCTGCATTGTTAGAAAGGGCCAGTAAGTAAGCATTTCACTGTTAGTCCACACCTGTTGTTTACAAAGCATGTGGCGACTAAACATGTTTTTGGTTTGCTTTGCCACACACATAATTGTGCCTGAGTTATAGGACAGGTTGTTGTTTTGATATTGGACTGCAATAGCATAGAATACTGAGGTCAGACTCATTGAATGATTGAATACTCCTCTTTGTTTTGTTTTGGGTTCCGGCAACTGAGTTCTAAAACTCATAATAACTTGGCCTGAAGCCAACAGGCACAGTTACAGAGATGACTACTGTACAGTATTATTTTTGATTAATGCCTAGAGAACTTCTACATTTCCACGGAAACATCATCTGCGTCTCAACGTCAACAGTGAAGAGGCATCTCCGAGGTGCTGGCCTTCTAGGCAGAGTTCCTCTGTCCAGTGTCTGTCTTTTGCCCATCTTAATCTTTTCTTTTTATTGGCCAGTCTGAGATATGGCTTTTTCTTTGCAACTCTGCCTAGAAGGCCAGCATCCCGGAGTCGCCTCTTCAATGTTGACGTTGAGACTGGTGTTGTGCGAGTACTATTTAATGAAGCTGCCAGTTGAGGACTTGTGAAGCATCTGTTTCTCAAACTAGACTCTCTGATGTACTTGTCCTCTTGCTCAGTTGTGCACCGGGGCCTCCCACTCCTCTTTCTATTCTGGTTAGGGCCAGTTTGCGCTGTTCTGTGAAGGTCTTAGTACACAGCGTTGTACGAAATCTTCTGTTTCTTGGCAATTTCTCGCATGGAATAGCCATCATTTCTCAGAACAAGAATAGACTGAAGAGTTTCAGAAGAAAGTTCTTTGTTTCTGGCCATTTTGAGCCTGTAATCGAACCCACAAATGCTGATGCACCAGAGACCCAACTAGTCTAAAGAAGGCCAGTTTTATTGCTTCTGTAATCAGTACAACAGTTTTCAGCTGTGCTAACATTATTGCAAAATGGGTTTCTAATGATCAATTAGCTTTTTTAAATGATAAACTTGGATTAGCTAACACAACGTGCCATTGGAACACAGGAGTGATGGTTGCTGATAATGGGCCTCTGTACGTCTCTGTACGTGTATGTAGATATTCCATTAAACATCAGCCGTTTCCAGCTACAAAAGACATTTACAACATTAACAATGTCTACACTGTATTTCTGATCAATTTGATGTTATTTTAATGGACAAAAAATGTGCTTTTCTTTCAAAAACAAGAACATTTCTAAGTGACCCCAAACTCTTGAATGGTAGTATATATCACACACTACTTTTGTCCAGAACCTATGGGCCCTCAGAGCCTATGGGCCCTCAGAGCCTATGGGCCCTCAGAGCCTATGGGCCCTCAGAGCCTATGGGCCCACAGAGCCTATAGGTCCTGGTCAAAAGTAGTGCACTAAATAGGGAATAATTGGGATGCAGACATCTATTTCAAACCTTGACACATCTGTCGCCGTGTCCCTTCAATTACGTAAAGGGATAACGTACAGTAGTGTTCTAATCTCTGTCAAGTCCTCTGTGTTTATTACAGGACAGCAGTGTGTGTGTGTGTGTGTGTGTGTGTGTGTGTGTGTGTGTGTGTGTGTGTGTGTGTGTGTGTGTGTGTGTGTGTGTGTGTGTGTGTGTGTGTGTGTGTGTGTGTGTGTGTGTGTGTGTGTGTGTGTGTGTGTGTGTGTGTGTGTGTGTGTGTGTGTGTGTGTGTGTGTGTGTGTTGTGTGTGAGTATGTACTGTCTGTGTGGTGTGTGTGTGTTTGTGTATGTGTGTAGTCAGAGCACCACAAGAGTGTCACATCAGCACTGTATAGCCTAAATCCTCCTCTTTACTGTCCTCCTCTGTTGACATCATGTGACTACTAGTCTGTTTTACTGCTGTTTCAAAGGAAGAGAGAAACAATTTGAGGGCAGATAATATTCTGTTCTGTATTATATTACATTATATGATATGTACTATATTACATTATACAGTATGTGGTTTGACCATATCACCCAGTGCCTCTTTGTACACTACTTTGCCTGCCTACCGTCCAATGTTGTTAAAGGACATCATTTACTGTATGTTTCAATAGGGAATGGTTGTTTGAGTTTGACGCATCCATATCTCCTGTTACCAATAGACCTTCAACTCCTATCTTTAGCACTGATACTATGACAAACGGAAGATTTGCAGAAATTACTTTCACTCTCCACACTCTTAGAATTAGTGGTTCCTCAAGGAACCCTGGAGTTCCTCAAAGACCCTGGAGTTCCTCAAGGAACCCCTGGAGATCCTCAAAGAACCCTGGAGTTCCTCAAGGAACCATGGAGATCCTCAAAGAACCCTGTGTGTGTGTGTGTGTGTGTGTGTGTGTGTGTGTGTGTGTGTGTGTGTGTGTGTGTGTGTGTGTGTGTGTGTGTGTGTGTGTGTGTGTGTGTGTGTGTGCGTGCGTGCGTGCGTGCGTGCGTGCGTGCGTGCGTGCGTGCGTGCGTGCGTGCGTGCGTGCGTGCGTGTGCAGTGGATTCAGAAAGTATTAAGACCCTTTCCCTTTTTCCACATTTTGTTACGTTACAGCCTTATTCTAAAATTGATTTTTTTTAAACATCAATGTACACACAATATCCCATAATGAATAAGCAAAAACAGGTTTTTAAAAATGTTTTCAAATGTATTAAAGATGAAAAACCTGAAAATAGTTGTGCTGTGACGCTCCCCATCCAACCTGACATACAGTCCCGGTCAAAAGTTTTACAACACCAAATCATTCAAGGGTTTTTATTTATTTTGTATTATTTTCTACATTGTAGAAGAATAGTGAAGACATTAAAACTATGAAATAACACATATGGAATCATGTAGTAACCAAAAAAGTGTTAAACAAATCAAAATATATTTTATATTTGAGATTCTTCAAATAGCCACCCTTTGACTTGATGACAGCTGTGGCAGAAGAATCAGAATGAGTTAGGTAACATAGATAATTAAGATGTCTTACCTGCATAATATTCTTATATGATATGCTTGTAATTAAAATGTATTCCTTCGGACTCTGGTGTTGGCAGTTGCACTTCCTCCCTCAGTTGGGGCTCAGTCACCTGGGGCCCAGAGAGGGGAGAGGTCAGGCTTGTCTTTCACATGTCCCTGTTGCTATGCAGAATATCAGAAAGAGAAGAGGACAGGAGGGAACATTCTTTTGATATGTGAATGTGTCTTTACCTATTCTAAACGATGTGAATGTGTCTCTACCTATTCTAAATCATGTGAATGTGTATTTACCTATTCTAAACGATGTGAATGTGTATTTACCTATTCTAAACCATGTGAATGTGTATTTACCTATTCTAAACGATGTGAATGTGTCTTTACCTATTCTAAACAATGTGAATGTGTCTCTACCTATTCTAAACCATGTGAATGTGTCTTTACCTATTCTAAACAATGTGAATGTGTATTTACCTATTCTAAACCATGTGAATGTGTCTTTACCTATTCTAAACCATGTGAATGTGTCTTTACCTATTCTAAACCATGTGAATGTGTCTCTACCTATTCTAAACCATGTGAATGTGTCTTTACCTATTCTAAACCATGTGAATGTGTCTCTACCTATTCTAAACCATGTGAATGTGTCTTTACCTATTCTAAACCATGTGAAGGGATGGTGTGATTAATGGGAAACCAATTACTTGTCTCCACAATGTCTGTGTGCTTGTCACTCCCTCCTTTGGCCTTGGAGTAGATAATGTCTAAGAAAAGATGTGTGTGTCTGGAACCATTGTATGTCATCTCTGATGTTGCACCTATCCTGGGGTAGTGTATGACCTAGAGGCTCACTCCCCTCAGTCAGCTTGTCCAGGTGTGTGGTCAAGAAGAGGTTTTACTTGAGATGGGAGTATCTGGAGTTGACAATCGATCTATGCCATAGAATGAGTTGGTGTTTCTGTGCTATGAAGTACCAGGAACGAGATCGGAGCCACGTCTTAGGGGCCAAACTGAAAAATTAGAACAGTGTTCATAGCAAATGCTATCTGGCTGCGGGATACTCCTTTCTCATATATCAAGTTTTACCTTGTGACCCATTCCATACATCTGTTGTTTGTAATGAAGATTAAAAGGGCGTATCTTTTCTATAAAATATATTTGTATTCTTCCTATGTCAGAGGTACTCATCACAACACTTGGAAGTGTTGAGCCCACAAGCCTCATCATTATAGAAGCAATTGCTCTATGCTTTCCTTATGAATACATTTTAAATAAAGTAATATCCTGATTGGTGATTGACCTTGTTTCTCCTCATTACAGATTAGAATTTCCACGACACAGCTTTGAACACTCTTAGCATTTTCTCAACCAGCTTCATGAGGTAGTCACCTGGAATGCATTTAAATTAACAGCATTTAAATTAAAAGTTCATTTCTGGAATATATTTCCTTAATGCATTTGAGCCATTCAGTTGTGTTGTGACCAGTCCATATCATGGCAAGAACATGTCAAATAAGCAAAGAGAAACGACAGTCCATCATTATTTTAAGAAATGAAGGTCAGTTAATCCCGAACATTTCAAGATCTTTTAAAGTTTCTTCAAGTGCAGCCGCAAAAACCATCAAGCGATATAATGAAACTGACTCTCATGAGGACCCCCACAGGAATGGAAGACCCAGAGTTACCTCTGCTGCAGAGAATAAATTCATTAGAGTTACCAGCCTCAGAAATTGCAGCCCAAATACATTCTTCACGGAGTAAAAGACACATCTCAGCATCAACTATTCAGAGGAGGCTGTGTGAATCAAGCCAAATTTCTGCAAAGAAACCACTACTAAAGGACACCAATAATAAGAAGATAATTGTTTGGGTCAAGAAACACAAGCAATGGACATTAGACCGGTGGAAATGTGTCCTTTGGTCTGGAGTCCAAATTTAAGATTTTTGGTTCTAATCGCCGTGTCATTGTCTTTGCCTCCACAATCCCCTGACCTCAACCAAATTGAGATGGTTTGGTATGAGTCAGACCGCAGAGTTAAGGTAAATCAGCTAACAAGAGCTCATCATATGTGGGAACTTCTTCAAGACTGTTGGAAAAGCATTCCAGGTGAAGCTAGTTGAGAGAATGGTGGCTATTTGAAGAATCTCAAATATAAAATATATTTTGATTTGTTGAACACTTTTTGGTTACTACATGATTCCTTGTGTTATTTCATAGTTTTGATGTCTTCACTATTATTCTACAATGTAGAAAATAGTAAAAATGAAGAAGAACCCTTGAATGAGTTGGTGTTCTAAGACTTTTGACCAGTAGTGTAGCTTGAGAGGATCTGCAGAGAAGGTTGGGAGAAACTCCCCAAATACAGGTGTGCCAAGCTTGTGGCGTCATACCCAAGAAGACTTGATGCTGTAATCGCTGCCAAAGTTGCTTCAACAAAATACTGAGTAAAGGGTCTGAATACTTATGTAAATGTGATATTTCAGTTTTACATTTTTATACATTTGTAAAAAAAAAATCGAAAAACCTGTTTTTTCTTTGTCATTGTATGTAGATTGACGAGGAAAAAAATACAATTGAATACATTTTAATGTAAGGCTGTAACGTAACAAAATGTGGATAAAGTCAAGCTGTCTGAATACTTTCCGAATGCACTGTATATATATTTTTTATGTTTATCTTACATAATATAATGTAATAATGTAAAAGTATGCATTAAGGTGTCTGTAATAGAATAAACAAATATAGATATTAATAAAAGCCTTTCTATAGCTTCCAACACATCTTTTTTTTTACAATTGAGGAGTACCAAGATGGCTGCACAGTGGCTTCAATTCAGTCATCCTGGGTTTATACACATTGTTGACGGCACCATGTCTGTGCATGCCAGTTGATGGAAAAGTACCAGAGAGAAAGAGAGAGAGAGAGAGAGAGTTGGGATCTGGTGGGGCGAGACAGTGTTCTCTCTGTCTCATGCAGGCGTCCGGCCTCTCTCCCTCCCTCCCTCCCTCCCTCCCTCCCCCCTCCCCCCCTCCCTCCCTCCCTCCCTCCCTCCCTCCCTCCCTCCCCTCCCCTCCCCTCCCCCCTCCCTCCTCTCCCCTCGCTCCCTCCCTCCCCCTCCTCCCTCCCTCCCTCCCCTCCCTCCCTCCCTCCCTCCCTCCCTCCCTCCCCTCCCCTCCCCTCCCTCCCTCCTCTCCCCCTCCCTCCCCACCACCCCTTCTCCAGACTCACATCTCCCATCGACAGATTATCAGAAATGTCCGGCCCTGCTTCACCACGTCAGCTAGAAGCCTCATTCCCCCTGGGGCCAACTAACGCTGACTGTCCATGCATGCATGGGGCTGAGAACACACAGACGGAGACAGAGACACACACATGGACAGAGACACACCCACACACACATACAAAGAGTCTTTAACTGCCCAAGCTTCTCTGCACCTTTCTGGAATCACATTTCAACGACCTGAGCCCTCCGCTCCTCTCGCCCGTCTCGCCACCTTTTTTTCAAAAGCCTGGAGAAATGTGTTTGTTTTCAGAGCGAGACTGTGTTTTCTGAGGAATCCAAAGAGGTTACCAAAAGGGATTAGGGGGGTAGGGGGTTGGTAGAGAGGAGTGGGAGGGGGACAGATGCCAGTCTCCTCATTCCGTGCCACATGCAAACTGGTGCCAAACTGGACAGGCAAAGTGGCCCTGCATCCTGACAATGACCAGACCAGAAACTACACTAGTGCCGTCTGTGTGGTTAGGGTTCGTGCTGTCTGTGTGGTTAGAGGTTGTGTTGTCTGTGTGGTTAGGGGGTCCTGTTGTCTGTGTGGTTAGGGGTTGTGTTGTCTGTGTGGTGAGGGGTCCTGTTGTCTGTGTGGTTAAGGGTTGTGTTGTCTGTGTTTTCTTCCTGACCAAGACCCACTGTGGTCAAAACACTAGGATGTGATAGTTAAAATGTATACATTCCTAGAGAAAAAAGGTGCTATCTAGAACCCATAGGAGAACCATTTGAACAACCCTTTTTGGTTCCAGGTAGAACCTTCTTGGTCCTTCTGTAGCTCAGTTGGTAGAGCATGGCGCTTGTAACGCCAGGGTAGTGGGTTCGATCCCCGGGACCACCCATACGTAGAATGTATGCACACATGACTGTAAGTCGCTTTGGATAAAAGCGTCTGCTAAATGGCATATATTATATTATATTATTCTTGGTTCCTGGTAGAACCCTTTTGATTTCCATGTAGGACCCTTTCCACAGAGGGTTTCACATGGAACCTATGTGGAACAAAAAATGATCTCCCTGGAACCAAAAATGGTTACCCTACAAGGAACATCCGAAGAACCCTTTAGGAACCCTTTTTTCTAAGAGTGTGATTGATGCCAGACTGGATACAGAGGACACACTGAGTTTTCACTGTTATACATTTTGCTTGGCTAGTTATAGCCTAATGTTAGCTAGGTAACATTGAACCTGGTTGGTTAGCTACCTGCAGATTCACGCAGGGTAGTAAGGTCATGAGTTGTGATTATGGTTTATTGTTTAGCTAGCTAGCTAGCTACATGTCTTATCAAAAGACTCCACTATGCAAGTGTCCATTTCAATAGAATGTTACTGTGACAACTGTTGATAGACGTAGCTGGTAAATTCGCACTGGCTATCTACTCCGATTTCCGACCCCGGGTAAGCTACATTTTCAGTTATTACAAGTTTCAAATTTTGACATGAAGTCTTTTCATTTCAAGTTAAAGTGTACTGTTAGATAGCTAGCTAACGTTACGTGTATGATCTTATTACTTGTATCTCAGAGCTATTTGCTTGGCTAGTTATAGTCTAATGTTAGCTAGCTAACTGTTAGCTAGCTAACATTGAACCTGGTTGGTTAGCTACCTGTAGATTCATGCAGGGTAGTAACATCATGAGTTGGGATTATGGTTCATTGTTCAGCTAGCTAGCTACATATCTTAACAAAAGACTCTGCTATGCAAGTGTCCATTGTAATAGAATGTCACTGCGACAACTGTTAGCTAGTTAGTTGGGAGCTTGACTGCTGTTGTTAGGACAAAACGCTCGCATCAACCCTTAAAGAGATTGGTTGAACTAAAGAGGGTGTGAACGATGCTGAATGGGGGTAGACAAAGAAGAGCTCTCCAGTAGGTACCAAAACATTCAAAGGCCATTTTCTCAAAAGTGAGGTTACAAGTTCATCAACTTTCAAATCAGAATTGCTTTCCCATTGTAGTTCTGTGTCTCTGCTTTTATCCAATGTAAAAAACACAATTTCAAATATTTATACAGTACATAAGACCAAATCAAGGCTCTGAGATACGAATAATAACATTGTAAACGTAACGTTAGCTAGTGAGCCAGTCAGCTAACATCAGCTCGCTAGCTAACAGTACACTTTAACTTTAAATTAAAATTACTTTGTCAAAATTATAAACATGTAATATCTGAAAATGCAGCTAGCTAGACTATTTTACCCGTATACATCATGGTTGGATGCTTCTCCCTGTCACAGATGCCATGGTTGCCCTTAGTTTGAAGTTGTAATCCGGAGACAGGTGTTTTCTCCATCTCCTTAGCTATCATACTCGAATTCCACTGATTTCAAAACTCGTTCCTCCAGAAAGTGGAGAGCAACACTTATGCAGTTTTATTACACAATACATTTTTTTTAAAGCTGCATTATACAGGATTACCAAGACGTACTGACCAGCTCAACTAGACAGAAGCGTGCTATATAGCAGACCAATCTGAACTCATCCTTCGGCATGTCCAGCCCCCTCATTATCTCAGCCAATCTTGCTTAGTGGGAAGGTTGCTGACTTTTTCTGTGGCTAAACCAGCTAGGCTCGTAATTTAACAATTTTATTTGAATTTACAGATTGAATACAAGTTTGTTAGTTAGGCACATGAAAGTGCACATGTTCTAGAAGGCATTTATGCTAAAAAAAACACATAGAAAAATGTATTTAAAAAAGATTGTGTTCAAATGGCTCTTGTCACCTGTGACATATGCCTAGTTTCCTGAAATGGGTGACATAATGTATTGATGACATTCAACACTATCAGCAGTGTATAATCAGTGTGTCCTCTGTCCTTGTACCTCCACATTATGCGGCAGGTAGTCTAGTGGTTAGAGCGTTGGATGAATCTCTGAGCTGAGAAGGTGAAAATCTGTTGTTCTGCCCCTGTACAAGGTAGATCACCCACTGTTCCTAGGCTGTCATTGGAATAAGAATGTATTCTGACTTGCCTAGTTAAATAAAGGTCAAAAATAAAATCACTGTTAACAGATGTGAGAATAATCCATAACATTCAGTATAAAGTGACCATCAACCCACACCTGGAAATCATGAGTACAGATGTAGGATCTTAATTTCAGCCAGTTTGCTACAGCAGAAAAATCATTTTGCAGGAACAGAAAATGTGAATTATTATGTCTGCACGTACACAGGCAGTGTCACGTTCTGACCCTAGTTATTGTGTTAATTGTTTGTTTTAGTTGGTCAGGACGTGAGTTGGGTGGGCATTCTATGTTTTGTGTGTCTAGGTTGTTTTTCTGTGTTCGGCCTAGTATGGTTCTCAATCAGAGGCAGATGTCGTTAGTTGTCTCTGATTGAGAATCATACTGAGGTAGCCTGGGTTTCACTGTTGTTTGGTGGGTGGTTGTTTCCGTGTCAGTGTTTTACACCACACAGTACTGTTTTCGTTATTCACATTACGTTTATTGTTTTGTATGGAGTGTTCAATTTATGTGTTTAATAAACAACCATGGACACTTATCACACCGCATATTGGTCCTCGCATACTTCTCGCCTCTTCTCTTCAGACTAAGAGGAGGAAAACCATTACAGGCAGCCTAATTCAGAATTTTTTTTTCTCCCAATTATGGGAAAAAGAGCTGATCCGATTGGTCAAAATACCAATTAGTGGAAAAAGATCAGAATTGGGCTGCCTGTGTAAATGCCGTCTAAGTGGATTATAATTTATGGATATTTTTGTAGGGGTTGAAAAAAATTACAAAAAAATTACAAACTTCGGAAGCCTTTTTAAACCTAAAAAACACTACAGGTTTTACATTTCCTGCATTACAGATCTCCTACATCAGGGTAATCAAATTAAGATCCTAGATTTGTAGGCATAAAGCGACAAATATATATACTCTTTGCCAGATTAATTGAATGAGATCATATTCTCATTTACAGCAACAGATGTGTAATCCAATCCATTTGCTTTATACTCCTACTCTTGGTCCCACTCTATTTACCTTTTTTTTCTTTCTCTCTCCCTGTCTCAATATACTCTCTCCCTCATTCCTATCCTCTCTCTTCCCCATCTCTATCAATCTCTCTCCCTCATTCCTATCCTCTCTCTTCCCCATCTCTATCAATCTCTCCCCCTCTCAATCTACTCTCTCCCTCATTCCTATCCTCTCTCTTCCCCATCTCTATCAATCTCTCTCCCTCTCAATCTACTCTCCCCCTCATTCCTATCCTCTCTCTTCCCCATCTCTATCAATCTCTCTCCCTCTCAATCTACTCTCCCCCTCATTCCTATCCTCTCTCTTCCCCATCTCTATCAATCTCTCTCCCTCTCAATCTACTCTCCCCCTCATTCCTATCCTCTCTCTTCCCCATCTCTATCAATCTCTCCCTCATTCATATCACCTCTCTTCCCCATCTCTATCGATCTCTCTCCCTCATTCCTATCCTCTCGCTTCCCCATCTCTATCAATCTCTCCCTCATTCCTATCCTCTCTCTTCCCCATCTCTATCGATCTCTCTCCCTCATTCCTATCCTCTCGCTTCCCCATCTCTATCAATCTCTCCCTCATTCCTATCCTCTCTCTTCCCCATCTCTATCGATCTCTCTCCCTCATTCCTATCCTCTCTCTACCCCATCTCTATCGATCTCTCTCCCTCATTCCTATCCTCTCTCTACCCCATCTCTATCAATCTCTTCTCCTCCCTCCTCCTCCCTCGCTTCCCCCCCAGCTGTAAGCATGAAGATTGAGAACAGCCTGCCCCGCCCCCAGCTCCCCGAGACTCCGCCCCAGACAGGCCTGCAGTTCACCGTGGCGACGGAGGAGGACTTTGATGAGATCATGGCCATAAGCCAAGACATCTACGGAGGGCTTGACTACCTACCGACCCGCTACACCGCCTGGCTATCCGAGTCCAACCGCACTGTCATACTGGCCCGCAAGCAGGGCAAAGTGGTGAGAAAAGGTTATAAAGTGTGTCATAAACCTGTTATAGCATGTGTATAAGGGTTCTATTATGGGTGTTATAAGAGTGTTATGAACGCTAACAAGCATGGCTGTCCAAGCGCAACCGCACCGTCATACTGGCACGTAAGCAGGTCAAAGTGGTGAAAAATGGTTATTAAAGAGTGTTATAAACGTGTTATAGCATGTTTATAAGGCCATTATAAGGGCTGTATTAGAAGCTACCAGTATCTGCTACATCACCTGGCTGTCCGAGACCAACCTGCCGCCACACTACTACTTTGCACCCAAGCAGGGCAAAGTGTTGTGAGAAGGAGTGACAAGAGCATTACACGGGTGTTACCATAGAAATAGAATCCATGTTAGAAGAGTCCTTAAGGAACCTGTTCTACTTTGGAACCATTGAGAGTTCTATTACCTAGAAACAACCATGAAAAAATGACAAGAAAATTACTCACAAAATGTATTTATTCAGTTGTTCATAATCTCCCTTTGTTTTTCTTTTCCCCTCTCCTTTCTTCCCCATCTCCTTTATCCCTCTCTTCTTCATTTCTCCCATCTTCCCTCAACAGATTGCCCTGGAGTCGGTGTGTGTGATTGACGATGGTGAGACCATGCTGGTGGAGGGGTTACGTGTGGCCCCCCAGGAAAGGGGGAAGGGCGTGGCAGGGGTGCTGCTGCGGTTCTGCTCTCAACTGGTCAAGTCCAAGTGGCCTGAGGTGAAGGTGACCAGGCTGACCCGTGACGACCAGCTGGGGCCCAAGGACTTCCAGAAGTACCGCCTCATCACTAAACAGGTAGGTATTGGTTGATTATTTAATTGCTTGGTTGATTGGTTAATTGCTTGGTTGATTGATTAATTGCTAAGTTGATTGGTTAATTGATGGATTTGTACCATAAATCAAGTATTCCAAGTTGTCAATTTTGTTTCTAGTTATTTCTATAGTCGTTATTTTTGTGACTAGACTCAGACCTGAGTCAAGCCATTATAACTCAAATCTACTTTTGCAGTTTACAAAGAATTGTCAGGGAAGCATGTTTTACCAAAATGACAGATTTAACCTTTCACAATACTTCATTATGTGATACATTTGATTCACAGTCTATAATCCAACCATACAAGCATCTCTTTACCCTACACCATTTCACAATTTCCTTTCTCCCTAAGGGCATACTGCTGGTTCGCTTCAACGCTGAAGATCTCAAGCTCCGGCTCTCCGAACTGGGACCGGTTGTGACCCTCCCCACCTACTCCGAAGGTACCCCCCAGGGTTCTGACACCCCTCTGGTTCCCCCTGTCCTTCTGGACCTCAACGAGGCCCACCAGATGTTCCTCAACTCGGGCCTGATGTCCAACGTGCTCCCCAACGCTACCATCGTCCAGGACTGGCAGCCGTTCAAGCCAGTGCCCAGCAACATGGTCATTCTTCTGAAGAAGGTAAGATTATAATCACAGGAGGACCACAATGGAAATAAGTCAGTTGACTTTATCATGCTTTAGGATTGCAAACCTCTGGAAACTTTCATAAAAATGTGTGTTTTTAATCATTGCTGATTTTTTTGATGTATTGTTGTACTCCCATGGCTGGGGCAACTCTATATGTATTTCACATTTCTCAAATAAAATTGATGAATTGGTTAATTCAAGGACATCGACTGGATGGTGGACGACCGCTACACCCCCACTGTGGCCAGCCTGTGCACCCACCCCTTCTGGGTTCCTGGAGGTCCTCGCGGAGTTGGGACGGACACGTACTACCTCAACATTGACGTGTTTGGCAAGGACATAGGCCTGGCTCTCCATCAGTTCCTGAGTCACCTGAGGCGCCACGCCACCACCCTGAAGGGGCACGTCATGTGCCAGATGTTCCTGGATCCTCCCATGTGGAAACCCATGGCCGAGTTCTGTTGCCAGACACTGAATGTGGAGCTGGTGAAGGAATACACGGAGCAATGCGTGGTCGAGTCGGATGTCGTGTAGCCCGGAGGAAGAGGAAGGAGGAAGAGGAAGAGGAGAGACAAGATGGAAGAAGAAGTAACATGAAATCATTTTAAAAGTTTCCAGAGACCGAATGAACGAATGAACCTCATTCTCTTTAGAAAATGAAATGGAACATTTCCCCAAGAAACTTCAGAAGGATTGGCAACAACCTCGCTAAGCAACTATAGCGAAACACCTCAGAAGCTGCATAATATTTGCAATATGTTTGATTTGAACACTAACGCTAACAGAAATATTTTACACAAAAAAAGGCAGCTACATGAAAAGCTTTTGACTAATTAGTTTGAATTAGCTTCTCACCGTTTTTTTTATAACCATTCAGTCATTTAAACAAATCTAGCTCTTAACAACAGGATGCTAATGTTATTCCTTTAAAATAGAAAAAAAGACAAAATGTAAGCTAGCTTGGAGAATATCATGCCTTTCAATCCTTTTAATGTAACTATAAAGTATAAATATGTACACATTCTGAATTGCAAATAAGTCTGCACAACTCTTGAGGCACTTTATGAAACCATATGGGCTGTTGTGCTAAAGTGCAAGTGATGACGGGAGGAGGAGAGGAATCGTTTAACTTTTAGAAATAACAGAATATAACTCATTCAGAACGCATCACTCCCTTGGTAACGGTAGAAATCCTTATGGACCTAATCTATCCAACACCATATCCCCAAATACTGTCCAACAAACAACAGCCCTTCAGTGAATCTTACAGAGCATTTGCACGCTTATAATTCACACAAAATGGCTGAAACGAAACAGCTATAATTACACTTAGCTTATAACACTAAAACATGGCCAGTTTGCATTTAAAACAATTTCATTTTTTTTTAAACAATTGCTCAATTGTTTTGTTTTTATGTTTTTAAGCACTTAATCATATCGCTAATTTATTGTTACTTTTACTCGTGTACTTGAATGCAACCGTAGTATCTAAAGAGGTAATATATTATCAGCAGAAGCTTTCTGGAGGCTTTCTAATACTTAATGTGCAATCCAAGCTTACTCTATAGTACATTGCTAGTAGTGTGAAAAAGGGAGCTGTACTTACTTTACAGTAAACCACAAAGACTAAAACTATTTAACTAATGTAGTTCTGATTGACTTAACATTAACAACATTGTTCAGTAGCTAGAGAAATATTTCCATGGTAAATGTCGCCCTCGCAAATATTAGCTGACAACCTTTGTAAAGACCGAATTGTAGTCCCTCATCAACATAGACTCAGTCATCAGACATGCTGTGAAACAGCCCTCTGAAACCATTTTAAGCTTCGTAGCCACTCTAAGATGCTTCATAACCCCTCTACGAAGCTCCATAGCTACCATAAGAAGCTTCATAAGCTTTGGGACATGATCAGAGCTCAGATAAGCAAATGGGACACCCTTTGCCCTCGAAAGTTTCATAACCACTCTACTAAGCTTCATAGCCACTCTAAGAAGCTTTATAAGCTTTCGGCTCTTGAACGTTCCCTTTAAGACATGATGCCCTTGACACTATGTAGCACTGAATGAGCCTACATTGCAACCCCCAACTTGAAACCACTACAGATCAGTTACTGGCCACTTCACTGACTCCAACCTGCCCTCGTTGTAAAAGGGACCTTGTTGTAAAGGATGAAATGGACGGAGGAAGAGAATAGCTTTTTATTTTTTGGTAGACTGATCAGTGGTTTGCCTGTCTTTCCCTGACTCTAAAGGATGATCGCACTCACCCATGATAAATGAAGGATTTAGGACTGGATCAATATCGGACGATGGATGAGATGCCAGGAGAAAGTGGAATGAAGAATGAAGCAAATTACATACCGGATTCCATATTCTTCAAACCAACAAAACAATACTTTGTCAAGGCTGACAATGATTTTCTCAGTTCTCTGAGAAGCACTTCCTATTTTTTTCACCGATCGAAGAAGCAAACATGGACTGACCCCCCTTCTTTTGCTGTGGCGAGTCGTGAGGAAGTCAAAGATGAAGATGAAGATGTGAGTGGCCTGACTTCAGTGGCGAAGAGAAGAAGTAGTACACAATCATTCCTACACCACCCCACCCTTGTCTCTAAAGGCATTCCCCTACACAACGTACGAAACCCCACATGAAACCCCCCAATCAAATCATATCTAAGAAATTCTCCATCATATGGGAAGGTGGAGCTTTTCCTCACAAGCCCATACAACCCCTCTCTCTTTCCATCTCTCCTCATGAACAGATTGAAGACCAATTTAAAGCCACTGAGTTTAAAACATCACTATGTAGGTTATCTAAATCTCTTGGCTGGTCAAAGCTAAGGTTCCCTGGATGCACTGTCGTATCCATGCCGACCATCTGGTGTATGTAAATGATCTTGGAGAGCGTGCTTTCCTGCTGCTAGTGTGTGCCCACAAGACCAGATGATTTACCAAACGTATTGTTCAGAAAACCGCCAAGTTAAATTTCTCCCTCTTTTTTTAAAGCCGGTTTGAACAATTCAGATTTTTGGCTTCGTAGGCTACGCCACAACACGAGAGTAGTCATTTTGAATTTACCTTGGTGGTGGTTGGACATTTTAATGAATAGAGCTCAGTGTATTTACAAAAAGGTCACTGAGATGGGAGAATATGAGCTAATTTGTCTCTTTGATTTTAAAAACATTTGAAAAACTCCAGTCCAGTCCACACCCCATATCTGTGTCTGTCGGACTGCACGATTGGCAAATGGAAAGCAGTTCTACTGTTACTTCACGTTCTCCTTATCTCGCCGTGGTAAAGATGGAGCTTTCAGTTGTTAAGAGCATTTGAGTGCGAGTGGGGAGTGTGATTTTAGAATTCCACAGTGTCACGGTGGTGTTGGTGTTAGTGGTGGTAGTGGACTTTGCATGGTCACAGACACACAGTGTTGTATTGTATGACTGCCGATATACCCTGCAGAGTCCACAGATCAACTGATCCAATGGCTTTCCAAGACCATATGGCTAAAATAGATACCAGTACACACCGCAGCACGTCCGGGGATACGACAGGTTGGAGGGTATTTGGTTGGAGGGTGAACACAATCTTTGATATGATGCACAGAGACATGTATTAAAAACTTTAAAACTATTTCCACAGCCTCACCACGCCCATGCAATCTATTGCCCAAATGCCCACTACTTACCCACCCAACAACATGTTCTAATCAATGTTGTATCCACTACTACGATAGAGACAAGGTTGTTGTCATTCAAACTGCCTCAGTCCTCAACATACCCATCCGGTAAAGACTATATCCCACCTCCATCTTCATACGGACTAGACATGATGGTTTTTATCTTAATTGTTGTCTGGTGAATTGGTGGTTTGTCACCTGGTATATTTCTGTACTGTATATTTCTATATTTGACATGCAGATATATGCACAGTGTTTCAGGGGGATGTAAATGTTGAAATAAGATGCAGTACTGTAGGTGTCTTTTGTCTTGTTCTTAAAGGTATGTTTTGTGTGTTTGAGGGAAAGCTCGAAGGAGAATGTTTGGCAGAGATCCAAGGAGATTCGATTGGTTATAGAGTGCTCCAAATCTGATAATTCCGGACTCATTCCAAAATGAAAATAATTCCGGGCTCATTCCAGAATTAAAATAATTCCGGGCACTCTTAAAAGATTATGTAGCAGTACAAGTCATCCACTGTTGTAAAATGGGAACTCTCCTTCCTCCCTTGTCCCCCATTCCACACACACACAGCCGAGAGAACAAATGGTGTTGAACCAACAGCTTTGGGAATAGATATGACGAACAGGGTCGATATTTAAGGGTTTCCTAAAGCACTGTGTATTAGTACGTGACATGCATTTTACATGTGAAAGATACTGTATGGTTATGTACTAAACCAGGAGGAGGGTATTTAATGCTCTCCCTTGATTAGGGGGTTCTTAACACAATGAGGTTACTGTTACTGCACTGTGCTGCCATTGAGTCGGAGCTCGGTCTGAGGGCGGTAAAGTAAGCACTTTGTTCAGCCGATTCATTGGCTCTCTGCTGCTGTGATAATGTCGGGGAGGGCAGCAGGGTGAAGTGAAACCGAAAGGATGTGACATCAGTCATTCATAGTTCTAACTGAACAGCTGGTGTGTTTTGATGTGTTCTGTCCCGCTGTCATCGTCGTCAAGGTCGATGTTAATCAGCCACCGTTATGGAGCAAACGTTAGATTGAGACTAAACACCCTGTGTGTCATCAGTTCAAGCGCACTGTGCTTGTCCATTGCCGCGACAGACGAAGAACTATTATTGAACTATAAGTGAAATGGTGAGGTCAGGGAGAGAGGGAAGGAGGGATGGTGTGGGTGTTGTGGAGGAGGAGATGAGGGAGTTTCTCTCTGTCTCTTATTGCAGTACCTAAAAGGCAAAAACCAGGGGATGATGGTTACAGTAGGTTACAGAACACTGAAAAAGTATATGAAGCTTTGTCGCCAAGCTAAGATGCTTTATGACCACTCTATGAAGCTCCACACGGTAGAGTCTGACCTTTAACCCACATGCACACTATGTGGGTAAAAGTTCAGACAAAAACATGGGGGAGACAGAGATAGCAACAGTAGGGAGAGGTGAATGACAATAGAGGACCAGGCCGGTCAAACTATTTATATCTACTACATTGTTATGTATCCACACTATGTACCCTTCTAGTGTCTAGGGCAGAGCACATGACTTCCTGGTTCTCTAGCTACCCATGGACAGCAGGTGTAAAACACCGGTGACAATTTATCACTCACAACGTTGACATTGAGACACTGACTAGACCAGAGCTCTCCAACCCTGTTCCTGGAGAGCTACCCTCCTGCAGCTTTTAACCCCAGTTGTAACTAACCTGATTTAGCTTATCAACCAGCTGGGTTATTAGAATCAGGTTCGCCGGTTTAGGGTTGGAGTGAAATCCGTGAGGAAGTCAAGTTAAAGCTGTTCTGTTTGCAGACTGAGGCTGTGTTCAGAGTGAACATCTATTCCCTACATAGTGCACACTAGGCAATAGTGTGCCATTTGGGACGCACAATCAGTGTCCTTTCCAAGCTAAAATACATTTGGCTTATCGTTGAATCCCCTATGGTGAGGTGAGAGCCAGCAAGGTTTGTATTTATATCTATAGGCTAACTCCACATGAGATGGAGTTGAAGGCCCGTCACCTGCTGATATTAGGATACATGATACAGTAAGGCCCCTTAAACACACACTCACACACACACACTTTATACACAGACAGAAGAGTCTATTCCTCTCCTAAACTGCTTACTGCTTAGCCAGTGACATTTAAGAGGCTACGACGACAGTTAGCTAGAGTTTCAGATTTGTGTGTGTGTGGGTACGTGTGTAGATGTGTAGATGTGTGTGTGTGTGTGTGTGTGTGTGTGTGTGTGTGTGTGTGTGTGTGTGTGTGTGTGTGTGTGTGTGTGTGTGTGTGTGTGTGTGTGTGTGTGTGTGTGTGTGTGTGTGTGTGTGTGTGTGTGTGTGTGTGTGTGTGTGTGTGTGTGTGTGTGTGTGTGTGTGTGTGTGAGTGAGTGCGTGTCTGTGTGTGTAATCTGTCGATGTGTCACAGTGTCTGGTTGCACGGCGAGAGACACAGAGACCCTTTTCAGACAGATTTCTCAGCTGGTTGTGAATGGAAAGTCTGGCTGTGTCCCAAATGGCACCATGCTACCTATGTAGGGTACTACTTTTAACAAGGGCCCATAGGGAATAGGGCGAGATTTGGGGCAACAACTCTGCGAAAGAGAGAACGGAGGGAAGGGGCAGAGGAAAAAGAAGGAAGGGGGAGAGGTTAGGGAAAAGAGAGAGAGTTTTTCAGATGCTTGTTGTGGGTTTTGGAGAGAGACAGATGGGTACCTACAGTACTGTCTGGTTTTATGGCTGTTGGAAGCTGCTGCTGGTGAAAGTGGTTTTGGCTGGGTGTTTAATAAGGATCTAGGACTGCGTGGAATGGATTCAAACAGCTGTCTCGACCAGTTATTGGGATCGAGTAGCCACGAGTAATGTAGATGTACACACACACACACACACACACACACACACACACACACACACACACACACACACACACACACACACACACACACACACACACACACACACACACACACACACACACACACACACACACACACACACACACACACACACTTAACACATTTGAAAACTATTTTTTCATAATCCTACTTTTCTATATCTTCTAAATGAGTAAAAGCAAGGACCCTAATGCATGTTTTATTATGGCCTTGTCAACTTCAGAAAGGGCTGTTGAATTTATATTTCATTTTGTTCTCGGTTTTTCATCCGTTCATTTATTTGTTTATTTCTCCTTCTTTTAACCCTCTGTATTCAGACACATCTTAATCTATGACAAAGATTAGGATACTTTTGTGACCCCATTTTTGTCTGAACCTGGGAAAGGAATCAAGAAGAAAAGCACAAATGAACCCTTGATTGCCTGACTACTAGCAAATATAAAGTCTTTGCCAAATTATTAAAACTGAAAATAAACTGGAAAGACACAACAAAACTGAAAAGGCAGCTGGAATTGACCAGTGGGTACAAGCTTTTGAAGTATGTTCTTCTTCATGTCCTGCTTAAGGGAAAAACGGGGAAAAAAACCTTGTGAAAAAAACAAACAAATCTAATCTTACTACTTGGCCATACTGCACCATGCCGATGCCTCTTTTGTGAACAACTACTGTATGTGTGCTCTTGTGCAATTATCTCTTATGTTACTGTTGATGCGAAATACTGTAAGGAACATGGGAGTGGTAGAAACCGTAGGAATAGAAACATGGCCGCTGTTACTGTTGATTTGAATGTGAATGGCCGTTCTAGGAATTCTATTTCGATGGGTGAGAAACGCAGCTGGACCTTCTACACTATCAATCTGTGACCATGCATATAGCCCAAGTGTTGTGATAGCTAATGATGCTAACTGTGCTACATGCATGTTATCCAACCCAAATTATCATCTGACTGTCCTGCATATACAGTACAGTAATATATGTGGCCTAGTCACGTTCATGTGTACATTGTAAATAACCTAAAAGCCTATCGATCCATCTAAAGGGCAGAAAACAAGACACAGCATATTGTAATTTTGTACGTTTGAACAGAGATTTTAGATGCTATTGTGGAAGATAAAAACAAACACTAAAACACAGTTTCTGGTTACGTCTCCACACCCAAGTTCTGAAAACGTTTTATATGGGGAATGATTTTTCTGTAACACCAGGTGTAAAGGGGGGCGGTAGATTTCTGTGTAACACCAGACATGGTCATTCAGTGGGTTTTCATTCAATTCAATTGAAAGTTATTAGAGCTTTGTGATGAAATAGTCCACCAGCACATTCATTCCTTAGGAAATGTTGAGTGAAAACTCTTACTCCGTTTCCAATATTTCTCTCTTCTTCACATCCAAACGTGTAAAGAAAAGAAACAGCATATTATTCCCTTTATAAGGTGGAATCCACCTGAACACTAGGGTTTTTGGGGTCTGAAGTCGTACCAAAGACTTCTCAGATGGTCTCCCAAGGCAACGCAGAAAAGACCCAACTGTCAATCTATATATATTTGTTATCCGAATCAGCTTTGGTTATCTATGATAACAAGGTCCAAACACAGCTTCTCTGTACGACCTACTATACATATTCTCCTAAATGTACCTGTGCAGAAATTGACCGATTCCAATAATTGCTGAGCCTGAAAGAGATTTAACAATAATTAGAGATATTTTGAGATTAGATATATCTGGATACGCTGAATAATCAAATTAAAGAAACAGAGAGCTGAGGTCAAAGACATGGCCGCTGTTGCTCATGATTGTTTTTATTTTTAAACAACAAAAAATATTCACACTTACCTTGCCAAGCTTTCACTATAGCGGTCCAACTAAATGACCAATGTCTGAATAAACATACATAGCTTATATAGATTTAGGTTAGATGAAAATGCCCAGACCTTGACCCCTGCTCGGAACCACCAAGGTCATAGGTCAAAGATCATAGAGCAAAGGTTATGGTTCCGGAGTTTTCATTTAGCCCTTTTTCCTTGACATGGCTGCAGCTGTTGAGTATCCGCTAGAGTTTCACGATTATATACGGATACACAGTACAGTGTAAAATATATTGTACGTTGAAGCCTATATGTCATTGACTCACAGTTATAACAGGTTATAACCAAGATCCTGTGAGATAAAAGACAGGATATATATTCATTCATCTCGTAACTTTACAGTTTTAAATAATTTTAGTTAGACTTCTTATTGGATTCACAGCTGTGTGTCTGTCGAGGTGGTGAATACAGTGGTCATGCCATTTGAAGGTATGTTGGTAATCTGGAAAAAATGTATCATTTTTTTTTCTTGGTCCTTCTATTCATTTTAATATTTTATTTTATACCCAACTTTCTCTGCTTATTCTCAAGCGGTGATTTGGAGAATTGTCTTTTTTATTATTTTTTTCTCGTTTTTTAAATGTATTATTATGTTTTTTGATTGTTGTTATTTTTCAGTTATCAGAAGCTATTTTTTTGTGAGACTGAAATGCAAAACTATTTTAAATACAATACTTTAAAAAACGACTTTACAATCTACGAGAGATCTATGGGATGTGTTTTTTTTTTCTCCAATTCGGATGCAAAAATGTGTGTATGTTGGGGATTGACGATGGGTATGGAACAGAAACATGTGGCTAGGTTTAGATGGGTATGGAACAGAAACATGTGGCTAGGTTTAGATGGGTATGGAACAGAAACATGTGGCTAGGTTTAGATGGGTATGGAACAGAAACATGTGGCTAGGTTTACACGGAGTCCGAACACACTCAGCATAATACTTAAGAAACGTCTTAAGACAATACGTAAGATGCTAATTAATAAGATATGCATTTTTACTTTGTCTAAGGCAATACGTATTCCTGTTTTGACCTAATATTTGAGTTATGCATTTTTTTAAGTTGTCAAAGCTAGGCAGGTTAGCTAGTATTATTAACGTTGTATAAACTAGACATGTTGTATAAACTAGACAGGTTAGCTAGTATTATTAACTTTGTAAAAACTAGACTGGTTAGCTAATATTATTAACGTTGTATAAACTAGACAGGTTAGCTAGTATTATTAACGTTGTATAAACTAGACATGTTGTATAAACTAGACAGGTTAGCTAGTATTATTAACTTTGTAAAAACTAGACAGGTTAGCTAGTATTATTAACATTGTAAAAACTAGACAGGTTAGCTAATATTATTAACGTTGTATAAACTAGACAGGTTAGCTAGTATTATTAACTTTGTAAAAACTAGACTGGTTAGCTAGTATTATTAACGTTGTATAAACTAGACATGTTGTATAAACTAGACAGGTTAGCTAGTATTATTAACTTTGTAAAAACTAGACTGGTTAGCTAGTATTATTAACGTTGTATAAACTAGACATGTTGTATAAACTAGACAGGTTAGCTAGTATTATTAACATTGTAAAAACTAGACAGGTTAGCTAATATTATTAACGTTGTATAAACTAGACAGGTTAGCTAGTATTATTAACTTTGTAAAAACTAGACAGGTTAGCTAGTATTATTAACATTGTAAAAACTAGACAGGTTAGCTAGTATTATTAATGTTGTATAAACTAGACACGTTGTATAAACTAGACAGGTTAGCTAGTATTATTAACTTTGTAAAAACTAGACAGGTTAGCTAGTATTATTAACTTTGTAAAAACTAGACAGGTTAGCTAGTATTATTAACTTTGTAAAAACTAGACAGGTTAGCTAGTATTATTAACTTTGTATAGATATTAATGTTGTGCTACTATTATTATGGGGGAAAGTATAGACTTACGTATGGGGCACAGGATAGATGTTAAAGTTAAATAACACACCTCACACACACGCACACACTCCCAAGATGATTTTTCAGTGTAAACCTAGCCATATACTTACATGGAATACATTTTTTTGAATGCTTTATAATCATAAAGTGATGGCTACAAACGGGTTAGTAGTAGTATTTAGTGATAAAAATATATATATTTTAAATTTTGCTTGCATTTATATAATATTGTTGAAGTAGTAGTAATACTGTAAAAAAATGTGTACATTTCAACATACCTCCCTTTCTCTCCATAAGTAGTTTAATCAAGGACATTTTAACATCTACAAACATATAAACCTTATTAAGTGTATATTGCAACATTGTTAAGGACAAAACAGCCGTGGAACACAGGAACTTTGTTTAATTATAGAAACTATTGTGAAGTCAAGTCCAGGCTGTTTATGTATGTAGTAGTATTTGAGTAGTATTTTTGTAGTAGTATATTCTGAGATGAAGTAATGATGAAAGTAACAAACATGGCAGAAATGCATATTGTTAGAAAATGAAACTCCGCACTACAGACGGACGTTTTCAAAAGTTCTTTGTTGATTGTTTCTTTATTATAATTTTTGTTTTTACTTTTACTTTCTCTGTTCAGATTTTTGCCTTTGTTAGGTGTTGTTAGCTAAAAAGAAAGCATTTTTAAAAAACGAAACAACAAGTGCATGTCAGAATGTTAAGCTCTTTCTATATATTAAAAGAGCTCACTTTTTGTGTTAGAGTTACGGAAATTTACAAGGACAAAAAAAAGAAAAGAAAACAAGAGAAATAAAGGTGGGGTGGTGAGATGTGTGTGTTTTACAGGGGCACAAACAAACAAAACGCCAATACCACGTGAGAGTGTTATTACGCATCGCAATGTACAAACACACAAACAGACACAGAATTTTCCCCCAAGCACTTCTAGCCTTCCCAATTGACCAAAACTGGCATATATCATTTTCTTTCTTCACATTTTACAGTTACATTTTAAGATAGCTATGTTAAGATAGCTAGGTGAGACAACCACATATGTCAATTATAGTAAGTACATTTAAGAGTGTGTTTACAATCAAACACACAAACACAGTAGAATGTTGTGTGGGTTGTAATCGACATTAAGTTGACATTTGGGTAAAAACGTTTGTAAACCTTGTCTGAAATGGTGAAACTAAAAGGGGCTTGATGGGTGGATGGTTTCTGAAATGGTGAAGCGAAAAGGGGCTTGATGGGTGGATGGTTTCTGAAATGGTGAAACTAAAAGGGGCTTGATGGGTGGATGGTTTCTGAAATGGTGAAACTAAAAGGGGCTTGATGGGTGGATGGTTTCTGAAATGGTGAAACTAAAAGGGGCTTGATGGGTGGATGGTTTCTGAAATGGTGAAACTAAAAGGGGCTTGATGGGTGGATGGTTTCTGAAATGGTGAAACTAAAAGGGGCTTGATGGGTGGATGGTTTCTGAAATGGTGAAACTAAAAGGGGCTTGATGGGTGGATGGTTTCTGAAATGGTGAAACTAAAAGGGGCTTGATGGGTGGATGGTTTCTGAAATGGTGAAGCGAAAAGGGGCTTGATGGCTACATTACACATGACATTATAGTCATTTAGCAGACACTCTTATCCAGAGAGACTTACAGTAGCAATTAAGGTTAAGTGCCTTGCTCAAGAGCACATTGGCAGATTCGAACAAGCAACCTTTTGGTTACTGGCCCAATGCTCTTAACCGATACACTCTTAGAAAAAAGGTTGTCGTTATAGGAGAACCCTTTTGGGTTCCATGTAGAACCCTTTATAGAAAGGGTTCTTCATGGAAGCCATAATGGTTCTTCCTGCAAATAAAAAGGGTTCTTTAAAGGGTCCTCCTATGGGGATAGCCAAAAACCCCTTTAAGGTTCCAGATAGCACCTTTTTTCCTAAGACTGTAGGCTACCAGCGCTGATTGTCATTACTTTACATATTTCAATGGGAGACAATGGTTTTTCCCATCAAAGTACCATGAAAAATACAGTGTGGATTTTGGGTCCCGCATGCACACACACACACGCTTACACATTTGCGTCACAACCTTGGCCCTAACACTGGGTTTGACAGAGCCATTACTACACAACAGTATAGCCAAGCACACTGGTATATATGCCTCAGGGACACAGTCGATGTTGGAACTCAATGTTTAATGCAAATGGCAAACAAGGTGGTCGATACACAACAATACAATAGAATGGCACAATTACCATATAGCACAAACTGGTACTTTTAGGTTATAACATGTTATAAAGAATTATATAGAGGTTATAACAGGCTATATAGAGGTTAGCAAAGGGTTACAAGGTGTTCCTTGTCATTATGGTTTGCAATACTAGCACACTGTATGTAAGGGGTTCCATTAGTCAGGGGTTCCATGAGTCAGGGGTTCCATGAGTCGGGGGTTCCATGAGTCAGGGGTTCCATGAGTCGGGGGTTCCATGAGTCAGGGGTTCCATGAGTCAGGGGTTCCATGAGTCAGCGGTTCCATGAGTCAGCGGTTTCATGAGTCAGCGGTTCCATGAGTCAGCGGTTCCATGAGTCAGCGGTTCCATGAGTCAGGGGTTCCATGAGTCAGGGGTTCCATTAACAGCGGTTTCATGAGTCAGGGGTTCCATGAGTCAGGGGTTCCATTACTCAGGGGTTTCATGAGTCAGGGGTTCCATGAGTCAGGGGTTCCATGAGTCAGGGGTTCCATTACTCAGGGGTTCCATTACTCAGGGGTTTCATGAGTCAGCGGTTCCATTAGTCAGGGGTTCCATTAGTCAGGAGTTCCATGAGTCGGGGGTTCCATGAGTCAGGGGTTTCATGAGTCAGAGGTTCCATGAGTCAGGGGTTTCATGAGTCAGAGGTTCCATTAGTCAGGGGTTCCATTAGTCAGGGGTTCCATGAGTCAGGGGTTCCATGAGTCAGAGGTTCCATGAGTCAGGGATTCCAGAAGTCAGGGGTTCCATTAGTCATGGGTTCCATTAGTCAGGGGTTCCATGGGTCAGGGGTTCCATGAGTCAGGGGTTCCATGAGTCAGAGGTTCCATGAGTCAGGGATTCCAGAAGTCAGGGGTTCCATTAGTCATGGGTTCCATTAGTCAGGGGTTCCATGAGTCAGGGGTTTCATGAGTCAGGGGTTCCATTAGTCATGGGTTCCATTAGTCAGGGGTTTCATGAGTCAGCGGTTCCATGAGTCAGCGGTTCCATGAGTCAGCGGTTCCATTAGTCAGGGGTTCCATGAACCAGGGATTCCATGAGTCAGGGTTGCTGTTGGTCAGTATTTGTCTGAAAAGTCCTGTAGCTACAGTACCTACCTAGCTACTTTGGGTAGTCAAATGTTGGTCCCTTTTTCTTCGACAAGAAAATCAGTGTGTGTGTGTGTGTTATGCTCTCCCTGACCCAGAAAGTAAACAAATAACCTCCTCTCCCCACCAAAGAAAACAAAGCACAGAGATAAGGGCAGTGGGTGTAATAAGGACAGATGCATGGTTTGTAGTCCTCTGGTTAGTATTTTTCCCCCAGGTGCCAAGTGTGTGTGTGTGTGTGTGTGTGTGTGTGTGTGTGTGTGTGTGTGTGTGTGTGTGTGTGTGTGTGTGTGTGTGTGTGTGTGTGTGTGTGTGTGTGTGTGTGTGTGTGTGTGTGTGTGTGTGTGTGTGTGTGTGTGTGTGTGTGTGTGTGTGTGTGTGTGTGTGCGTGTGTGCGCGTGTGTGCGTGTGTGTGTGTGTGTGTAGCTCTTATCAATGCCTTTGTGACATGAATTCCCTTACTCTGTCCCTCTCTCTCTCTTTCCCTCTCACTTTCTCCTACTCTCTCTCTCTTACTCTCTCTCTCTCTCTCTCTCTCTCTCTCTCTCTCTCTCTCTCTCTCTCTCTCTCTCTCTCTCGCTGTCTTTCACTCAGTCTCTCTCCTTCTCTTTCTCTCTCCAGGTCAAGCTCTACCCAATTCTTTCTGTGTCTATCTTTATTTAAAACACAACAACCCACCCACACATCTAAATGTATCTATCTGCTGTATAACACTGTTAAATAACACAACACCACGTGTTAAGGACAAGTGGGCAGTTTGGAATATATAGCCTCTCTATATGGCCTATGGTATCCTCTCTGCTGAGGTGTTGATTTAGGGGGAACAACAAATGGCTGTGAATATTTGACAACATGCAATGACGGGATCACACACACACAAACACACGTACACATCCACACACACCTGTCTTGAGAGGAAGATGGAGAACGAGTGAAAGAAAGAGAGGAAGAATGACAGAGAGAGGTAGTGAAGGAAAAGGCTTTATTTTGCGACAGAGGAAAGGAAACTAGATGAGAAGGTACATTCTTCTAAGATGGCTGGGGCCATATAGTAGAGCAGGGTTTCAGAAACTATGGGTCAGGACCCAAAGTGGGTCTGGGCATGTAAGAGGTGGGTCATTTGGGTCTCGAGCTGAAAAAGTGTCAGAACCCCTGATTTAGAGAGTTTTTTCATAATTCTAAACATACAGTCATATAAGCATTTTTTTTAAAATATTTGCCATTGAATATTATTAATGTGAGCTAACATGGCTGCCATAGAATGTTGTAGTGTTATACTCTCTAAATGCATGGCTCTGGTGTCTGGTTGGGATAACCAGTAGATTAGGGATTATTTCTAGTAACAACAAATGGTGTCCATGTTTGACAGGCGGGGGTTAGAAGGGCTGATCCACCAGGGCCCGCTGACCCCACCTGCTCTAGAAACAAAACCCCAGATGGTGGCCCCTCACTGGGGAAAGACAGACAGATAGTACCCTCCCACAATCCTGAATCTAAACCCAACCACCTCTACCATGGTGTGGCTAATACACACACACACACAGAGATACACACGCACACGCGCGCGCACACACACACACACTGGAGAAAGACAGACAGAGTCCTCCCCTAACCTTGACCCTAACCCCACCCCTCCCCCCGTTCAGCTAAAAATCTGTAGGTTCAAGTTCCACCTCAAAGATTTTAGACAAATGTTCTTCAATCCCAGACAGTCCAAGGGGCCCACTGGGTGTGTAGACTTCTGTGTCCAACAATTGAACCAATCATCACATCCTTCATAAATTGACACAGATCTTATGGTTACAACATCTACCCAGAGGTGTCACATTAATATGAATACATTCTTGGTCATCCCAAAAATCGCCAAAGAATCCAGCCACCCAAGCTGTTCCCTCTGCTACCATCGGGCAAACGGTACCGGAGCATCGGCTCTCGGATCAACAGGCTCCGAGACAGATTCTACCACCAAGTCATTAAATAGTTCATTCATGGTTAGCCGGATTATCTGCACTGACTCTATGTACACTTTAATATTCTGCTCCTACTCTGTTCTTTATTTTACTCTAATTATTATCTATCTGGATGACTAGTCACTTTACCCTGCCTTTATGTACATATCTACCTCAAATACCTTATTATCTATCCTGATGCCTAGTCACTTTACCCTACCTTCATGTACATATCTACCTCAAATACCTTATTATTATCTATCCTGATGACTAGTCACTTTACCCTACCTTCATGTACATATCTACCTCAAATACCTTATTATTATCTATCCTGATGACTAGTCACTTTACCCTGCCTTCATGTACATATCTACCTCAAATACCTTACAGACAGACAGACAGACAGACAGACAGACAGACAGACAGACAGACAGACAGACAGACAGACAGACAGACAGACAGACAGACAGACAGACAGACAGACAGACAGACAGACAGACAGACAGACAGACAGACAGACAGACAGACAGACAGACAGACAGACAGACAGACAGACAGACAGACAGACAGACAGACAGACAGACAGACAGACAGACAGACAGACAGACAGACAGACAGACAGACAGACAGACAGACAGACTCCAGGTATAGGGTTACACCCCTGATAAGTAGTCTATGGTAATAACACATTTGAAGTACCCTAAACCTGGCCCTAAGGATGGAGGGATGGAGGTGGATTGGTGAAGGGACAGGTTGGGTTGGAGAGATTGAGAAGAGGAGGGGTGGAAGGAGTTATTAGATAGAAAGATGTAGAAGTGGAGGGGAGGAAGGAGTTATTAGATAGAAAGTTGTAGGACAGGAGGGAGGAAGGAGTTATAGATAGAAAGATGTAGAAGTGGAGGGGAGGAAGGAGTTATTAGATAGAAAGTTGTAGGACAGGAGGGAGGAAGGAGTTATTAGATAAAAGATGTAGACGTGGGGGGGTGGAAGGAGTTATTAGATAGAAAGATGTAGAAGAGGAGGGAGGAAGGAGTTATTAGATAGAAAGAAGTAGAAGTTGAGGGGTGGAAGGAGTTATTAGATAGAAAGATCTAGAAGTGGAGGGGAGGAAGGATTTATTAGATAGAAAGATGTAGAAGGGGGGGTTATTAGATAGAAAGATGTAGAAGTAGGGGTGGAAGGAGTTATTAGATAGAAAGATTTAGAAGTGGAGGGGAGGAAGGAGTTATTAGATAGAAAGATGTAGAAGTGGAGGGAGGAAGGAGTTATTAGATAGAAAGATGTAGAAGTGGAGGGGAGGAAGGAGTTATTAGATAGAAAGATGTAGAAGTGGAGGGGAGGAAGGAGTTATTTAGAAAGATTGGAGGGGAGGAAGTTATTAGAAAGATGTAGAAGTGGAGGGGAGGAAGGAGTTATTAAATAGAAAGATGTAGAAGAGGAGGGGTGGAAGGAGTTATTAGATAGAAAGATGTAGAAGAGGAGGGAGGAAGGAGTTATTAGATAGAAAGATGTAGAAGTGGAGGGAGGAAGGAGTTATTAGATAGAAAGATAGATAGAAAGATGTAGAAGAGGGGGGAGGAAGGAGTTATTAGATAGAAAGATGTAGAAGTAGAAGTGGGGGTGGAAGGAGTTATTAGATAGAAAGATGTAGAAGTGGGGGGGTGGAAGGAGTTATTAGATAGAAAGATGTAGAAGTGGAGGGGTGGAAGGAGTTATTAGATAGAAAGATGTAGAAGTGGAGGGGTGGGGTTTTGAAACAATTAGGACTCCAAATGTGATGCAAATATCAACTCTGTAAGGGGATCTGGGACCTGACAGTGTGAGGAGAGAGCTGTGGAACATGTTCTATGGAGAGGTTCTACACTCTTAGAAAAAGCTGTCCCCATAGGAGAACAACTTTGGTTCCAGGCAGAACCCTTTTTGGTTCCAGATATTAGATAGAAACCAAAAAGGGTTCTTCAAAGGGTTCTCCTATGGGGACAGCCAAAGTACCCTGTTAGGTTCTAGATAGCATATTTTTTCTAAGATTGTAGGATTTCCTCTCTAATGCAAAGGGTGTGATTGTTGCTCTTTTGTGGCACACACGACAGGGTGTAAACTGAGGAGTGAGGGTAGTGAGGGGTCCCCATGAAGCCGACATTAGGAGATAATGACTAGATTAATTATCCTAGAGTTCACACCAACTTCTTCCTACTGTACTGTCTGTGAGCACAATGGTAATAGGGATGATGGTTCATAAGATTCACATGTAATAATCTGGGGCCATAGAGTCTCAGAGTTGGAGTGCTGATCTAGGATCATCCCCCCTGTATCCATGTGATCGTATTCATTGTTATCTAAAATGCCAAACTGATCCTAGACCAGGGGGCAGTTCATACTGTACATGGCAGAGTTCTGAGGAAAATAGTTATGTTTCACATTGTTGTGTATGAGAATCATCACGTCGGATTTGTATGTGCACGGCCTATTGGTTCAATTTGCATGCACTTGTTCAGTGCGTGATCAAAAGAATGCATGGTTTCACTAGTTACAATAGCCACAAAGTCAAATTGGCTATATCATAGAAATGTATCATTTTTTTTGTTGTTGCTTTTTTTGGTCTTCATTTAAGGTTAGGATTAGGCATAAGGTTTGAAGTGTGGTTAAAGTTAGGGATAATGTTAAGGGTTAGGTTTAAATACTTTGATTGAATTAAGAAGAGACATTTTTTAAATAGGCGGGGTTTATGACTTTGTGGCTGTGGTAACTAGTGATGACCCAGTTGAAAGAAAATGGTAATGTTGTGAGTTGGAGAACCCTGTCAGCATGTCCACTGCTCTTTAAATACTGTATCTCATATGTCACTCATTGCTTCAAGCCACAACCACCAAACGGGAGCAAACGTGCCTCAAAGTCTGTTCACGACCGTACAAGAACGTTTTGGGGAAATGTGTCATTCAGTACACACCGTTAAGCAACGTAGTAAACTTTTAACCAAACTGAAAGCACTTGAGGTCCCGTAGGAGCAACAGTGCGTGAGGACAAAACCTGCCAAAACATTTTAGAATGTTTTTAGAACGAATGTCTCTGTTATTTCGAGGTGAAGCTGCAGCAAGAGGGGAGAAATGGTCTACAAAGCTGACCATATCAATACATACATCCGTAATTGGTTGTGAAGTAGTTTTATTTTGCTGAGGAAGTCCTAGTCACTCAATTAATGAATTGTATATCTAACGCATAAGTTTGGTGCTTGACAGGGCAGTATTTATGGAGTTTGGCAATGTGCACGACAACTATCTTCGATTTGTCCATTAGCTTGCGAATGTACCTCTAAGCCAGTCACTTCGTTTGAAATTAATAGGAAGCTAACCTCGTGCACACACTCAATGCTAAACACCAAATGTTTCCTCCATAAGTTAGCTAGCAAACTACTTTAGCAACATTATGTTATCACAATGAATGAGTTTTGAAGAAGAATCTAGCACTGCCTGTTCCGCCTCTAGTCAGTAGCCTCTAGTTCTGCCTCTAGTCAGTATCCTCTAGTTCTGACTCTAGTCAGTAGCCTCTAGTTCTGCCTCTAGTCAGTAGCCTCTAGTTCTGCCTCTAGTCAGTAGCCTCTAGTTCTGCCTCTAGTCAGTATCCTCTAGTTCTGACTCTAGTCAGTAGCCTCTAGTTCTGCCTCTAGTCAGTAGCCTCTAGTTCTGCCTCTAGTCAGTAGCCTCTGGTTCTGCCTCTAGTCAGTAGCCTCTAGTTCTGCCTCTAGTCAGTAGCCTCTAGTTCTGCCTCTAGTCAGTAGCCTCTAGTCAGTAGCCTCTGGTTCTGCCTCTAGTCAGTAGCCTCTAGTTCTGCCTCTAGTCAGTAGCCTCTAGTTCTGCCTCTAGTCAGTAGCCTCTAGTTCTGCCTCTAGTCAGTAGCCTCTAGCTCTGCCTCTAGTCAGTAGCCTCTAGTTCTGCCTCTAGTCAGTAGCCTCTAGTTCTGCCTCTAGTCAGTAGCCTCTAGCTCTGCCTCTAGTCAGTAGCCTCTAGTTCTGCCTCTAGTCAGTATCCTCTAGTTCTGCCTCTAGTCAGTAGCCTCTAGTTCTGCCTCTAGTCAGTAGCCTCTAGTTATGCCTCTAGTCAGTAGCCTCTAGTTCTGCCTCTAGTCAGTAGCCTTTGGCAACGCGAGACTAGTGTGTGTATAATGCCACTGGAGCAGACAATATCCCAGTGGAATTTTCCTCTCCTGCTCCCCCTCCCTTCCCCTCTTCACCCTCCCTCCTGTTCCCCTCTTATCCACTCTTATCCCCCTTATCCACTCTCCCTCTCAATTCTGCTGCGAGGGAGGGGCGGCATGCTGATTGGGCAGAGTCAGGGCAAAGGGGGGGGGTTGGGTGTGTGCGTGTGTACGTGCACAAGGCCCGCTGGCACAGTTATCCCAGCTGGCAGCGTCTCTCAGATCCCCTGGACATCCATGCCAAGCACATGCCGCAGCATCAGAGAGAGGGGGATAGGGGGGAAAGGAAGAGAAGAGAGGGGGAAAGAAGGAGAAGAGTGGGGGAAAGAAGGAGAAGAGAGGGGGGAAAGAAGGAAAGAAGAGAGAGGGGGAAAGGAGGAGAATAGAAGGGGGAAAGAAGGAGAAGAGAGGGGGAAAGGAGGAGAATAGAAGGGGGAAAGAAGGAGAAGAGAGGGGGAAAGGAGGAGAATAGAAGGGGGAAAGAAGGAGAAGAGAGGGGGAAAGGAGGAGAATAGAAGGGGGAAAGAAGGAGAAGAGAGGGGGAAAGGAGGAGAATAGAAGGGGGAAAGAAGGAGAAGAGAGGGGGAAAGGAGGAGAATAGAAGGGGGAAAGAAGGAGAAGAGAGGGGGAAAGGAGGAGAATAGAAGGGGGAAAGAAGGAGAAGAGAGGGGGAAAGAAGGAGAAGAGGGGGGGAAAGAAGGGGGGAAAGAGAAGAGAGGGGGAAAGAAGGAGAAGAGAGGGGGAAAGAAGGAGAAGAGAGGGGGAAAGAAGGAGAAGACAGGGGGGAAAGAAGGAGAAGAATGGGGGAAAGAAGGAGAAGAGAGGGGGAAAGAAGGAGAAGAGAGGGGAAAGAAGGAGAAGAGAGGGGGAAAGAAGGAGAAGAGAGGGGGAAAGAAGGGGGGAGAAGAGAGAAGGGGGAAAGAAGGAGAAGAGAGGGGGAAATAAGGAGAAGAGAGGGGGAAAGAAGGAGAAGAGAGGGGGAAAGAAGGAGGGGGAAAGAAGGAGAAAGAAGAGGGGGAAAGAAGGGAAGAGAAGGGGGAAAGAAGGAGAATAGAAGGGGGAAAGAAGGAGAAGAGAGGGGGGGGGAAAGAAGGGGGAAATAAGGAGAAAATAGGGGAGAAGAGTGGGGGAAAGAAGGAGAATAGAAGGGGGAAAGAAGGAGAAGAGAGGGGGAAAGGAGGAGAATAGAAGGGGGAGGGGGGAAAGAAGGAGAAGAGAGGGGGAAAGAAGGAGAAGAGAGGGGGAAAGAAGGAGAAGAGAGGGGGAAAGAAGGAGAAGAGAGGGGGGGAAAGAAGGAGAGAAAGAGGGGGGGAGAAGAAGGAGAAAGAAGAGGGGGAAAGAAGGAGAAGAGAGGGGGAAAGAAGGAGAAGAGAGGGGGAAAGAAAGGAGAAGAGAGGGGGAAAGAAGGAGAAGAGAGGGGGAAAGAAGGAGAAGAGTGGGGGAAAGGAGGAGAGAGAGGGGGAAAGAAGGAGAAGAGAGGGGAGAAAGAAGGAGAAGAGAGAGAGGGGGGGGGAAATAAGGAGAAAATAGAGGGGGGAAGAAGGAGAAGAGAGGGGGAAGAAGGAGAAGAGAGGGGGAAAGAAGGAGAAGAGAGGGGGAAAGAAGAAGAAGAGAGGGGGAAAGAATGAGAAGAGAGGGGGAAAGAAGGAGAAGAGAGGGGGAAAGAAGGAGAAGAGAGGGGGAAAGGAGAAGAGAGGGGGGAGGAAAAGAAGGAGAAGAGAGGGGGAAAGAAGGAGAAGAGAGGGGAGAAAGAAGGAGAAGAGAGGGGGAAAGGAGAAGAGAGGGGGAAAGAAGGAGAAAGAAAGAAAAGAGGGGGAAAGAAGGAGAAGAGAGGGGGAAAGGGAAAGAAGGGGAGAAGGAGAAGAGAGGGGGAAAGAAGGAGAAGAGGGGGGGGAAAGAAGGAGAAGAGAGGGGGAAAGAAGGAGAAAGAGGGGGGGAAAGGAGGAGAAGAGAGGGGGGAAAGAAGGAGAAGAGAGAAAGGGAGAAAGAAGGAGAAGAGAGGGGGAGAAAGAAGGAGAAAATAGGGGGAAAGAAGGAGAAGAGAAAGAAGGGGGAAGAAGGAGAAGAGAGGGGGAAGGGAAAGAAGGGGGAGAAGAGAGGGGGGGGAAAGAATGAGAAGAGAGGGGGAAAGAAGGAGAAGAGAGGGGGGGAAAGAAGGAGAAGAGAGAGAGGGGGAAAGAAGGAGAGAAGAGAGGGGGAAAGGAGAAGAGAGGGGGGAAAGAAGGAGAGAAAGAGGGGGGAAAGAAGGAGAAAAGAGGGGGAAAGAAGGAGAAGAGAGGGGGAAAGAAGGAGAAGAGAGGGGGGGGGAAAAGAAGGAGAAAGAGAGGGAAGGAAAGAAGGAGAAGAGAGGGGAAAAGAAGGAGAAGAGAGGGGGAAAGAAGGAGAAGAGAGGGGGAAAGAAGGAGAAGAGAGGGGGAAAGAAGGAGAAAGAGGGGGAAAGAAGGAGAAGAGAGGGGGAAAGGAGAAGAGAGGGGGAAAGAAGGAGAAGAGAGGGGGAAAGAAGGAGAAGAGAGGGGGAAAGAAGGAGAAGAGAGGGGGAAAGAAGGAGAAAAAGAGGGGGAAAGAAGGAGAAGAGAGGGGGAAAGAAAGGAGAAGAGAGGGGGAAAGAAGGAAGAAAGAGAGAAGATGGGGTAAAGTGAGAAGAAAGAGAGGTGGGGTAAAGAGAGAATAAGAAAGAGAGGTGGGGTAAAGAGAGAAGAGGGGGAAAGAGAGGTGGGGGGAAAGAAGAGAAGAAGGAAAGAAGGGAGGTGGGGGAAAGAAGGAGAAAGAAGAAAGAAGAGAGATGGGGTAAAGTGAGAAGAGGGGGAAAGAAGAGAGGTGGGGTAAAGAGAGAAGAAGAGAGAGGTGGGGTAAAGAGAGAAGAAGAGAGAGGTGGGGTAAAGAGAGAAGAAAGAGAGGTGGGGTAAAGAGAGAAGAAGAGAGAAGAAGTGGGGTAAAGAGAGAAGAAGAGAGAGGTGGGGTAAAGAGAGAGGAAGAGAGAGGTGGTGTAAAGAAGAAGAAGAAGAAGAGAGAGGTGGGGTAAAGAGAGAGGAAGAGAGAGGTGGTGTAAAGAGAGAAGAAGAGAGAGGTGGGGTAAAGAGAGTAAAGAAGAAGAGAGAGGTGGGGTAAAGAGAGAAGAAGAGAGAGGTGGGGAAAAGAAGAAGAGTAAAGAGAGAAGAAGAGAGAGGTGGGGTAAAGAGAGGAGAGGAAGAGAGAGGTGGTGTAAAGAGAGAAGAAGAGAGAGGTGGGGTAAAGAGAGAGGAAGAGAGAGATGGTGTAAAGAGAGAAGAAGAGAGAGGTGGGGTAAAGAGAGAAGAAGAGAGAGGTGGGGTGGGGTAAAGAGAGTAAAGAGAAAAGAAGAGAGAGGTGGGGTAAAGAGAGAAGAAGAGAGA
>NC_060193.1:12774680-12809680 GCF_021184085.1 Oncorhynchus gorbuscha
AGAGAGAGAGAGATATTAAAAGAGAGAGAGAGAGTGATTAGAGAGAGAGAGAGTAAGAGCGAGATAGAGAGAGAGTGAGTAAGAGAGAGATAAAAAGAGAGAGTGAGTGATTGAGAGAGAGATGAAAAGTTGTTAGGCTGAACGTGTACAGAAGGAGGAAGTTGAGAGTTGTGAATCAGAGACAGAGAATCTGAAAGATTCAGAGACAGACAGGCGGTGTGAAGACAGACAGCTGTTATGAAGACAGACAGGTGGTGCGAAGACAGACACAGTGAAACAGAATGTATAAATTAAATATGTGGTGAAAGAGGAGACTGGAAAACAACAAAAGACAACAAGAGAAGAGGATCAGAGAAGAGGATCAGAGAAGAGGATCAGAGAAGTGGATCAGAGACGAGGATTCAGAGACGAGGATCAGTGAAGAGGATCAGAGACGAGGATCAGAGAAGAGGATCAGAGACGAGGATCAGAGACGAGGATCAGAGACGAGGATCAGAGACGAGGATCAGAGACGAGGATCAGAGACGAGGATCAGAGACGAGGATCAGAAAAGAGGATCAGAGAAGTGGATCAGAGAAGAGGATCAGAGAAGAGGATCAGAGAAGAGGATCAGAGAAGTGGATCAGAGACGAGGATCAGAGAAGTGGATCAGAGAAGAGGATCAGAGAAGAGGATCAGAGAAGTGGATCAGAGACGAGGATCAGAGAAGTGGATCAGAGACGAGGATCAGAGAAGAGGATCAACATCGGTGGGGCTGACAACAGAGCAAGAGATGAGAAAACACTTGGTCTACTTTCTTCTGGCCCTCGTGCTGATACATACAGGTTGGTGTCACTTACAAAAAACTAGAATAAGAGGAAAGTTTTAGTTTAGTAGAACACACAGAGCAAGAAAGTGCATTTATCAAATAATCAAGGAAGACAAAAAAGTCAAATATTTACAGTTGAAGTCGAATGTTTACATACACTTTAGCTAAACGCATTTAAACTCAGTTTTCACAATTCCTGACATTTAATCCTAATAAAAATTCGCTGTCTTAGGTCAGTTAATATTTGGTTGCATTGCCTTTAAATTGTTTAACTTGGGTCAAACGTTTCGGGTAGCCTTCCACAAGCTTCTCACAATAAGTTGGGTGAATTTTGGTCCATTCCTCCTGACAGAGCTGGTGTAACTGAGTCAGGTTTGTAGGCCTCCTTGCTCGCACACGCTTTTTCAGTTCTGCCCACAATTTTTTTATGGAATTGAGGTCAGGGCTTTGTGATGGCCACTCCAATACCTTGACTGTTGTCCTTAAGCCATTTTGTCCTTAAGCCACAACTTTGGAAGTATGCTTGGAAGTATGCTTGGGGTCATTGTCCATTTGGAAGACCCATTTGCAACCAAGCTTTAACTTCCTGACTGATGTCTTGAGATTTTGCTTCAATATATTCACATAATTTTCCTCCCTCTTGATGCCATCTATTTTGTGAAGTGCACCAGTCCCTCCTGCAGCAAAGCACCCCCACAACATGATGCTGCCACCCCCATGCTTCACGGCTGGGATGGTGTTCTTCAGGCTTGCCTTTTTCCTCCAAACATAACAATGGTAATTATGGCCAAACAGTTCTATTTTTGTTTCATCAGACCAGAGGACATTTCTCCAAAAAGTACCATCTTTGTCCCCATGTGCAGTTGCAAACAGTAGCCTGGCTTTTTTATGGAGGTTTTGGAGCAGTGGCTTCTTCCTTGCTGAGCGGCCTTTCAGGTTATGTCAATATAGGACTCGTTTTATTGTGGATATAGATACTTTTGTATCTGTTTCCTCCAGCATCTTCACAAGGTCCTTTGCTGTTGTTCTGGGATTGATTTGCACTTTTCGCACCAATTTACGTTCATCTCTAGGAGACAGAACGCGTCTCCTTCCTGAGCGGTATGATGGCTGCATGGTCCAATGGTATTTATACTTGTGTAATATTGTTTGTACAGATGAACGTGGTACCTTCAGGTATTTTGAAATTGCTCCCAAGGATGAACCAGACTTGTGGAGGTCTACAATTTTTTTCTGAGGTCTTGCCTGATTTCTTTTCATTTTCTCATGATGTCAAGCAAAGAGTCACTGAGTTTGAAGGTAGGCCTTGAAATACATCCGCAGGTACACTTCCAATTCAAATGATGTCAATTAGCCTATCAGAAGCTTCTAAAGCCATGACATAATTTTCTGGAATTTTCCAAGCTGTTTAAAGGCACAGTCAACTTAGTGTATGTAAACTTCTGACCCACTGGAATTGTGATACAGTGAATTATATGTGAAATAATCTGTCTGTGAACAATTGTTGGAAAAATGACTTGTGTCATGCACAAAGTAGATGTCCTAACCGACTTGCCAAAACTATAGTTTGTTAACAAGAAATGTGTGGAGTGGTTGAAAAACTAGTTTTAATGTCTCAGACCTAAGTCTATGTAAACTTGCGACTTCAACTGTATGTGTGTGTGTCTGAATGTGTGTCTGAATTTGTATTAATGCAAAAAACTTAATTTCACTGGAAGTGGCTGTGACTTTTTCTAGCGCCCACACATAACTGACTTCGACCCTGTTGCTTCACACAGGCACAGCCAGCAGTGTGATCTCTGTGTCTCACACACAGGACAGAGAGCATCTGTCTATTACCTGTCGTCTCCTGTCGGAAAACGACACTGTTTCTCAGATCAACTGGGAGATGATCAGCAGTCTCAACCATACCACTACCAAACTGAAAATGGGCACCTTCCATCCCGTGTTCGGTACATATATAATAATAATGTCATATATATACAGTGGGGCAAAAAAGTATTTAGTCAGCCACCAATTGTGCAAGTTCTCCCACTTAAAAAGGTGAGAGAGGCCTGTCATTTTCATCATAGGTACACTTCAACTATGAGAGACAAAATGAGAAATAAAATCCAGAAAATCACATTGTAGGATTTTTATTAATTTATTTGCAGATTATGGTGGAAAATGGGCCTCCCGGGTGGCGCAGTGGTTAATGGCGCTGTACTGCAGCTCCAGCTGTGCCATCAGAGTCCCTGGGTTCGCGCCCAGGCTCTGTCGTAACCGGTCGTGCCCGGGAGGTCCGTGGGGCGACGTCGCCTGGGTTAGGGAGGGCTTGGTCGGTAGGGGTGTCCTTGTCTCATCGCGGACCAGCGACTCCTGTGGCGGGCTGGGCGCAGTGTGCGCTAGCCAAGGTGGCGAGGTGCACGGTGTTTCCTCCGGCGCATTGGTGCGTCTCGCTTCCGGGTTGGATGCGCACTCTGTTAAGAAGCAGTGCGGCTTGGTTGGGTTGTGTATCGGAGGACGCATGACTTTCAACCTTACGGGAGTTGTAGTGATGAGACAAGATAGTAGCTACTACAACAATTGGATACCACGAAATTGGGGAGAAAAAGGGGTAAAATTCAAAAAATATAAAAATATTTTTTTAAATTATGGTGGAAAAATAAGTATTTGGTCACCTACAAACAAGCAAGAGTTCTGACTCTCGCAGACCTGTAACTTCTTCTTTAAGAGGCTCCTCTGTCCTCCACTCGTTAACTTTATTAATGGCATCTGTTTGAACTTGTTATCAGTAAAAAAGACACCTGTCCACAACCTCAAACAGTCACACTCCAAACTCCACTATGGCCAAGAGCTGTCAAAGGACACCAGAAACAAAATTGTAGACCTGCACCAGGCTGGGAAGACTGAATCTGCAATAGGTAAGCAGCTTGGTTTGAAGAAATCAACTGTGGGAGCAATTATTAGGAAATGGAAGACATACAAGACCACTGATAATCTCCCTCGATCTGGGGTTAAAATGATCACAGGAACGGTGAGCAAAAATCCCAGAACCACACGGGGGGACCTAGTGAATGACCTGCAGAGAGCTGGGACCAAAGTAACAAAGCCTACCATCAGCAAGGGCATTGAAGATGAAACGTGGCTGGGTCTGATCCCAAACATACCGCCCGGGCAACGAAGGACTGGCTTCGTAAGAAGCATTTCAAGGTCCTGGAGTGGCCTAGCCAGTCTCCAGATAGAAAATCTTTGGAGGGAGTTGAAAGTCCGTGTTGCCCAGCAACAGCCCCAAAACATCACTGCTCTAGAGGAGATCTGCATGGAGTAATGGGCCAAAATACCAGCAACAGTGTGTGAAAACCTTGTGAAGGCTTACAGAAAACGTTTGACCTCTGTCATAGCCAACAAAGGGTATATAACAAAGTATTGAGATAAACTTTTGTTAATGACCAAATACTTATTTTCCACCATAATTTGCAAATAAATTCATAAAAAATCCTACAATGTGATTTTCTGGATTTTTTTTCTCGCATTTTGTCTGTCATAGTTGAAGTGTACCTATGATGAAAATTACAGGCCTCTCTCATCTTTTTAAGTGGGAGAACTTGCACAATTGGTGGCTGACTAAATACTTTTTTGCCCCACTCTCTCTATATATATTAGCCTAGCAATGTAGTATGTGTATGCTATACTCATAATGTACAGAACTTTGGGATTTGTGTATGTGAATAGAAAGTAAATGATATAATAATAATAATAATAATATATGCCATTTAGCAGACGCTTTTATCCAAAGCGACTTACAGTCATGTGTGCATACATTCTACGTATGGGTGGTCCCGGGGATCGAACCCACTACCATGGCGTTACAAGCGCCATGCTCTACCAACTGAGCTACAGAAGGACCACATAACATTTATTTTTGTTGTTATTATCAATATCATATATATGCCGTTTAGGTACCTACGTGGTCCCAGAGTACAACGACACTGTGAAGATCCAAAGTAGTGCCTCCAGCCGTAGTTCCAGACTCGACCTGAAGGAAGACGCTGTGGAGGAGGTCAGCCAACTCTGCTGTGTATTCATCACGTTTCCCTCTGGGGTGCTGGAGCACTGTGCACATACCCGGATCAATGAAAACACTGGTACTCTCCCTCTATACCTTTATCTCGTTTCCCTCTTTCTCTCTCTTTCTCTCTTTCTCTCTTTCTCTCTTTCTTTCTCTCTCTCTCTCAACAAAAGTTTCTCTCTGTCTATGTGAAATACATCCTGGGCATTCCTTTCTCTCACTTCCTCTCTCACTTCCTCTCTCATTTTCTCTCTCGCTCTCATTTTCTCTCTCATTTTCTCTCTCTCTCTCTCTCTCTCTCTCTCTCTCTCTCTCTCTCTCTCTCTCTCTCTCTCTCTCTCTCTCTCTCTCTCTCTCTCTCTCTCTCTCTCTCTCTCTCTCTCTCTCTCTCTATTATATTCTATTCTGTTCTATTCAATTCAATTCAATATAAGGGCTTTATTGGCATGGGAAACATATGTTGGCATTGCCAAAGCAGTGGAGGCCCACGATCTTCTGCTGTTGGAAGTCCTGTGTTTTACATGTCTGTGTGTCTGTCCACAGCAGAGGCCCAGGAGTCAGAGGATGCACAGCGGCTGCTAGGGGAAAGAACTTTGGAACAGTGGTCCCTGTTGGTTGGAGGCTCTACCATCAGCATCCTGAGCATTGTGACCTCACTGTACTACTGCTGGAAGTACTGCTGCAGACACTGCTGTCACAGGTAGGCCTACCTCAGTGGAGGTTGGTGCTGTTTAAGATGAGGCTACTGTAGATCATTGAAAAACGTTTTGTCTGTCTCTCAACCTATCAAAATCATTCTTCCCTCTGTATCTCTATTCCAAGCTCATTTTACTGTCTCTCCATCATCTCTATCACTGCTCTCTCTTCCACTTTGTTTTTCTCTTTGTCTCTATCTGTCACACACAGGATGGAAAGACAGGCCTCACTCTCTCTCTCTGTCACACACAGGGTGGAAAGACAGGCATCACTCTCTCAGTCACACACAGGATGGAAAGACAGGCCTCACTCTCTCTCTCTCAGTCACACACAGGGTGGAAAGACAGGCCTCACTCTCTCTCTGTCACACACAGGATGGAAAGAGAGGCCTCACTCTCTCTCTCTGTCACACACAGGATGGAAAGACAGGCCTCACTCTCTCTCTCTGTCACACACAGGATGGAAAGACAGGCCTCACTCTCTCTCTGTCACACACAGGATGGAAAGACAGGCCTCACTCTCTCTCTCTGTCACACACAGGATGGAAAGAGAGGCCTCACTCTCTCTCTCTGTCACACACAGGATGGAAAGACAGGCCTCACTCTCTCTCTGTCACACACAGGATGGAAAGACAGGCCTCACTCTCTCTCTGTCACACACAGGATGGAAAGACAGGCCTCACTCTCTCTCTCTGTCACACACAGGATGGAAAGACAGGCCTCACTCTCTCTCTGTCACACACAGGGTGGAAAGACAGGCCTCACTCTCTCTCTGTCACACACAGGATGGAAAGACAGGCCTCACTCTCTCTCTCTGTCACACACAGGATGGAAAGACAGGCCTCACTCTCTCTCTCTCTGTCACACACAGGGTGGAAAGACAGGCCTCACTCTCTCTGTCACACACAGGATGGAAAGACAGGCCTCACTCTCTCTCTGTCACACACAGGATGGAAAGACAGGCCTCACTCTCTCTCTGTCACACACAGAATGGAAAGACAGGCCTCACTCTCTCTCTGTCACTCTCTCTGTCAGTAAAGTGTCCAGTAGCACTGATTCTAACACCAAAGGTTATCAGCTCTCTGACTCTAACAACAAGACTCATCTGCTCTCTGAGTCTAACAACAAGACTCACCTGCTCTCTGACTCTAACAACAAGACTCATCTGCTCTCTGACTCTAACAACAAGACTCATCTGCTCTCTGACTCTAACAACAAGACTCATCTGCTCTCTGACTCTAACAACAAGACTCATCTGCTCTCTGAGTCTAACAACAAGACTCATCTGCTCTCTGACTCTAACAACAAGACTCATCTGCTCTCTGACTAACAACAAGACTCATCTGCTCTATGACTCTAACAACAAGACTCATCTGCTCTCTGACTCTAAAAACAAGACTCATCTGCTCTCTGACTAACAACAAGACTCATCTGCAAGACTCATCTGCTCTCTGACTAACAACAAGACACTCATCTGGCCTCAGTCTAACAACAAGACTCATCTCTCTCTAACAACAAGACTCATCTGCTCTCTGGAAAGACTCATCTGCTCTCTGACTCTCAACAAGACTCATCTGCTCTCTGACTCTAAAAACAAGACTCATCTGCTCTCTGACTCTAACAACAAGACTCATCTGGACTCATCTGCTCTCTGAGTCTAACAACAAGACTCATCTGCTCTCTGACTCTAACAACAAGACTCATCTGCTCTCTGACTCTAACAACAAGACTCATCTGCTCTCTCTAACAACAAGACTCATCTGCTCTCTGACTCTAACAACGAGACTCATCTGCTCTCTGACTCTAACAACAAGACTCATCTGCTCTCTGACTCTAACAAAGACTCATCTGCTCTCAGTCTAACAACAAGACTCATCTGCTCTATGACTCTAACACTCATCTGCTCTCTGACTCTAACAACAAGACTCATCTGCTCTCTGACTCTAACAACAAGACTCATCTGCTCTCTGAGTCTAACAACAAGACTCATCTGCTCTCTGACTAACAACAAGACTCATCTGCTCTCTGACTAACAACAAGACTCATCTGCTCTCTGACTCTAACAGCAAGACTCATCTGCTCTCTGACTCTAACAACGAGACTCATCTGCTCTCTGACTCTAACAACACTCAGACTCAAGATCATCTGCTCTCTGACTCTAACAACAAGACTCATCTGCTCTCTGACTCTAACAACAAGACTCATCTGCTCTCTGACTCTAACAACAAGACTCATCTGCTCTCTGACTCTAACAACAAGACTCATCTGCTCTCTGAGTCTAACAACAAGACTCATCTGCTCTCTGACTCTAACAACAAGACTCATCTGCTCTCTGAATAACAACAAGACTCATCTGCTCTATGACTCTAACAACAAGACTCATCTGCTCTCTGACTCTAACAACAAGACTCATCTGCTCTCTGACTCTAACAACAAGACTCATCTGCTCTCTGACTAACAACAAGACTCATCTGCAAGACTCATCTGCTCTCTGACTAACAACAAGACTCATCTGCTCTCTGAGTCTAACAACAAGACTCATCTGCTCTCTGAGTCTAACAACAAGACTCATCTGCTCTCTGAGTCTAACAACAAGACTCATCTGCTCTCTGACTCTAAAAACAAGACTTATCTGCTCTCTGACTCTAACAACGAGACTCATCTGCTCTCTGACTAACAACGAGACTCATCTGCTCTCTGAGTCTAACAACAAGACTCATCTGCTCTCTGACTCTAACAACAGGACTCATCTGCTCTCTGACTCTAACAACAAGACTCATCTGCTCTCTGACTCTAACAACAAGACTCATCTGCTCTCTGACTCTAACAACGAGACTCATCTGCTCTCTGACTCTAACAACAAGACTCATCTGCTCTCTGACTCTAACAACGAGACTCATCTGCTCTCTGAGTCTAACAACAAGACTCATCTGCTCTCTGACTCTAACAACAAGACTCATCTGCTCTCTGACTCTAACAACAAGACTCATCTGCTCTCTGAGTCTAACAACAAGACTCATCTGCTCTCTGACTAACAACAAGACTCATCTGCTCTCTGACTAACAACAAGACTCATCTGCTCTCTGACTCTAACAGCAAGACTCATCTGCTCTCTGACTCTAACAACGAGACTCATCTGCTCTCTGACTCTAACAACAAGACTCATCTGCTCTCTGACTCTAACAACACTCAGACTAACAACAAGACTCATCTGCTCTCTGACTCTAACAACAAGACTCATCTGCTCTCTGACTCTAACAACAAGACTCATCTGCTCTCTGACTCTAACAACAAGACTCATCTGCTCTCTGACTCTAACAACAAGACTCATCTGCTCTCTGACTCTAACAACAAGACTCATCTGCTCTCTGACTCTAACAACAAGACTCATCTGCTCTATGACTCTAACAACAAGACTCATCTGCTCTCTGACTCTAACAACAAGACTCATCTGCTCTCTGACTCTAACAACAAGACTCATCTGCTCTCTGACTAACAACAAGACTCAGACTCATCTGCTCTCTGACTAACAACAAGACTCATCTGCTCTCTGAGTCTAACAACAAGACTCATCTGCTCTCTGAGTCTAACAACAAGACTCATCTGCTCTCTGAGTCTAACAACAAGACTCATCTGCTCTCTGACTCTAAAAACAAGACTTATCTGCTCTCTGACTCTAACAACGAGACTCATCTGCTCTCTGACTCTAACAACGAGACTCATCTGCTCTCTGACTAACAACGAGACTCATCTGCTCTCTGAGTCTAACAACAAGACTCATCTGCTCTCTGACTCTAACAACAAGACTCATCTGCTCTCTGACTCTAACAACAAGACTCATCTGCTCTCTGACTCTAACAACAAGATTCATCTGCTCTCTGACTCTAACAACGAGACTCATCTGCTCTCTGACTCTAACAACAAGACTTATCTGCTCTCTGACTCTAACAACGAGACTCATCTGCTCTCTGAGTCTAACAACAAGACTCATCTGCTCTCTGACTCTAACAACAAGACTCATCTGCTCTATGACTCTAACAAGACTCATCTGCTCTATGACTCTAACAAGACTCATCTGCTCTCTGAGTCTAACAACAAGACTCATCTGCTCTCTGACTAACAACAAGACTCATCTGCTCTATGACTCTAACAACAAGACTCATCTGCTCTCTGACTCTAACAACAAGACTCATCTGCTCTCTGACTCTAACAACAAGACTCATCTGCTCTCTGACTCTAACAACAAGACTCATCTGCTCTCTGACTCTAAGAACAAGACTCATCTGCTCTCTGACTCTAACAACAAGACTTATCTCTGCTCTCTAACAACAAGACTCATCTGCTCTCTGACTCTAACAACAAGACTCATCTGCTCTCTGACTCTAACAACAAGACTCATCTGCTCTCTGACTCTAACAACAAGACTCATCTGCTCTCTGACTCTAACAACAAGACTCATCTGCTCTCTGAGTCTAACAACAAGACTCATCTGCTCTCTGACTAACAACAAGACTCATCTGCTCTCTGACTAACAACAAGACTCATCTGCTCTCTGACTCTAACAACGAGACTTATCTGCTCTCTGACTCTAACAACAAGACTCATCTGCTCTCTAACTCTAACAACAAGACTCATCTGCTCTCTGACTCTAACAACAAGACTCATCTGCTCTCTGACTCTAACAACAAGACTCATCTGCTCTCTGAGTCTCACAACAAGACTCATCTGCTCTCTGACTCTAACAACAAGACTCATCTGCTATCTGACTCTAACAACGAGACTCATCTGCTCTCTGACTCTAACAACAAGACTCATCTGCTATCTGACTCTAACAACGAGACTCATCTGCTCTCTGACTCTAACAACGAGACTCATCTGCTCTCTGACTAACAACAAGACTCATCTGCTCTCTGACTAACAACAAGACTCATCTGCTCTCTGACTCTAACAACGAGACTTATCTGCTCTCTGACTCTAACAACAAGACTCATCTGCTCTCTAACTCTAACAACAAGACTCATCTGCTCTCTGACTCTAACAACAAGACTCATCTGCTCTCTGACTCTAACAACAAGACTCATCTGCTCTCTGACTCTAACAACAAGACTCATCTGCTCTCTGACTAACAACAAGACTCATCTGCTCTCTGACTAACAACAAGACTCATCTGCTCTCTGACTCTAACAACAAGACTCATCTGCTATCTGACTCTAACAACGAGACTCATCTGCTCTCTGACTCTAACAACGAGACTTATCTGCTCTCTGACTCTAACATCAAAGGTTTTCAACTCTAAAAGAAGACGTAGCAGCTCTTTGACTCTAAAAGAAGACGTATCAGCTCTCTGACTCTAACACCAAATGTTTTCAGTTCTCTGACTCTAAACCAAGACTTATCTGCTCTTGTCTCTTGTTCCAGGAGGCGAATGTTTGAGGTAGAGGCGTATCTGACAGATCAACACACAGAATCAGAAGTAAAGTTATTTTATCATCTACACTTTTAGCTTAACCTGCCATTTTGAGACAATGGAAACTTACATCCTTACGTAGAAATCCTTTATCTAGAAAGGAAGTGTTGTAACCTAAAGCACACGGAAAAGGTCATTGGTGAAAGTTAATATAGGCTACCTAACCACATGTCTCTCTAGAGTCATAGAGATAGAGAGCAATTGCCTGTCTCTATGGGTAGAGTGACCTCAGTAAACATAGTGACCTGCGTTACCATGAAAACCCACAGGGCCCCCCATTCGGCATGGTTATCACCATGGTTTCCTGTTGTTCACTGTCTCGGGCCATCACTCAGCCGTTTCTCACTCTCACACACACGCACGCACACGCACGCACGCACGCACGCACGCACGCACGCACGCACGCACGCACACACACACACACACACACACACACACACACACACACACACACACACACACACACACACACACACACACACACAGGTAAATGTGGTTGGTTTGGTGTTTATCATACTTGGGTTCACAATAGTGTAACACACAGTAGCTGGTGTACTGTTAACATGGGCAGAAGAATCAGTCTGTCAAGAAAAGCTTTTTATAACATTTGCTGTGTGGTCAGATTTAGTGTGATGTGAACATTGCAGTGAGAATTGCTTTCATTACACTTCTGTTACAGTGCTCCTTTTCATTTGGTCTTTACATTTACATGATAGAACATGATGAAATGAAAACTGATACAAGCAACATTAAAAATAATTTAGGTGCCAATTATTTTCAAAATAACATCTCTCTCTCTCATCCAGGGGGTCACAGAGGAGCCCCCCCAGCAACCCCCTCTTCCCTCACCCCCCCAGCCTCAGCCCCAGGGTTTTGACCCCTCCAAGCTCTATGCTAAGATCAAGCTGGACCTGCTGTATGGACGGCTGTGGAAGGCCTACCAGGGGACGGCCACAACCTGGGGCCCCACAACACAGCACGGGCCACAACAAGGGCCACAACAAGGGCGACAGCAAGTGGCAGAGCCAGGGCCACAGCAAGTGGCAGAGCCAGGGCCACAGCAAGTGGCAGAGCCAGGGCCACAAAAGGTATGTCTTTCTTTCTACACGTTTTATATGTATCTATGTATGAGGAAACCTTACTTTTCAAAGCAGTCAATTCAAAATAAAGGAATTTATTCAACTTCTACAGTGCTTTTCGTCACAAAAATAATCTTAAAGTGCGTGAAAAAGCCAAACGAAGAAGAATGGAATGAAACAGCTTTATGACAGACTGGGTCTGGACTAGGATGTTCAGTTAGACCGGATGTTTTTCAGTGTTTCAAACCTCCGACAGGTGGAGTGATAGTCAAGAATGAACCACATGTTTGTAGCGGTCTGTCCATGATACGGCGTTGCTCTCCCTTCTTGACATCTCAGTCGACCAGACAGGTCCTACAGGCGCTAGTTTCGGCGCACCTTAACTACAGCCCGGCTGTGCAGCAAAGGGACATAGGTACAATTGCAGTTGTTCCAGAACAAAGCAGCACCTAGGTGCACAGAGACACACACAGAGGGAAAGAGTCAGTCACATGCATGTCAGTCTCTCCTGGCTCAAAGTTGAGGAGAGAATGACTGCATCACTAGTGGTCTTTGTGTGAGGTGTTGATGTGTTGAAGGTACCGAACTGTCTGTTCAAGCAGTTGGCAGCACAGTTTGGACACTCAGGCTGGGTTTCTGTACAGCACTTTGAGATATTAGCTGATGTACGAAGGGCTATATAAATACATTTGATTTGATTTGATCTTTCCACAGTGCCCACCAGAATAGAGGTTAGGAAACTCAAGTATTAAATAGAGGCATGACTACATGGAACTCTCTGCCACCCCAAGTAACTCAAGCTAGCAATTGAACCAGTTTAATAAAACAGATGAATCCTTACAAACGAAAGGGGACTGTGACGAGACACGTACATTTTACATACAGTACCAGTCAAAAGTTTGGACACACCTACTCATTCCAGGATTTTTCTTTATTTTCGTTATTTATACGAATAGTGTGCAATGCTGTCATCAAAACAAAGGGTGGTTGCTTTGAAGAACATAAAATATATTTTTGATTTGTTTAACACTTTTTTGGTTACTACATGATTCCATATGTGTTCTTTTATAGTTTTGATGTCTTCACTATTATTCTAGAATGTAGAAAATAGGAAAAATAAGGGAAAACCCTTGAATGAGTAGGTGTGTCCAAACTGTAGACTGGTACTGTACAGTGTATTGTAATTTGCACTGTTCTATGTATTAGACATAGATATTGTGTACGCACTGATAGGTAGGCTGTGTGTGATGTTTTAAATGTATGTATTTCAGTCCTTGACTAATAATGTTCTGTACTATGTACTATATCATGTTTCATGTGGACCCCAGGAAGAGTAGCGGCTAAAGGGGATCCTAATAAAATACCAAATACAACTTGAATACAAAGCAAAAAATTATGTTTGTTGAAGCCTGTGCATCAAAAGACACAGAAATGACACGTACAACATTTGATAAAGTCAACATCATAATCAGGTCTACTTCCTTCTGGGGGAAAATTGGGCATCACAGAGGGAAGAACCGGAAGAATCCGTTCTACAACTAGAACCAGAACATCAACCACCTCTGGTAGGAAGAGAGGAACCAGTGACAGTGACTGAGCCTGAAACTGAGTCTGAGCTAATACCTCCACCAACCCTGCATCCTGGGACACAGACGGAGGAGATGGAGTCGGACACTGGTTTATGAGGGGAGTGTGTGTGTGTGTGTGTGTGTGTGTGTGTGTGTGTGTGTGTGTGTGTGTGTGTGTGTGTGTGTGTGTGTGTGTGTGTGTGTGTGTGTGTGTGTGTGTGTGTGTGTGTGTGTGTGTGTGTGTGTGTGTGTGTGTGTGTGTGTTGGGATGAATAATGTATTGTTGACATTGGTTGAAACTATCTGTCAATTAATACGATCAATCTTTATTGTCCCAGAGGGACATTTAGTGTGAGAATATTCAACTCATCTGAACTTTTAAACAGAGTTAAGGGTTTAATGACCTTTGGCTTTTTAAAGAGACCTGTTATTACAAGGAGTGAGACAGTGTATGTTTGTGGCTTTCTGTTGAATATAACTGAGTTATACTGATTCATGACCAATATACAGTATATAAAATATTTTTATGTTGTACTTAACAGTTTTGCTTATTTTGCAACAACATATTTCATTGTTCTACTGTAGGCGTATTACTGAAACCCTCTGAATATCCTTTTGCTGTATACTTAAATATACTTTGTATACTTTTATTTCAATAAAAAAATCGGACCATCAAAATTGATTCTCCTTCACTTGACATCAGTGGAGGCTGCTGAGGGGAGGACAGCTCATAAGAAATGGCATGAACAGAGCAAATGGAATGGCATCAAATCATGGAAACCATGGAAACCATTCCACTGATTCTGCTCCATCCATTACCACGAGCCCGTCCTCCCCAATTAAGGTGCCACCAACCTCCTGTCCTTGCCATTTAGATTGTGCCTGCTCTTTCTTTGGGCCACTGGGGGGCGACACAATACTTGTTGTTCGCTGACTGAAGCCCAGGGTAGAGTGACAAACACACTGTAAGGTTAATGTCTACTTTTGTAACTGAAGCACGGACAGTTTTAACAATCATAATGCAGTGCCTTCAGAACGGATTCACACTCCTTGACTTTTTCCACATTTTGTTGCATTACAGCCAGAACTTAAAATGGATTACATTTAAAACTACTAGCCTACACACTAGCCTACACACAATACCCCATAATGTCAAAGTGGAATTATGTTTTTAGATTAGATTTTAAGATTAGATTTTTTTTATAAACTAAAAAATGAAAAGCTGAAATGTCAATAAGTATTCAATCCCTTTGTTATGGCAAGCCTAAAATCAGTTCAGGAGTAAACATGTGCTTAACAAGTCACATAATAAGTTGCATGAACTCTTCACTCTGTGTGCAATAATAGGGTTTAAGATTACTTTTGAATGATACCTAATCTCTGTACCCCACAAATACAATTATCTCTAAGGTCCCTCAGTTGAGCAGTAAATTTGAAAAACACAATTTCAACCACAAAGATCAGGGAGGTTCTCCAATGCCTTGCAAAGAAGAGCACCTATTGCTAATGGTAATAAAAAAATATCAAACATTGAATATTCCTTTGAGCATGGTGAAGTTAATAATGTGACTTTGTATGGCGTATCAATACACCCAGTCACTACAAATATACAGACGTCATTCCTAACTCAGTTGCCGGAGAGGAATGACACCGCTCAGGGATTTCACCATGAGGCCTATGGTGACTTTAAAACACTTACTGTTTAATGGCTGTGAGAGGGAAAAACTGAGGATGGATCAACAACATTGCAGTTACTCCACAATACTAAATGACAAAGTGAAAAGAAGGAAGCCTGAACAGAATGAAAACATTCGAAAAGATGCATCCTGTTTGCAACAAGTCACTAAAGTAATAATGCAAAACATGTGGCCCCTTTTCTTTCTGTTTTCTCCTGAATACAAAGTGTTATGTTTGGGACAAATCCAACAAAAATGTCACTGAGTACCAGTCTTCATATTTTCAAGCATGGTGGTGGCTGCATCATGTTATGGGTATGCATGTCATCGGCAAGGACTAGGGAGTTTTTTAGGATAAAAATAAACGGAATAGAGTTAAGCACAGGAGAAATCCTAGAGGAAAACCTGGTTCAGTCTGCTTTCCAACAGATACTGGGAGACAAATTCACCTTTCAGCAGGACAATAACCAAAAACATAGGCCAAATAGACACTGGAGTTACTTACCAATGTTCCTGAGTTGCCTAGTTACAGTTTTGACTTAAATAGACTTGAAAATCTATTTCAAGACTTGAAAATGGCTGTCTATGTGACGACTTCCGCTGGAGTCGGCCCCTCTCCTTGTTCGAGCGGCGCTCGGCGGTCGACGTCACCGGCCATCTAGCCATCGCCGATCCACATTTCATTGTCCATTTGTTTTGTCTTTGTTTTCTACACACCTGGTTTCAATTCCCCCCATGACATGTTCATTATTTAACCCTCTGGTTTCCCCCATGTTTGTGTGCGTATTCGTTTTATTGTTCAGGCTGTTGCTGACGGCTGGTATTTTGTTGCCTGGTTTTGTTGTTACGCCCGTTTATTTCGTGGTACCGGTATTCTCCCGCACCATAGTATTTTGTTTATACTGGTGTTATCTTGTATTAAATACCTTGTCCACGCATCTCAGCTCTCCTTCGCCTGACTCCTTTCACCAGTTACCCACAGCCTTGACAGTCTAGCAATGATCAACAACCAACTTGACAGCTCTTGACGGATTTTAAAAATAATAATGTGCAAATATTGTACAATCCATGTGTGGAAAGCTCTTTGAGACTTATCCAGAAAGACTCACAGTTGTCATTTCTGCCACGGGTGATTCTAACATGTATTGACTTAGGGGTGTTAATACTTATGGTCCTTCTGTAGCTCAGTTGGTAGAGCATGGCGCTTGTAACGCCAGGGTAGTGGGTTCGATCCCCGGGACCACCCATACGTAGAATGTATGCACACATGACTGTAAGTCGCTTTGGATAAAAGCGTCTGCTAAATGGCATATATATATATACTTATGTAGATAAGATATTTCTGTATTTCATTTTCAATAAATGTGCAAACATTTCTAAAAACATGTTTTCACTTTGTCATAATGGGGTATTGTGTGTAGATGGGTGAGAGAAAAAAAACCAATCCATTTTGAATTCAGGCTGTAACACAACATACTGTGGAATAAGTCAAAGGGTCTGAATCCTTTCTGAAGGCGCTGTAATACAGTGTGTTATGAGGCAGAAAATATTCATGATGGATACTTACTAGACACCACTTGTTTCTAAAAAAAAACATTTCAAAACAAGTAGCCTATGTAAACAAATGGGGAAAATAGCGGTAGGCTACAATGACATATGTGGCACTTGCAACAACGACCTATAGTGCAGTACAGAGGAAATGTCCTTTTTTCAACCGTTACACGGAAGTCCCGTTTCGGGACTAAAGTCCAATCCCTTCCCAGTGTTATTGGGGGAAGGGCAAGGTAGCAAACTCACGGAATTGAAGGGTTTTCTGGTGGCTGGAACGTCATATCCATGCGATTCGTATCATTCACAAGGTTAAGACGTCGATGCATATAGTTTCTGTGCATCGGTCATTTTCTACTTTTCATCAAATACATTTTCAGATAAACTTATATTGAGGAAAGGTAGGCTATTGTAAGAATGTTCAGTGTTTGCAAGTCTAGCCCTGTGTTTTCAGGGACAAGTCATTGTAACATTGTTCAGTGTTTGCAAGTCTAGCCCTGTGTTTTCAGGGACAAGTCATTGTAACATTGGAACAACACTACGGTGTTATATGTGAGTTGTAACGGATTGATACCAGTGTATGAAGGATAAAGGTCCTCTGTAGTAATGGAAGACGGGTGAGTGGCTCTGTTATGGCCATGATGTCATGCTTATGACGGTTTACGCAGGTTTTATAACCACAAGTTCCAATGAAGTGTTATTAATTCATTCATTTGAGATTTTTTTTAGGGTTGAAAACAGTATGAAGGTTCTTGTTAACCTGAACCCTTCATGTCCACATCTCGATTCAACTCTAACCTCAACCACAACTACAGATTCATGGGACGCCGATGGGTAAAACGTTTGCCCCGACATATGCTAATATTTATATGGCAGACTGGGAGTGGACAGCCTTGACTAAATACCCGTTGGGTCCCATGTTTTAGAGACGGTACCTGGATGATATCTTCGGAGTGTGGGAACAGGATCTGGTACATTCCGAAACATTCATTGAAATACCCAATAAGCATCATCCTACCGTAACAGTTAAATATGTCATACAGACACATACAATCAACTTACTGGGCACAACCCTTTTGTTCATCCAGATACTGACACGCACACAGTCTCTTTACAAACAAAAGTATATTTCAAGGACACAGACACACATGTCCTTCTCCACAAGTCCAGTTATCACCCAAAACATACATTCACTGGCATTGTCAAATCACAACTCATTCCATTCCATAGACTATGTACACAACAGAAAGACGTTCATTCAGCCACACAGACCCTCTTTAGTGCACTGTGGAAGAGGGGATACTCAAAACGGTCATTGAGGCAAACACACTGGCAGGCCTCACCCAGAACATAATGTTTGATCCCCCCAACCCTAACACACTGGGAGGCCTCACCCATAACAGAATGTTTGATCCCCCCAACCCTAACACACTGGGAGGCCTCACCCAGAACAGAATGTTTGATCCCCCCAACCCTAACACACTGGGAGGCCTCACCCAGAACATAATGTTTGATCCCCCCAACCCTAACACACTGGGAGGCCTCACCCAGAACATAATGTTTGATCCCCCCAACCCTAACACACTGGGAGGCCTCACCCAGAACATAATGTTTGATCCCCCAACCCTAACACACTGGGAGGCCTCACCCAGAACAGAACGTTTGATCCCCCAACCCTAACACACTGGGAGGCCTCACCCAGAACAGAATGTTTGATCCCCCAACCCTAACACACTGGGAGGCCTCACCCAGAACAGAATGTTTGATCCCCCAACCCTAACACACTGGGAGGCCTCACCCAGAACATAATGTTTGATCCCCCAACCCTAACACACTGGGAGGCCTCACCCAGAACAGAATGTTTGATCCCCCCAACCCTAACACACTGGGAAGCCTCACCCAGAACATAATGTTTGATCCCCCTAAGCCTAACCTTAACCCTAACCCTAACCTAAACCTTAACCCTAATCTCCATAACTCTCCCTGCAGAACTTTGGCCCAGGCACTGACTCCTGACCGGGGCGAACAGCCCACACCTGTTCTTAACCCTTTCCTGTTTCTGGGTCCGTATCCCTACCCCCCCATCCTATCCCTGTCTTCCACCCTCAAACATTTCCAAAACCGCCCTACAACCTCCCCCCGCATCACCGGTCTGGAGATGAAGGCCTCCTGGACCACAGGCCAGAGAAGAGCAGCTGAATCCAGGTGGATAGCAAAACCTAAGACCTTGGCTCCATTTGGTAAAAAGTAGGATAAAGCATTGACAGTGGGAGTTAGTGAGGGCCTAATTAAGAGAGCTGGAGGGGCCACAGACACGAGGAGGAAGTTCAATACAAAATGATGTATTTATTTGCTCAATCTGGTTTTGATTAATTGAATTTGATTATATCAAGCATTTTAACATAGCACTTTTTTGCACTTAAATAACTGAATATTTAGAGCGAATTAGCTTCATGTTTTAACCATATAATTACTATACATAATACATAATACAGTATGCAACTGACTTTAAATTTTTAGTGGGGTCAATTCCATTTCCAATTCCAGTCAATTCAGGGAGTACACTGAAATTCCAATTCTCTTTAATGCTTTTCAATAAGAATTTGTAAATGTAATTGACATTTTGTTTATTTATTGAATTGACTGGAATTTAAATGGAATTGACCCCGACCCCGATTGACTGGAATGAGGCCAGCACTTTAGAAGTTAATATGATTGATCTGCTAATGATTGCGTGGATGTACGCTTTTTTTCTAATGTGGCATTGCAGGTATTTATTTTGATAATAAATTTATGTTAATTTTTGTAAAGACAACACCACCAAAGCGGAGTTTCATCACGATTAAGAATTGCTAATTATTATCAAAAATAATCAATAAGTATATTGAATGTTGTATTTATTTATTGTACCTTTATTTAACCAGGCAAGTCAGTTAAGAACAAATTCTTATTTTCAATAACGGCCTAGGAACAGTGGGTTAACTGCCTGTTCAGGGGCAGAACGACAGATTTGTACCTTGTCAGCTCGGGGGTTTGAACTTGCAACCTTCTGGTTACTAGTCCAACGCTCTAACCACTAGGCTACCCTGCCGTCTTTCTCCACTCTCCATCTCTCTCCGTCTCGTTTTTCTCTCTCCATCCATCCTCTCATCCCGACATTACTTTATTCATTACTGTATTTATTACTGTATGCATTACTGTATTTATTACTGTATACATCACTGTATGCATTACTGTATTTATTACTGTATACATCACTGTATGTATTACTGTATACATCACTATGTATTACTGTATTTATTACTGTATTTATTACTGCATACATCACTGTATGTATTACTGTATTCATGACTGTTTTCATTACTGTATTTATTACTGTATACATCACTGTATTTATTACTGTATACATCACTGTATTTATTACTGTATGCATTACTGTATTTATTACTGTATACATCACTGTATTTATTACTGTATTTATTACTGTATACATCACTGTATTTATTACTGTATTTATTACTGTATACATCACTGTATACATCACTGTATTTATTACTGTATACATCACTGTATTTATTACTGTATACATCACTGTATTTATTACTGTATACAACACTGTATTTATTACTGTATTCATTACTGTATTTATTACTGTATACATCACTGTATTTATTACTGTATGCATTACTGTATTTATTACTGTATTCATTACTGTATTTATAATTGAAGAAGGAGCAGCTGATAAGGCAGGAAATTACTGAGCTTATTAGAGACCCATCAGTCTCTCACACACCGAACTCACACACCGAACTCACACACACACACACACACACACACACACACACACACACACACACACACACACACACACACACACACACACACACACACACACACACACACACACACACACACACACACACACACAGACACACACACACACACACACACACACACACACACACACACATTTTCTCTTTTACAGACTCACACACATTAGGATCGCACTAATAATGAACTCTACAATAATGAACTTTACAAGGTCTCGCCAGCTGAATCACAAGCGAAAAGAAAGGCCATATAAATAGATCACTTTCAGTGTTACTGCTGCTACGCGTGATCATGGTTTTCTTCTATGAATGATCTGTTGAGACAGATTTCAGCTTTAGTGGGTGTGTTTATCTCTCTCTCTCTCTCTCTCTCTCTCTCTCTCTCTCTCTCTCTGTGTGTGTGTTTATCTCTCTGTGTGTGTGTGTGTGTTTATCTCTCTCTCTCTCTCAGTGTGTGTGTGGGTGTGTTTGTCTCTCTCTCTCTCTGTGTGTGTGTGTGTGTGCGCGTGTGTGTGGGTGCGCGTGTGTGTGTGTGTGTGTGTGTGTGTGTGTGTGTGTGTGTGTGTGTGTGTGTGTGTGTGTGTGTGTGTGTGTGTGTGTGTGTGTGTGTGTGTGTGTGTGTGTGTGTGTGTGTGTGTGTGTGTGTGTGTGTGTGCAGCTGCAGTGAAAGGGCTATTGAAAACATGAATGCCAGTAGCTGTCTAATTGACACTGTATCTCCATATTCAGAACTGTAGATAGAAGGTGATTCAGATAACTGTGAACTCAGTGAACTCAACAAACATTACTGTCATGCTAGCTGAAAGCTGCATAACTAGATCTTCCTTTAAGAACGACAGTTGAATACTGATTAGGCATATGCTCATAATCAGCCAGTGACTTCTGTAGCATATCAATACGGATGAATTACGAAACCGTGAATGTCAATCATAACATCTGACCAGACGAGAGGTGCACTATATTTGACCCTGGGCAGTTGTAGAGTCCTCTACTTCAACCAATCCTGACTGGGACTGTCACATGTAATGGCTCTTGGCTGGTCATTTCTGAACACAGAGGCCTCCAGCTTGTCTGCTAAATCAGAAACGCACCCCACTCCCTCCTTTTCCACCAGGGAGGCGTGAGCACTCAGTTTCTGTCTGCTAAATCAGAAACGCACCCCACTCCCTCCTTTTCCACCAGGGAGGCGTGAGCACTCAGTTTCTGTCTGCTAAATCAGAAACGCACCCCACTCCCTCCTTTTCCACCAGGGAGGCGTGAGCACTCAGTTTCTGTCTGCTAAATCAGAAACGCACCCCACTCCCTCCTTTTCCACCAGGGAGGCGTGAGCACTCAGTTTCTGTCTGCTAAATCAGAAACGCACCCCACTCCCTCCTTTTCCACCAGGGAGGCGAAAAACACAAAACAAAAAACACTTTACATTTGCATTTACCTAATTAGAATTACTTAGCAGTGTCCAAAGATCAGGAAAATTAAAGAACATTTCAAGTCCATTATTACCCAAAACATCTCTGTTAGTAACATCCTGTCTCTAACCAAAGGGCTTTGATACATTCAGTCGCTTTAATGTTGTTCCATTAGGTGCTAGTTAGGTACCGTACATACTGTGGTTCTTTTAAGGGGCTATAGGCTCTGCATGGTCAATCAGTGGCTTGTACAGCCTCTCTGCAGATGGCAGGGCAATTGCACTTATTTCGCTTCGCAGAGCAGAGCTGTTGTGAAGGAAGTTGTCAAGGGAATGAGTTTGTGTTTATACAGGACTTCCCCATCTACCATCAACCAATCATGTCAATGCGGAGTTATACGGAGATATACGAAGCCCTCCACATTGTTACAACATGTTGGAGGCGCACAGCGATGCGGTACGGAGCTCGGTTAGGCCGCTGCAAGCATCCGGAGGCGCTGCAATTGCGTCACACCCTCTGTTCAGAGCCTCCTGATCGAATTCCCCAGAGCAAGGATGAATTGCCTTTTACTCGCCTCCACCCTCCCCCTCCCGCTCTTTCTCTCTGTCTGGTTTTTAGGAATGGACTGCAGTCACCACAGTTCCTCTCTCTGTCCTCTAGTAGGCAGTAGAGGGTAAGTTAGTGGGCTGTCAGGTTGGCAGTAATGTGATTTTTAAAATATTTTTGATTTCACCTTTATTTAACCAGGTAGGCCAGTTGAGAACAAGTTGTCATTTACAACTGCGAAGATAAAGCATAAGCAGTGCGACAAAAAACAACAACACAGAGTTACACATGAAATAAACAAATGTACAGTCAATAACACTATAAAAAAAATCTAAATACTGCGTGTGCAAATTAAGTAAGATTAAAGAGGTAAGGCAATAAATTGGCTATAGTGGCGAAATAATTACAATTTAGCAATTTAACCAGCCAACGAGAGCATACAGGTTGCAGTGGTGGGTAGTATATGGGGCTTTGGTGACAAAACGGGTGGCACTGTGATAGACTGCATCAGTTTGCTGAGTAGAATGTTGGAGGCAATTTTGCAGATGACATCGCTGAAGTTAAGGATCGGTAGAATAGTCAGATTCACGAGAGTATGTTTGGCAGCATGAGTGAAGGATGCTTTGTTGCCAAATAGGAAGCCGATTTTAGATTTAACTTCGGATTGGAGATGTTTAATGTGAGCCTGGAAGGAGAGTTTACAGTCTAACCAGACACCTAGGTATTTGTAGTTGTCCACATATTCTAAGTCAGAGCCGTCCAGAGTAGTGATCCTGGACGGGCGGGCAGGTGCGGGCAGCGATCGGTTGAAGAGCATGCATTTAGTTTTACTTGCATTTCAGAGCAGTTGGAGGCCACGGAAGGAGTGTTGTATGGCACTGCTACTTTGAGAGGAACAGTAATGTTCTGCTACTTTGCGAGGAACAGTAATGTGCTTCTAGTTTGAGAGGAACAGTAATGTTCTGCTACTTTGCGAGGAACAGTAATGTGCTTCTAGTTTGAGAGGAACAGTAATGTTCTGCTACTTTGAGAGGAACAGTAATGTTCTGCTACTTTGAGAGGAACAGTAATGTTCTGCTACTTTGAGAGGAACAGTAATGTGCTGCTACTTTGAGAGGAACAGTAATGTTCTGCTACTTTGAGAGGAACAGTAATGTGCTTCTACTTTGAGAGGAACAGTAATGTGCTGCTACTTTGAGAGGAACAGTAATGTGCTGCTACTTTGAAAGGAACAGTAATGTGCTGCTACTTTGAGAGGAACAGTAATGTGCTGCTACTTTGAGAGGAACAGTAATGTTCTGCTACTTTGAGAGGAACAGTAATGTGCTGCTACTTTGAGAGGAACAGTAATGTGCTGCTACTTTGAAAGGAACAGTAATGTGCTGCTACTTTGAGAGGAACAGTAATGTGCTGCTACTTTGAAAGGAACAGTAATGTGCTGCTACTTTGAGAGGAACAGTAATGTGCTGCTACTTTGAAAGGAACAGTAATGTGCTTCTACTTTGAGAGGAACAGTAATGTGCTGCTACTTTGAGAGGAACAGTAATGTGCTGCTACTTTGAAAGGAACAGTAATGTGCTGCTACTTTGAGAGGAACAGTAATGTGCTGCTACTTTGAGAGGAACAGTAATGTTCTGCTACTTTGAGAGGAACAGTAATGTGCTGCTACTTTGAGAGGAACAGTAATGTGCTGCTACTTTGAAAGGAACAGTAATGTGCTGCTACTTTGAGAGGAACAGTAATGTGCTGCTACTTTGAAAGGAACAGTAATGTGCTGCTACTTTGAGAGGAACAGTAATGTGCTGCTACTTTGAAAGGAACAGTAATGTGCTTCTACTTTGAGAGGAACAGTAATGTGCTGCTACTTTGAGAGGAACAGTAATGTGCTGCTACTTTGAGAGGAACAGTGAGTCATAGAAATAACAGCTGGTGGGAAGAAATAATGTGAGCTGCCAGGAGGGATGGAGGGGTGGAAGGGGGAGGGGTGAAGGGAGGGAGGAGTGGAGGGATGGAGGGATGGAGGGATGGAGGGGTGGAAGAGGGAGGGGTGAAGGGAGGGAGGAGTGGAGGGATGGAGGGATGGAGGGAGGGAGGGAGGGCGTAGGAGACAAGGGTGAATGGGAGGGAGGTGAAGGAGTGAAGGGGTGACGGGGAGAGGGGGAGGTCAATTAGGGAGCGATGAAAGAGGAAGGGAATACTTTTCGACAAAGAGTAAAGAGAGAAAGTAAGTGAGTAGAAGCAGGTTCTTTGGATTCGTTGTTCACACCTTCCAGGGGGTTGGTATGGTGTGCTGCATGTGTGTGACTGTTTGTTAGGTTCCTTATGGGAGTTAGGAGCATGCAGTGGTGTTTGAACATGATTTGTTTTCACTTTCTTTCTGTCTCTATCACTCTCTCTTTATATCCCTCTCTTGCTCTGTATCTGTCTTTGTCTCTATTTCTGTCTCTATATTTTCTATCGCTCTCTCTATCTCTTTCTCTCTCTCTCTCTCTGTCACCCTCTTTCTTTCTCACTCACTCGTTTCTTTATTAACTCTTCAACTATCTCCCTCTCCCCATTATAGTGTAATTGCTGACAGCAATTCGGGACATTTCTTGATATGGGTGTTCCTTGATATCAGGAAACACCCATTGGTGCCTGTCATTGGTCAGTCCATTGATATCTGCCATTGGTCAGTTCCCACACTGTTTATATCTGTTTACATACTGAGAACCTGATGGTCACTCTGACAGAGCTCCAGAGTTCCTCTGTGGAGATGGGAGGACTCCACCAATCAGCATTTAATGTGTGGCCTGATGGAATGTGTGGCCTGATGGAAGCCTCTCTCTCTCTCTCTCTCCCTTTCTCAATTCTACTCACTCTCTCTCTCTCCTTAATTCAATCTCTTCTCCCTCCCTTTCTCTCTACCTCCTATAATTTTACACTGGTTTATGGTACAGTGGCACTTGACCCAGCAAGAGAATGACGCATCACTGAGATGGAGAGCGAGAGTGAGAAAGACAGAGAGGGAGAGAGAGAGAGAGCGAGAGAGACAGAGAGAGAGAGAGAAAGACAGAGAGGGAGTGAGAGAGAGCGAGAGAGACAGAGAGAGAGAGAGAGAGAGAGAGAGAGAGAGAGAGAGAGAGAGACAGAGAGAGAGAGAGCGAGACAGAGAGAGAGAAAGACAGAGAGGGTGAGAGACAGAGAGAGAGAGACAGACAGACAGAGAGAGAGAGAGAGAGAGAGAGAGAGAGAGAGAGAGAGAGAGAGAGAGAGAGAGAGAGAGAGAGAGAGAGAGAGAGAGAGAGAGAGAGAGAGAGAGAGAGAGAGAGAGAGAGAGAGAGAGAGAGAGAGAGAGAGAGAGAGAGAGAGAGAGAGAGAGAGAGAGCAAGAAACACTAATCATGATACTTATGAACATAATGACACACTTCCGTTGCTACACGCACACACTGCTCTCTGTGGAAATTTATCATCAATTTTTACACATGGCAAGGCTTTCAGCGACGCCTACTGAACTGTCTTATTATTTTGTACTTCCTGTGTGTGTGTGTGTGTGTGTGTGTGTGTGTGTGTGTGTGTGTGTGTGTGTGTGTGTGTGTGTGTGTGTGTGTGTGTGTGTGTGTGTGTGTGTGTGTGTGTGTGTGTGTGTGTGTGTGGGGGGGGGGGGGGGGGGGTCTCCGGTAGAGTAGAATGGCTGTAATACTTCAAAATGCTTTAATATACCTGCATTTTCGACTCTTTGAGAGTCTGGGTCTGAGTTCCAAATGGCCTGCTATTTACTACATAGTGCACTACACACGACCAGGACCCCATGGGGCTCTTGTCAAAAGTAGTGCACTATGTAGGGAATAGGGTGTCATTTGGGACGCAGTGTGTGTCATAGGAGAAAAGAAAGAAGGAAAGAGAATAGAGATTTAAGGAGAGGAGGTATGCAGAGCGAGCAAGGTGAAATGTGTGTCAGAGATGGATGGGGAGAAGAGAGGGAGGAGAGGTAGAGAGAAGTCCTCCGATTAGCTTGGAAAGACAGTACCGTGCAGTATCGAAGAGGTGCTTGATCATCCTATATTTCCAACTTAATTGATGAGAATAAGAACAATCCCAAAAGTTTTTTGATACTGTCGCAAATCTAACTAAAAGCAACATTCCCCGAGGGAGGGTGGCTTTCGCTTTAGCAGTGATAAATTTGTGAACTTCTTTGACGAAAAGATCATGATCATTAGTAAACAAATTACGGACATCTTTATTTAACCAGGTAGGCTAGTTGAGAACAAGTTCTCATTTTCAACTGCGACCTAGCCAAGATAAAGCAAAGCAGTTCGACACATACAACAACACAGTTACACATGGAATAAACAAACATACAATCAATAATACAGTATTTCTCCAAAGCTCAGTTGTCCTGAGTCTGCACAACACTGCCAGGACCTAGGATCAAGGGAGACTCTTAAGTTTTTTAATACTATATCTCTTGACATATTGATGAAAATAGTCATGTCCTCTAAACCTTCAAGCTGCATACTGGACCCTATTCCAACTAAACTACTGAAAGTGCTGTTTCCTGTCCTTGGCCCTCCAATGTTGAACATAATAAATAACTCCATATCCACCGGATTTGTACCAAACTCAGTAAAAGTGGCAGTAATAAAGCCTTTCTTGAAAAAGCCAAACCTTGACCAGAAAATATTTTTAAAACTATAGGCCAATATCGAATCACCCATTCATCTAAAAAAAAATATGAAAAACCCAAATTGGTCTACACGGACAAGTTCTGGCCTGGTTTAGATCTTATCTGTCAGAAAGTTATCAGTTTGTCTCTGTAGATGGTTTGTCCTCTGACAAATCAACTGTAAATTTCGGTGTTCCCCAAGGTTCCGTTTTAGGACCTCTATTGTTTTCACTATATATTTTACCAGTGGGTGATGTCATTCGGAAACATAATGTTAACTTTCACTGCTATGCGGACAATACACAGCTGTACATTTCGATTAAAAAATGAAAATCTGTGTTTCAGACATAAGGAAGTGGATGGCGGAAAAATGTTTTACTTTTACTTTTAACTCGGACAAAACAGAGATGCTAGTTCTAGGTCCCAAGAAACAAAGAGATATTTTGTTGGATCTGACAATTCATCTTGATGGTTGTACAGTCACCTCAAATAAAACTGTGAAGGACCTCTGCGTTACTCTGGACCCTGATCTCTCTTTTGACTAACATATCAAGACTGTTTCAAGGGCAGCTTTTTCCATCTACGTAACATTGCAAAAATCTGAAAATTTCTGTCCAAAAATGATGCATTCCAAAAATTCATCCATGCTTTTGTCACTTCTAGATTAGACTATTGCAATGCTCTACTTTCCGGCTACCCAGATAAAACACCAAATAAACTTCAGTTAGTGTTAAACACGGCTGCTAGAATCCTGACTAGAACCCAAAAATGTTATCATATTCCAGTGCTAGCCTCCCTACACTGGCTTCCTGTTAAGGCTACTGCTGATTTCAAGGTTTTCCTGCTAACCTTGGTCTGCCTATTCATGTGAGAGACACACACTCTGTTTCGACCTTTAAGTCTTTATTGAAGACTCATCTCTTCAGTAGGTCCTATGATTGAGAGTAGTCTGGCCCAAGGGTGTGAAGGTGAATGCAAAGGCACTGGAGCGACGAACCGCCCTTGCTGTCTCTGCCTGGCCGGTTCCCCTCTCTCCACTAGGATTCTAACCCTATTACAGGGGCTAAGTCACTGGCTTACTGGTGCTCTTCCATGCCACCCCTAGGAGGGGTGTGTCACATGAGTGGGTTGAGTCACTGACGTGATCTTCCTGTCCATGTTGACGCCTCTCCTGGGTACGTGCCGTGGGAGAGATTTTCGTGGGCTATACTCAGCCTTGTCTCAGGGTAGTAAGTTGGTGGTTTGAAGATATCCTTCTAGTGGTGTGGGGGTTGCGCCTTGGCAAAGTGGATGGGGTTATATCCTGCTTGGTTCGCCTTGTCCGGGGGTATCGTCGGACAGGACCACAGTGTCTCCAGACCCCTCCTGTCTCAGCCTCCAGTATGTGTTCAGGGGCTAGGATCAGCCTGTTATATCCAGAATATTTCTCCCGTCATATCCGGTGTCCTGTGTGAATTTAAGTATGCTCCCTCTAACTCTCTCTCTCTTCTCTAGGAGGACCTGAGCCCTAGGACCATGCCTCAGGACTACCTGGCCTGATGTCCTGTCTTTCTAAGGAGTTTTTCCTAGCCACCGTGCCTCTCCACCTACATTGCTTGCTGTTTGGGGTTTTAGGCTGGGTTTCTGTACAGCACATTGTGACATCAGCTGATGTAAAAAGGGCTTTATATAAATACATTTGATTGATTGACTAAGCTGGTAAAATAAGCTTTAAATTAATGTAATAATAATATAAAAACATTTGAATGATTTTGGATGAGGGGTGATGGAGGGACAGAGAGAGAGAGAGAGAGAGAGAGAGAGAGAGAGAGAGAGAGAGAGAGAGAGAGAGAGAGAGAGAGAGAGAGAGAGAGAGAGAGAGAGAGAGAGAGAGAGAGAGAGAGAGAGAGAGAGAGAGAGGTGAAATGGATGGAGGTGTGAGTGAAGGAGAGATGAGATAGCGGGGATAGAGGAGAGATGGAGAGAGAGAGATCGGGAGAGGGAGAGAGAGAGATCGGGAGAGGGAGAGAGAGATCGGGAGAGGAGAGAGAGATCGGGAGGGGGAGAGAGAGAGAGAGAGAGAGAGAGAGAGAGAGAGAGAGAGAGAGAGAGAGAGAGAGAGAGAGAGAGAGAGAGAGAGAGAGAGAGAGAGAGAGAGAGAGAGAGAGAGTGAGAGAGAGAGAGAGAGAGAGAGAGAGAGAGAGAGAGAGAGAGAGAGAGAGAGAGAGAGAGACAGAGAAATTCCAATTGTCCATACTAAAACTCTTTAACATCATCCTTAGCTCTGGCATCTTCCCCAATATTTGGAACCAAGGACTGAACAGCCCAATCCACAAAAGTGGAGACAAACTTGACCCCAATAACTACCGTGGAATATGCGTCAACAGTAACCTTGGGAAAATCCTCTGCATTATCATTAAACAGCAGACTCGTACATTTCCTCAATGAAAACAATGTACTGAGCAAATGTCAAATTGGCTTTTTAACAAATTACCGTACAACAGACCATGTATTCACCCTGCACACCCTAATTGAAAACCAAACAAACCAAAACAAAGGCAAAATCTTCTCATGTTTTGTTGATTTCAAAAAAGCCTTCGACTCAATTTGGCATGAGGGTCTGCTATACAAACTGATGGAAAGTGGTGTTGGGGGTAAAACATACGACATTATAAAATCCATGTACACAAACAACAACTGTGCGGTTAAAATTGGCTAAAAAAACACACATTTCTTCACACAGGGTTGTGGGGTGAGACAGGGATGCAGCTTAAGCCCCACCCTCTTCAACATATATATCAACGAATTGGCGCGGGCACTAGAAAAGTCTGCAGCACCCGGCCTCACCCTACTAGAATCCGAAGTCAAATGTCTGCTGTTTGCTGCTGTTTGCTGATGATCTGGTACTTCTGTCACCAAGCAAGGAGGGCCTACAACAGCACCTAGATCTGATATGTCTGTCAGACACTGATATGTCTGGCAGACATATCAGTGTGGATGACGGATCACCACCTCATGCTGAACCTCGGCAAGACGGAGCTGCTCTTCCTCCCGGGGAAGGACTGCCCGTTCCATGATCTCGCCATCACGGTTGACAACTCCATTGTGTCCTCCTCCCAGAGCGCTAAGAACCTTGGCGTGATCCTGGACAACACCCTGTCGTTCTCAACTAACATCAAGGCGGTTCATATAGGTTCATGCTCTACAACATCCGCAGAGTACGACCCTGCCTCACACAGGAAGCGGCGCAGGTCCTAATCCAGGCACTTGTCATCTCCCGTCTGGATTACTGCAACTCGCTGTTGGCTGGGCTCCCTGCCTGTGCCATTAAACCCCTACAACTCATCCAGAACGCCGCAGCCCGTCTGGTGTTCAACCTTCCCAAGTTCTCTCACGTCACCCCGCTCCTCCGCTCTCTCCACTGGCTTCCAGTTGAAGCTCGCATCCGCTACAAGACCATGGTGCTTGCCTATGGAGCTGTGAGAGGGGAACGGCACCTCAGTACCTCCAGGCTCTGATCAGGCCCTACACCCAAACAAGGGCACTGCGCTCATCCACCTCTGGCCTGCTCGCCTCCCTACCACTGAGGAAGTACAGTTCCCGCTCAGCCCAGTCAAAACTGTTCGCTGCTCTGGCCCCCCAATGGTGGAACAAACTCCCTCACGACGCCAGGACAGCGGAGTCAATCACCACCTTCCGGAGACACCTGAAACCCCACCTCTTTAAGGAATACCTAGGATAGGATAAGTAATCCTTCTCACCCCCCCCCCTTTAAGATTTAGATGCACTATTGTAAAGTGACTGTTCCACTGGATGGCATAAGGTGAATGCACCAATTTGTAAGTCGCTCTGGATAAGAGCGTCTGCAAATGACTTAAATGTAAATGTCAATTCTGTCAGACCTGGGCCCTAACAGTAAATCTCAGTAAGACCAAAATAATGGTGTTCCAAAAAAGGTCCAGTCACCAGGACAACAAATACAAATTCCATCTAGACACTGTTGCCCTAGAGCACACAAAAAAACTATATATACCTTGGCCAAAAACATCAGCGCCACAGGTAACTTCCACAAACCTGAGAGACAAGGCAAGAAGGGCCTTCTATGCCATCAAAAGGAACATAAAATTTGGCATAGCAATTAGGATCTGGCTAAAACTGTCATGTTTTGTCATTTATTATCTTGTCTTGTCCCTGTGCTTCCCATTCTATTCGTTTCCCTCTGCTGGTCTTATTAGGTTCTTTCCCTCTTTCTATCCCTCTCTCTCCCCCTCCCTCTCTCACTCTCTCGCTCTCTCTTCTCTCTATCGTTCCGTTCCTGCTCCCAGCTGTTCCTATTCCCCTAATCAATCATTTAGTCTTCCCACACCTGTTCCCGATCCTTTCCCCTGATTAGAGTCCCTATTTCTTCCTTTGTGTTCCGTTCCTGTCCTGTCGGTTCCTTGTTTAGAATTCACCGTGCTGTGATTGTGTATCGCCCTGTCGTGTCGTGTTTTCCTCAGATGCTGCGTGGTGAGCAGGTGTCTGAGTCTGTCTGGTTCGAGTGCCTTCCCGAGGCAACCTGCTGTTCACCTGCTGTTCAAGATCGAGTCTCCAGTTAGTCCTCGTCATTTCGAGTGAAAGTTGTGTTTTTTTGTTTGTATTCACTTTACTGGATTAAAGACTCTGTTTTCGCCAAGTCGCTTTTGGGTCCTCTTTCACCAGCATGACAGAAGGAACCGACCAAGGAATGGACCCAGCGACTTCAGACGCTCGTTACACTGCCGTCGAGATCCAAGGAGCCATGCTCGGCAGACACGAGCAGGAATTGTCTGCTGCTCGCCATGCCGTGGAGAACCTGGCCGCTCAGGTTTCCGACCTCTCTGGACAGTTCCAGAGTCTACGTCTCGTGCCACCTGTTACTTCCTGGCCTGTCGAGCCTCCAGAACCTAGGGTTAATAACCCACCTTGCTACTCCGGGCAGCCCACTGAGTGCCGCTCCTTTCTCACGCAGTGTGAGATTGTGTTCTCTCTCCAACCCAACACATACTCTAGAGAGAGAGCTCGGGTTGCTTACGTCATTTCACTCCTTACTGGCCGGGCTCGAGAATGGGGCACAGCTATCTGGGAGGCAAGGGCTGATTGCTCTAACAAGTTCCAGAACTTTAAAGAGGAGATGATTCGGGTTTTTGACCGTTCAGTTTTTGGTAGGGAGGCTTCTAGGGCCCTGGCTTCCTTATGCCAAGGTGAACGGTCCATAACGGATTATTCTATTGAGTTTCGCACTCTTGCTGCCTCTAGTGAGTGGAACGAGCCGGCGCTGCTCGCTCGTTTTCTGGAGGGACTCCACGCAGTGGTTAAGGATGAGATTCTCTCCCGGGAGGTTCCTTCAGATGTGGACTCTTTGATTGCTCTCGCCATCCGCATAGAACGACGGGTAGATCTTCGTCACCGGGCTCGTGGAAGAGAGCTCGCATCAACGGTGTTTCCCTGCTCCGCATCGCAACCATCTCCCTCCTCTGGCTCAGAGTCTGAGCCCATGCAGCTGGGAGGGATTCGCATCTCGACTAAGGAGAGGGAACGGAGGATCACCAACCGCCTGTGCCTCTATTGCGGAGTTGCTGGACATTTTGTTAATTCATGTCCAGTAAAGGGCCAGAGCTCATCTGTAAGCGGAGGGCTACAGGTGAGCGCAACTACTCAAGTCTCTCCATCAAAATCCTGTACTACTTTGTCGGTCCATCTACGCTGGACCGGTTCGGGTGCTACATGTAGTGCCTTGATAGACTCTGGGGTTGAGGGTTGTTTCATGGACGAAGCATGGGTTCGGAAACATGACATTCCTTTCAGAGAGTTAGATAAGCCTACGCCCATGTTCGCCTTAGATGGTAGTCATCTTCCCAGTATCAGATTTGAGACACTACCTTTAACCCTCACAGTATCTGGTAACCACAGTGAGACTATTTCTTTTTTGATTTTTCGTTCACCGTTTACACCTGTTGTTTTGGGTCATCCCTGGCTAGTATGTCATAATCCTTCTATTAATTGGTCTAGTAATTCTATCCTATCCTGGAACGTTTCTTGTCATGTGAAGTGTTTAATGTCTGCCATCCCTCCCGTTTCTTCTGTCCCTACTTCTCAGGAGGAACCTGGCGATTTGACAGGAGTGCCGGAGGAATATCATGATCTGCGCACGGTCTTCAGTCGGTCCCGAGCCAACTCCCTTCCTCCTCACCGGTCGTATGATTGTAGTATTGATCTCCTTCCGGGGACCACTCCTTCTCGGGGTAGACTATACTCTCTGTCGGCTCCCGAACGTAAGGCTCTCAAGGATTATTTGTCTGTGTCTCTTGACGCCGGTACCATAGTGCCTTCTTCCTCTCCGGCCGGGGCGGGGTTCTTTTTGTTAAGAAGAAGGACGGTACTCTGCGCCCCTGCGTGGATTATCGAGGGCTGAATGACATAACGGTTAAGAATCGTTATCCGCTTCCCCTTATGTCATCAGCCTTCGAGATTCTGCAGGGAGCCAGGTGCTTTACTAAGTTGGACCTTCGTAACGCTTACCATCTCGTGCGCATCAGAGAGGGGGACGAGTGGAAAACGGCGTTTAACACTCCGTTAGGGCATTTTGAGTACCGGGTTCTGCCGTTTGGTCTCGCCAATGCGCCAGCTGTTTTTCAGGCATTAGTTAATGATGTTCTGAGAGACATGCTGAACATCTTTGTTTTTGTCTATCTTGACGATATCCTGATTTTTTCTCCGTCACTCGAGATTCATGTTCAGCACGTTCGACGTGTCCTACAGCGCCTTTTAGAGAATTGTCTCTACGTAAAGTCTGAGAAGTGCTCTTTTCATGTCTCCTCCGTTACTTTTCTCGGTTCCGTTATTTCCGCTGAAGGCATTCAGATGGATTCCGCTAAGGTCCAAGCTGTCAGTGATTGGCCCGTTCCAAGGTCACGTGTCGAGTTGCAGCGCTTTTTAGGTTTCGCTAATTTCTATCGGCGTTTCATTCGTAATTTCGGTCAAGTTGCTGCCCCTCTCACAGCTCTTACTTCTGTCAAGACGTGTTTTAAGTGGTCCGGTTCCGCCCAGGGAGCTTTTGATCTTCTAAAAGAACGTTTTACGTCCGCTCCTATCCTCGTTACTCCTGACGTCACTAGACAATTCATTGTCGAGGTTGACGCTTCAGAGGTAGGCGTGGGAGCCATTCTATCCCAGCGCTTCCAGTCTGACGATAAGGTTCATCCTTGCGCTTATTTTTCTCATCGCCTGTCGCCATCTGAGCGCAACTATGATGTGGGTAACCGTGAACTGCTCGCCATCCGCTTAGCCCTAGGCGAATGGCGACAGTGGTTGGAGGGGGCGACCGTTCCTTTTGTCGTTTGGACAGACCATAAGAACCTTGAGTACATCCGTTCTGCCAAACGACTTAATGCCCGTCAAGCTCGTTGGGCGTTGTTTTTCGCTCGTTTCGAGTTTGTGATTTCTTACCGTCCGGGTAGCAAGAACACCAAGCCTGATGCCTTATCCCGTCTGTTTAGTTCTTCTGTGGCTTCTACTGATCCCGAGGGGATTCTTCCTTATGGGCGTGTTGTCGGGTTAACAGTCTGGGGAATTGAAAGACAGGTTAAGCAAGCACTCACGCACACTGCGTCGCCGCGCGCTTGTCCTAGTAACCTCCTTTTCGTTCCTGTTTCCACTCGTCTGGCTGTTCTTCAGTGGGC
>NC_060193.1:12814680-13037180 GCF_021184085.1 Oncorhynchus gorbuscha
AGGTTCATCACACACACACACACACACACACACACACACACACACACACACACACACACACACACACACACACACACACACACACACACACACACACACACACACACACACACACCTAATTGCCGTACACTGCAGCGCTTAACCTGGCAGCACCCTACTCTGAGCATCCTTCACAATATCATAATGTCTCCACAGCAGCTTCCTGCTTGATTCACATCATAATTAGAGGAAATTAATGATGGTCTGTGTCCTTAACGACACCCTGTCCTCTATATAGTGCACCACTTTTGAACAGGGCCAATGTGGCTCTAATTCACTATATAGGGAATAGGGTGCCATTTGGGATGTGTCCATGGTAAATGAGTGACTGATTAAGGACTGCAGCTGCTTTCTGTCCTTGTTCTGGAGCTCACCTGAGAGAAACAGAAAAGCCTTGTTTTCTCTTTTGAGAGAGAGAACTAGAAAAGGAACGAGAGAGACAGAGAGAGAAGAGAGAGAGAGAGGGTGAGCTGTCTTGTTCTGAAAATGTTCTTCTTATTCAACCTGTAAAACACCACAGGAGAGAGAGAGAGAGAGAGAGAAAGGAGATGGGGAGAATAATAATTAAGCCCTGCAATACTACATTACAGCAGATGTCTAGATGCTGTTTGGCCAGTCACCATCAACAAGAATCGCATTTCATACATAGACAATGAAACAGATATGGTATGTCTCAGAGGAGGTGTGTGTGTGTGTGTGTGTGTGTGTGTGTGTGTGTGTGTGTGTGTGTGTGTGTGTGTGTGTGTGTGTGTGTGTGTGTGTGTGTGTGTGTGTGTGTGTGTGTGTGTGTGTGTGTGTGTGTGTGTGTGTGTGTGTGTGTGTGTGTGTGTGTGTGTGTGTGTGTGAACACTATCAGGGTCTGTTTTTCCATCACCTCTAAACCACCTCAGGGTGCAGTGCTGATAGCACAGAGCAGCTGTTGTATGAGCTAGAGGAAAAGAAGAGGCAACAAGAGGCAATGAAGTATGACACGACCCGAAGGTGTGTGTGTGTTTGTGGGTTGGTTCTGCTATCCTTGTGGGGACCCAAAATCCCCCAAAATCCCCCTAAAATCCCCCAAAATTCTCCCTCGTGGGGACATTTCCCACGTACCCATGATGACAGAGGCTATTTGACGCTTAGGGGTTAAGTTTAGGGTTACAATTAGGGTTAGGTCTAGAATTAGGGTTAGTATTAGAATTAGGGTTAGGATTAGAATTAGGGTTAGTATTAGAATTAGGGTTAGGATTAGAATTAGGGTTAGGATTAGAATTAGGGTTAGGATTAGAATTAGGGTTAGGGTTAGTATTAGAATTAGGGTTAGGGTAAGGGGTTAAGTTTAGGTTTAGGGTTTAGGGTTTGGGTTAGGTTTAGGGTAAGGGGTTAGGTTTAGGTTTAGGGTTTGGGTAAGGGGTTAGGTTTATGTTAGCGTTAAGGCTGGGGTAAGGAGTTAGGTCTAGAATTAGGGTTAGTATTAGAATTAGGGTTAGGATTAGAATTAGGGTTAGTATTAGAATTAGGGTTAGGATTAGAATTAGGGTTAGGATTAGAATTAGGGTTAGTATTAGAATTAGGGTTAGGATTAGAATTAGGGTTAGTATTAGAATTAGGGTTAGGATTAGAATTAGGGTTAGGGTTAGTATTAGAATTAGGGTTAGGGTAAGGGGTTAAGTTTAGGTTTAGGGTTTAGGGTTTGGGTTAGGTTTAGGGTAAGGGGTTAGGTTTAGGTTTAGGGTTTGGGTAAGGGGTTAGGTTTATGTTAGCGTTAAGGCTGGGGTAAGGGGTTAGGGTTAGGGTTAGGGTTAGTATTAGAATTAGGGTTAGGGTAAGGGGTTAAGTTTAGGTTTAGGGTTTAGGGTTTGGGTTAGGGTTAGGGTTAGGGTTAGTATTAGAATTAGGGTTAGGGTAAGGGGTTAAGTTTAGGTTTAGGGTTTAGGGTTTGGGTTTGGGTTAGGGTTAGGGTTAGGGTAAGGGGTTAGGTTTAGCGTTTAGGTTAGGTTTAGGGTAAGGGTTTAGGGTTAGGGTTAGGGTTTAGGGTTTGGGTTAGAATTAGGGTTAGGGTTAGGGTAAGGGGTTAGGTTTATGTTAGCGTTAAGGTTAGGGTTACGTTTAGGGTTAGGGAAAATAGGATTTTGAATGGAAAACATTTTGGGTCCCAATGAGGATAAAAGAAGGGGAGGCACTTGCCTATTGTTGGCTCTAACTCAGTACAAACAGATGAGCTTCATAGCATTTCCTCCTCTGCACACTCTCTCTTTTCTCCCCCCCTCCGCCTTTATTTAACCAGGGAGGCTAGTTGAGAACACCTTTATTTAACCAGGGAGGCTAGTTGAGAACACCTTTATTTAACCAGGGAGGCTAGTTGAGAACACCTTTATTTAACCAGGGAGGCTAGTTAAGAACACCTTTATTTAACCAGGGAGGCTAGTTGAGAACACCTTTATTTAACCAGGGAGGCTAGTTGAGAATACCTTTATTTAACCAGGGTGGCTAGTTGAGAACACCTTTATTTAACCAGGGAGGCTAGTTGAGAACACCTTTATTTAACCAGATAGGCTAGTTGAGAACAAGTTCTCATTTGCAACTGTGACCTGGCCAAGATAAAGCATAGCAGTTCGACACATACAACAACACAGAGTTACACATGGAATAAACAAAACATACAGTCGATAATACAGTAGAACAAAATAAAACAAAAAGTATATATACAGTGAGTGCAAATGAGGTAAGTTAAGGAAATAAATAGGTGGCCATGGTGGCGAAGTAATTACAATATAGCAATTAAACACTGGAATGGTAGATCGGCAGAAGATGAATGTGCAGGTAGAGATACTGGGGTGCAAAGGAGCAAAATAAATAAATACCAATATGGGGATGAGGTAAGTAGATAGCCCATCTGTAAACAGCCCATCTATGTACAGGTGCAGTGATCTGTAAGCTACTCTGACAGCTGGTGCTTAAAGCAAGTGAGGGAGATGTGAGTCTCCAGCTTCAGAGATTTTTGCAATTCGTTCCAGTCATGGGCAGCAGAGAACTGGAAGGAAAGACGACCAAAGGAGGAATTGGTTTTGGGGTGACCAGTGAGATATACAGTACCTGCTGGAGCGCGTGCTACGAGTGGGTGCTGCTATGGTGACCAGTGAGCTGAGATAAGGCGGGGCTTTACCTAGCAGAGGCTTGTAGATAACCTGAAGCCAGTGGATTTGGCGACGAGTATGAAGCGAGGGCCAACCAACGAGAGCGTACAGGTCGCAATGGTGGGTAGTATATGGGGCTTTGGTGACAATACGGATGGCACTGTGATAGACTGCATCCTGTTTGTTGAGTAGAGTGTTGGAGGCTATTTTATAGATGACATCACCGAAGTCGAGGATCGGTAGGATGGTCAGATTTACGAGGGTACGTTTGGCAGCATGAGTGAAGGATGCTTTGTTGCGATATAGGAAGCCGATTCTAGATTTAATTTTGGATTGGAGATGCTTAATGTGAATCTGGAAGGAGAGTTTACAGTCTAACCAGACACTAAGGTATTTGTAATTGTCCACGTATTCTAAATCAGAGCCGTCCAGAGTAGTGCTGGACGGGTGAGCAGGTGCGGGCAGCGATCGGTTGAAGAGCATGCATTTAGTTTTACTTGCGTTTAAGAGCAGTTGGAGGCCACGGAAGGAGAGTTGTATGGCACTGAAGCTCGTCTGGAGGTTTGTTAACACAGTGTCCAAGGAGGGGCCAGAAGTATACAGAATGGTGTCGTCTGCGTAAAGGTGGATCAGAGAATCCCCAGCAATTCAATTCAAGGGGCTTTATTGGCATGGGAAACATATGTTAACATTGCCAAAGCAAGTGAAGTAGATAATAAACAAAAATGAAATAAACAATCAAATTGAACAGTAAACATTACATCTACAGAAATTCCAAAAGAAAATAGATGCATATGCATATATACAGTGTTGTAACGATGTGCAAATGGTTAAAGTACAAAAGGGAAAATAAATCAACTTAAATATGGGTTATATTTACAATGGTGTTTATTCTTCACTGGTTGCCCTTTTCTCGTGGCAACAGGTCACAAATCTTGTTGCTGTGATGGCACACTGTGGAATTTCACCCAGTAGATATGGGAGTTTATCAAAATCGGGTTTGTTTTCGAATTCTTTGTGGATCTCCGTAAACTTAGGGAAATACGTGTCTCTAATATGGTTATACATTGGACAGAAGGTTAGGAAGTGCAGCTCAGTTACCACCTCATTTTGTGGGCAGTGAGCACATAGCCTGTCTTCTCTTGAGAGCCAGTTCTGCCTGCGGCGGCCTTTCTCAATAGCAAGGCTTTACTCACTGAGTCTGTTCATAGTCAAAACTTTCCTGAAGTTTGGGTCAGTCACAGTGGTCAGGTATTCTGCCACTGTGTACTCTCTGTTTAGGGCCAAATACTGAAGAATTTTAGTTTGCTCTGTTTTTTTGTTAGTTCTTTCCAACTTGGCAAGTAATTATCTTTTTGTTTTCTCATGATTTGGTTGGGTCTAATTGTGTTGCTGTCCTGGGGCTATGTGGGGTCTGTTTGTGTTTGTGAACAGAGCCCCAGAACCAGCTTGCTTATGGGACTCTCTTCTCCAGGTTCATCTCTCTGTAGATGATGGCTTTGTTACGGAAGGTTTGGGAATCTCTTCCTTTTAGGTGGTTGTAGAATTTAACATCTCTTTTCTGGATTTTGATCATTAGCGGGTATCGGCCTGATTCTGCTCTGCATGCATTATTTGTTGTTCTACATTGTGCACGTAGGATATTTTTGCAGAAATATGCATGCAGAGTCTCAATTTGGTGTTTGTCCCATTTTGTGAATTCTTGATTGATGAGTGGACACCAGACCTCACAACCATAAAGGGCAATGGGCTCTATGACTGATTCAAGTATTTTTAGCCAAATCCTAATTGGTATGTTGACATTTATGTTCCTTTTGATGGCATAGAAGGCCCTTCTTGCCTTGTCTCTCAGCTCGTTCACAGCTTTGTGGAAGTTACCTGTGGCGCTGATGTTTAGGCCGAGGTATGTATGGTTTTTTGTGTGCTCCAGGGCAACTGTGTCTAGATGGAATTTGTATTTGTGGTCCTGGCAACTGGACCTTTTTTGGAACACCATTCATTTGGTCTTATTGAGACTTACTGTAAGGGTCCAGGTCTGACAGAATCTGTGAATAAGATCTAGGTGCTGCTATACGCCCTCCTTGGTTGGTGACAGAAGCACCAGATCATCAGCAAACAGTAGACATTTGACTTCAGATTATAGTAGTGTGAGGCCGGGTGCTGCAAACTGTTCTATATTATTATTATATTAGTGCCCTCGCCAATTCGTTGATATATATGTTGAAGAGGGTGGGGCTTAAGCTGCATGCCTGTCTCACACCACGGCCCTGTGGGAAGAAATGTGTGTGTTTTTTGCCAATTTTAACCGCACACTTGTTGTTTGTGTACATGGATTTTATAATGTCGTATGTTCTTCCCCCAACACCACTTTCCATCAATTTGTATAGCAGACCCTCATGCCAAATTGGGTCGAAGGCTTTTTTTGAAATCAACAAAGCATGAGAAGACTTTACCTTTGTTTTGGTTTGTTTGTTTGTCAATTAGGGTGTGCAGGGTGAATATGTGGTCTGTCGTACGGTAATTTGGTTAAAAAGCCAAATTGCCATTTGCTCAGTACATTGTTTTCACTGAAGAAATGTACGAGTCTGCTGTTAATGATAATGCAGAGGATTTTCCCAAGGTTGCTGTTGACACATATCCCACGGTAGTTATTGGGGTGATCATTGGGGTGATCACCCCAATAAGTCCTTGGTTCCAAATATTGGGGAAGATGCCAGAGCTAAGGATGATGTTAAAATGTTTTAGTATAGGCAATTGTAATTTGTTATCTGTATTTTTTATCATTTCATTGAGGAGACCATCAACACCACAGGCCTTTTCAGGTTGGAGGGTTTTTATTTTGTCCTGTAGTTCATTCAAGGTCATTTAAGAATTCAGTGGGATCTGGTCATCTATAATAGTATTCTTCAATTACATTGAGCTGATTTCTGACTTGCTGTTCCTTCTTTTTCCGTGGTGTATTTCTGTATTGTTTTAGTGATTCACCATAGTGAAGGCGTAGATTCAGGTTTTCTGGGTCTCTGTGTTTTTGTGGGCAGGTTTTTCAATTTCTTTCTTATGTTTTTGCATTCTTCATCAGATCATTTGTCATTGTTGTTCATTATCTTCGGTTTTCTGTTTGAAATGTTTTGATTTGATAGGGAAGCTGAAGTCAAATAAACTGTTAAGATTTTCTACTGCCAAGTTTACACCTTCACTATTACAGTGGAACATTTTACCCAGGAAAAAGGCTAAAAGGGATTGAATTTGTTGTTGCCTAATTGTTTTTTGGTAGGTTTCCACACTACATTCTTCCATCTATAGCATTTCTTGATTTTACTCAGTTCCTTGGCTTTGATGCCTCTTGATTGAGTATTGCTGTGTTGAAGATTGTGATTTTTATGTGATCTTATAGGGGTGTCAGTGGGCTGACTGTGAACGCTCTGGGAGACACTGGGTTGAGGTCAGTGATAAAGTAGTCTACAGTACTACTGCCAAGAGGTGCGCTATAGGTGTACCTACCATAGAAGTCCCCTGAAGCCTACCATTGACTATGTACATACCCAGCATGTGACAGAGCTGCGGGAGTTGTGACCTATTTTTGTTGGTTAAGTTGTCTTAGTTGTGTCTAGGGGGCATATGGGGAAGGGAATGCTGTCACCTCCAGGTAGGTGTTTGTCCCCCTGTGTGCTGAGGGTGTCAGGTTCTTGTCCAGTTCTGGCATTTAGGTCCCCACAGACTAGTACATGTGCCTAGGCCTGGAAATGATTGATTTCCCCCTCCAGGATGGAGAAGCTGTCTTTATTAAAGTATAGAGATTCTAGTGGGGGGATATAGGTATCACACAGGAAGATATTTGTATCTGTTAAGATCATTTCCTTTTGAATTTCTAGCCAAATGTAAAATGTTCCTGTTTTGATTCATTTAAAAGGGTGAGTTAGGTCTGCTCTATATGAAATTAGCATACCCCCTGAGTCCCTTCCCTGTTTCACACCTGGTAGTTTGGTGGATGGGACTACCAGCTCTCTATAACCCAGAGGGCAACCAGTGGGTCCGTCTCCGCTATACTAGGTTTCTTGTAGTATGACAATGTCTGTATCTCTGAGTTCTTTGGTGAAGTCCAGGTTCCTGCTCTTTAGGCCAAATGCAGATGACCTCAGGCCTCGGATATTCCAGGATGATATAGTGAAGGATTTGTGTTCCATAAAGTGTCCAATGTTGTTGGTCGTGTGGTTTGGCCTCAGGCCAGTAAGTGTGAGCAGAGCCTGCTGAGTATCTAGTACATGCCATTGGCTTGGGCGAGTGTAACACTGAGGGTTGGGCCTGTTTGCCCGCACACGGCATGGGCGTATGTGTGACTTGTTGAGGCCCTCTTTGCGGGAGTGGGGGGCATGGGGTGGGCAGGAGGGGCATATGTCTGATCTGAGGGGGCCTGAATGGGGTCTGGGCATGGTTGACTTGGGGGGGGGTGGATGTGGCTGGTAGTGCTGTGGTCTGGATGTAGGCCCTCTCGGCGTGGGTCCTCTATATGTAGGTCCTCTATGTGTAGGGGGGACTCCCGCAGGTCTGGGAGAGTGTCTCGCTGGTCTGGGAGAGTGTCTCGCTGGTCTGGGAGAGTGTCCCGCAGGTCTGGGAGAGTGTCTCGCTGGTCTGGGAGAGTGTCTCGCAGGTCTGGGAGAGTGTCCCGCAGGTCTGGGAGAGTGTCTCGCTGGTCTGAGAGAGTGTCTCGCTGGTCTGGGAGAGTGTCTCGCTGGTCTGAGAGAGTGTCTCGCTGGTCTGGGAGAGTGTCTCGCTGGTCTGAGAGAGTGCCTCGCAGGTCTGGGAGAGTGTCTCGCTGGTCTGGGAGAGTGTCTCGCAGGTCTGGGAGAGTGTCTCGCTGGTCTGGGAGAGTGTCTCGCTGGTCTGGGAGAGTGTCCCGCTGGTCTGGGAGAGTGTCCCGCAGGTCTGGGAGAGTGTCTCGCTGGTCTGAGAGAGTGTCTCGCTGGTCTGGGAGAGTGTCTCGCTGGTCTGAGAGAGTGTCTCGCTGGTCTGGGAGAGTGTCTCGCTGGTCTGAGAGAGTGCCTCGCAGGTCTGGGAGAGTGTCTCGCTGGTCTGGGAGAGTGTCTCGCAGGTCTGGGAGAGTGTCTCGCTGGTCTGGGAGAGTGTCTCGCTGGTCTGGGCGGGGTGTCTATTGATCTGTTTCTTCTGTATGAGGTGTTGGGGCTGCGTTTGAGAGTGATGTCCTTTAGGGTCTGGGCGAAGGTGGGCACTGCTGCCTTGTATAGGTGGACCTGGTCGTAAAGGCTGGTCAAGTCCAGGGTGAAGTGGTGGGCCAGGAAAACATTTGGTTTAGAGGCACAGTTACTGCAAATACTTGCATTTACCCACTGTATGGTAGCAGGGTGGAAGTCTTTGTGGTAGCAGGGTGGAGATAACCACATGTGCGTTGGGGAAGGTAGAAGAAGCTTGTTCAATCACTACCTTCAGTGCTGTGGCCACTCTTTCTGGTGTGCTCTCAGGTTGTTTGTGCCTGTGTGTATTATTATGTGGCTATCTGAGCAGCTAACCGATCGCTGCAGCTGTACATAGTCTATCAGTAAATAGCCCACCCATTTTTACCTACCTCATCCCCATACTGTTTTTATTTATTTACTTTTCTGCTCTTTTGCACACCAATATCTCTACCTGTACATGACCATCTGATCATTTATCACTCCAGTGTTAATCTGCATAATTGTAATTATTCGCCTACCTCCTCATGCCTTTTGCACACAATATATATAGACTCCTTTTTTCCTACTGTGTTATTGACTTGTTAATTGTTTACTCCATGTGTAACTCTGTGTTGTCTGTTCACATTGCTATGCTTTATCTTGGCCAGGTCGCAGTTACAAATGAGAACTTGTTCTCAACTAGCCTACCTGGTTAAATAAAGGTGAAATAAAAAAATACAAAAATAAAAGGTGACCCTAGTTGGTCTTCAGCGTGCTGGGTGTTTGGACACCAGAGTTTAGACACGGTGTTTGGACACCAGAGTTTAGACACTGTGTTTGGACACCAGAGTTTAGACACGGTGTTTGGACACCAGAGTTTAGACACGGTGTTTGGACACCAGAGTTTAGACACGGTGTTTGGACACCAGAGTTTAGACACGGTGTTTGGACACCAGAGTTTAGACACGGTGTTTGGACACCAGAGTTTAGACACGGTGTTTGGACACCAGAGTTTAGACACGGTGTTTGGACACCAGAGTTTAGACACTGTGTTTGGACACCAGAGTTTAGACACGGTGTTTGGACACCAGAGTTTAGACACGGTGTTTGGACACCAGAGTTTAGACACGGTGTTTGGACACCAGAGTTTAGACACGGTGTTTGGACACCAGAGTTTAGACACGGTGTTTGGACACCAGAGTTTAGACACGGTGTTTGGACACCAGAGTTTAGACACGGTGTTTGGACACCAGAGTTTAGACACGGTGTTTGGACACCAGAGTTTAGACACGGTGTTTGGACACCAGAGTTTAGACACGGTGTTTGGACACCAGAGTTTAGACACGGTGTTTGGACACCAGAGTTTAGACACGGTGTTTGGACACCAGAGTTTAGACACTGTGTTTGGACACCAGAGTTTAGACACTGTGTTTGGACACCAGAGTTTAGACACTGTGTTTGGACACCAGAGTGTAGACACTGTGTTTGGACACCAGAGTTTAGACACTGTGTTTGGACACCAGAGTTTAGACACTGTGTTTGGACACCAGAGTGTAGACACTGTGTTTGGACACCAGAGTGTAGACACTGTGTTTGGACACCAGAGTTTAGACACTGTGTTTGGACACCAGAGTTTAGACACGGTGTTTGGACACCAGAGTTTAGACACGGTGTTTGGACACCAGAGTTTAGACACTGTGTTTGGACACCAGAGTTTAGACACTGTGTTTGGACACCAGAGTTTAGACACTGTGTTTGGACACCAGAGTTTAGACACGGTGTTTGGACACCAGAGTTTAGACACTGTGTTTGGACACCAGAGTTTAGACACTGTGTTTGGACACCAGAGTGTAGACACTGTGTTTGGACACCAGAGTTTAGACACTGTGTTTGGACACCAGAGTTTAGACACTGTGTTTGGACACCAGAGTGTAGACACTGTGTTTGGACACCAGAGTGTAGACACTGTGTTTGGACACCAGAGTTTAGACACTGTGTTTGGACACCAGAGTTTAGACACGGTGTTTGGACACCAGAGTTTAGACACGGTGTTTGGACACCAGAGTTTAGACACTGTGTTTGGACACCAGAGTTTAGACACTGTGTTTGGACACCAGAGTTTAGACACTGTGTTTGGACACCAGAGTGTAGACACTGTGTTTGGACACCAGAGTTTAGACACTGTGTTTGGACACCAGAGTTTAGACACTGTGTTTGGACAAAGTTTTCTTTCTTGTATATATTTCCCATTTGAGTCCATAAGGAGTCCTCCTCTCTCTCTCTCTCTCTCTCTCTCTCTCTCTCTCTCTCTGTCTCTGTGTATGTCTCGCTCTCTGTCTCGCTCTCTGTCTCGCTCTCTGTCTCGCTCTCTGTCTCTGTGTTTGTCTCTCTCTCTCTTTCTCTCTGTCTCTCTGTGTGTCTCTCTCTGTCTCTGTGTATGTCTCTCTCTCTCTCTGTCTCTCTCTGTCTCTCTCTTTCTCTCTCTTTCTCTCTGTCTCTCTGTGTGTCTCTCTCTGTCTCTGTGTATGTCTCTCTCTCTCTGTCTCTCTCTGTCTCTCTCTTTCTCTCTGTCTCTCTCTGTCTCTGTGTCTTTGTGTCTCTGTGTCTCTCTCTCTCTCTGTATGTCTCTCTCTCTCTGTCTGTCTCTCTGTGTGTCTCTGTCTCTGTGTATGTCTCTCTCTCTCTGTCTCTCTGTGTGTCTCTCTCTGTCTCTGTGTATGTCTCTCTCTCTTTCTCTCTCTCTTTCTCTCTGTCTCTCTGTGTGTCTCTCTCTGTCTCTGTGTATGTCTCTCTCTCTCTCTGTGTGTCTCTCTCTGTCTCTGTGTATGTCTCTCTCTCTTTCTCTCTGTCTCTCTGTGTGTCTCTCTCTGTCTCTGTGTATGTCTCTCTCTCTCTCTCTGTGTCTCTCTATCTCCATCATTTCAGATATAAATTAGCAGGAGTGATTGTTGTTGCCAGTATACATCGTCAGCGACATGGTGAAAGTAATCTGGACTGAAACAGTCTATCCAGCACAATGGAAATACTCTCTGCTGATTCATTTACATCCTGTCCCTCCCAAATAACCGGAACAATGACTCTGCTATCTGTCATACACACAGAGACTGTGCATCAAATGGCACCCTATTCCATATATAGTCCACTACTTTTGAATGATCATCACACACACAGCGTCAGTAGCACAGTGTGCTTCATCATCTTTCTCTCAGCGTCCCTCTCGTCTTTTCTCTTTCATTCCACACAGCTATTCATGTTCTGTCGTCTTCCATCTTCCCTCCCCTCTCTTTCTCCTCCCCCTTTCTCTCCCTTCGGTCTCATGCAATCTTCCTCTGTTTCTGTCTGGACTGTTTCATGGTCTACAGAGCAAATCAGTGGACTGGAAGCATGAAACTTCATTAACGTGTGTGATAGACAGAGAGGGAGGGGGGTTGAAAGAGGGGGTGAACTAAAGAGAGTGAGAGGGAGAGAGAGAGAAAGTGAGAGAGAGGGGGTGGGGAGAAATACGGTTTAATGTGTGGACCTCTACAGCTGGGCGAGAGTGGCCCTTTATGGCACTCAGTGAAGCTGATACATAAAACACACACACACTCTCTCAATTCATCTGCAGAGAAATAAACAGCAACTGTCTAGGATGACAAGCTGTTGTGTCGTCTGCTGCAATGTGGGCTCAGCCAATCAGAGAAGCAGAATTGAGGCAATGTGGAGAAAGAGACACAGAGAGAGAGAGAGAGAGAGAGAGAGAGAGAGAGAGAGAGAGAGAGAGAGAGAGAGAGAGAGAGAGAGAGAGAGAGAGAGACACACACAGAGAGAGACACACAGAGAGAGACATAAACAGAGAGGGAGAGCTGTCTTGTTCTGTGTGTGTGTGTGTGTGTGTGTGTGTGTGTGTGTGTGTGTGTGTGTGTGTGTGTGTGTGTGTGTGTGTGTGTGTGTGTGTGTGTGTGTGTGTGTGTGTGTGTGTGTGTGTGTGTGTGTGTGTGTGTGTGTGTGTGTGTGTGTGTGTGTGTGCAGATGAGAGTCATTATACAAATGCATAAATGAATGATTCGCATGTGTATGTGAAGGTTTTCTATTAAACCATCCGGTGTGTTTCTGCATACATGTGCCACTGTTTACATTACGTTCCAGTGCATGACTACCTCTGCATTAGATCACATGACTACCTCTGCATTAGATCACATGACTACCTCTGCATTAGATCACAGTGAGTTCCATTAATACTAGCAGCAGTTGTGTAAATAACCAGTATTACTATGACCGCCTGTGTCCTGACTCCCTGATGTGCCCTTGAGCAAGGCACTTAACCCCAATTGCTCCTGTAAATCACTCTGCATAAGAGCGTCTGTTAATGACTAAAATGTAAATGTGTGTGTCTCCTCCTCCAGCGCTGGTGACGCACAACACAGAGCTGCAGAGCTATGAGTCATACTGCCCCCGGGAACCTACCAGCTACACCTCTCTCTCTCTCTCTCTCTCTCTCTTTTCATCTCTCTGTCTCTCATCCCTCCTTTTCTGCAATCCCTCCCTCCTTCCCTCACACCCAACAGTTATCTCCCTCCCACACTCCCTCCCTTGCTACATCCATCCATCCATCTCCCTGGATGAACATACAGCTAGCTAGCCCAGATGGATAACTAAGCGATTCCTTCAGGGTAGGATATCCCTGATCCTCTGAGACTCACCATTACTAACACTAAAGTGTGTGCATGCGTGTGTGTTTGCATGGGCTATCCCAGTTCCCCAGAGACTAGCTCTTCAGATCACCATTACTACCACCATGCCTCACTAAAGACTGTGATTCTCCTGGCTGTATAACTGGGGTCTTAAAGACTGGGATTCCCCTGGCTGTATAACTGGGGTCTTAAAGACTGTGATTCTCCTGCTGTATAACTGGGGTCTTAAAGACTGGGATTCCCCATGCTGCATAACTTGGGTCTTTATGTAGCTACACTGGTTGGGGAGTTCCCCATTATATTATGCTTGTATCCACAGTGCATAAAGCAGGGGTGTCCAACTCATTCCATGGAGGGCATAGTGTCTGCAGGTTTTTGTTTTTTCCTCTCAATTAAGCCCTAGTCAACCAGGTGTGTGGAGTTCCTTACTACATTAATTCATCAATCAAGTACAAGAGAGGAGTGAAAACCCCCAGCCACTAGGCCCTCCGTGGAATGAGTTGGACACCTGTGACGTAAGGTATTCCCTTACTGACTTGTATCTTTAAGTAAACATTTTAAATGGACACCATAGGGAATTTAACATTAGATTCACACCAGTGGAGGCTGGTGGGAGGAGCTATAGGACAATGGCTCATTGTCATGGCCAGAATGGAATAATGAAATGGTATCAAACACATTAAACATGGAAACCACCTGTTTGACTTTGTTCCAATAATGCCACTCCAGCCATTACAGTGAGCCCGTCCTCCTATAGTTCACCCCACCAGCCTCCTCTGATACACATAGATAAACATAAAACTAAGACACAATGTGATTGAAAACGTTAAAGCAGTTCAACTTTTACTTGTCCACCGGGCCAAGCTGATAAAGGGAGATTTAAAAAGCATTTTGCAGTGAAGTTGAAGTTCCCTGCACCTGTTAAATCTACCTACGCTAGAATCAATTGAATAAGATTTAAATCACTGAGAGGAAAGAGTGTTCACGAAAGCTACTCTTTCTCTACATCCAGCCAGTCTGTGTTATGGTGGTGAGCAGAGCATTATATTTAGAGAGTTGGGCCAACTTTTAGAATTTTGAATATGTTTTCTAGACATTCATGTTCTGTTAACGGTGCACTAACATGGCTGCCACAGAACGTTGCAGTGTCATGTAAATTCATCATAATGCAGAAACCTCAATGTCCCAACTTTCTGGTTGCATCTGGTTGTGACTGTAAATTGCCAGCTGTCCACTCTGGTAGCATAGCTGTTGAATATGTATTAGAGATAGGACTATCAGGTTCCTGTAATTACAAACCAGAGAGGAACCAGAACTACTTCAGCATTACACACACACATGCACTCACCCACAGACTGACTGAACGAGAAAAGGAGAGGGAAATTATAGTCACATCACTTGGACAAGGGGAGAACGAACAGACAGACAGACAGACAGACAGACAGACAGACAGACAGACAGACAGACAGACAGACAGACAGACAGACAGACAGACAGACAGACAGACAGACAGACAGACAGACAGACAGACAGACAGACAGACAGACAGACAGACAGACAGACAGACAGACAGACAGACAGACAGACAGACAGACAGACAGACAGACAGACAGACAGACAGACAGACAGACAGACAGACAGACAGACAGACAGACAGAGACAGACAGACAGACAGACAGACAGACAGACAGACAGACAGACAGACAGACAGACAGACAGACAGACAGACAGACAGACAGACAGACAGACAGACAGACAGACAGACAGACAGACAGACAGACAGACAGACAGAGACAGAGATAGAAGGCTTTGAGGGGACTTCTATGGTAGGTACACCTATAGCTCATCTCTTGGCAGTAGTACTATAGACTACTTTATCACTGACCTCAACTGTCCGGTCCTCTGGCAGTCTCTATGGGGGTGCCACAGGGTTCAATTCTCGGGCCGACTCTTTTCTCTGTATATATCAATGATGTTGCTCTTGCTGCGGGCGATTCCCTGATCCACCTCTACGCAGACGACACCATTCCATATACTTTCGGCCCATCATTGGACACTGTGCTATCTAACCTCCAAACGAGCTTCAATGCCATACAACACTCCTTCCGTGGCCTCCAACTGCTCTTAAACGCTAGTAAAACCAAATGCATGCTTTTCAACCGATCGCTGCCTGCACCCGCATGCCCGACTAGCATCACCACCCTGGATGGTTCCGACCTTGAATATGTGGACATCTATAAGTACCTAGGTGTCTGGCTAGACTGCAAACTCTCCTTCCAGACTCATATCAAACATCTCCAATCGAAAATCAAATCAAGAGTCGGCTTTCTATTCCGCAACAAAGCCTCCTTCACTCACGCTGCCAAGCTTACCCTAGTAAAACTGACTATCCTACCGATCCTCGACTTCGGCGATGTCATCTACAAAATTGCTTCCAACACTCTGCTCAACAAACTGGATGCAGTTTATCACAGTGCCATCCGTTTTGTCACTAAAGCACCTTATACCACCCACCACTGCGACTTGTATGCTCTAGTCGGCTGGCCCTCGCTACATATTCGTCGCCAGACCCACTGGCTCCAGGTCATCTACAAGTCCATGCTAGGTAAAGCTCCGCCTTATCTCAGTTCACTGGTCACGATGGCAACATCCATCCGTAGCACGCGCTCCAGCAGGTGTATCTCACTGATCATCCCTAAAGCCAACACCTCATTCGGCCGCCTTTCGTTCCAGTACTCTGCTGCCTGTGACTGGAACGAATTGCAAAAATCGCTGAAGTTGGAGACTTTTATCTCCCTCACCAACTTCAAACATCAGCTATCTGAGCAGCTAACCGATCGCTGCAGCTGTACATAGTCTATTGGTAAATAGCCCACCCATTTTCACCTACCTCAATCCCACACTGTTTTTATTTATTTACTTTTCTGCTCTTTTGCACACCAATATCTCTACCTGTACATGACCATCTGATCATTTATCACTCCAGTGTTAATCTGCAAAATTGTAATTATTCGCCTTCCTCCTCATGCCTTTTGCACACATTGTATATAGACTCACCTTTTTTTCTACTGTGTTATTGACTTGTTAATTGTTTACTCCATGTGTAACTCTGTGTTGTCTGTTCACACTGCTATGCTTTATCTTGGCCAGGTCACAGTTGCAAATGAGAACTTGTTCTCAACTAGCCTACCTGGTTAAATAAAGGTGAAATAAAATTTAAAATAAAAACCCAGGGTCCCTCAGAGCGTTCACAGTCAGCCCACTGACACCCCTATCAGATCACAACAAAATCACACTCCACTTGAACAGAGCAATACTCAATCATGAGGCATCAAAGCCAAAGAAACTGAATAATATTAACAATTGTGTAGTCTTGACATTCTATATACTCCCCTTGTCCTAAAGGTAAAAAAACGTCCCGCCTTCACTAAACTCCTATATTAAAGCAGCTTATTAATTTTAAATCCAAAATCTTTTTTTCATGAAGAAACAACCTGTCATTCATCACAAACTTTGTGAATATCTGGGTTTTTCCCTTCTTCACAATGCAGAAATACTACATTTAATCAGTGGACACCACTCATCTTTATTTCAACACACCTGTCATAATTGTTTTCTTTACTAAAGTAGAGGTTTATTATTATTATCATTATTGTTGCTAAAGGTACTGCATAGGTGTAAACATACATTTTTTAGCAAGAGCCCTCGTATAGCCTAAGAAAATCACAGAAATGTGCAGAAAGTAGTTTTGATGGGAAACAATAACAGTCTTGAACTTTTTTGGCAACATAGCAATATATTCTTATATACTGTACAATGAGGAATTCAACTACAAAATACTAGTCTTCTTCCATTTTTTGAACCATTGCCCCCACCCACAAGGTGTATAAACAACAACAATAAATAAGAATAAAATAAGATAATAGATACAAAACAAAAAGGTAAAGAACATAAATCAATCAACTCTAATTAGCACATGTAGGACAGTATGCAAATGTGTGTGCATGGACTTTGCAGATGTATTTCTCACATGTGCTGCACATAGTATTTGTTTTACAGTCCTTCTTTGGGGGCAGAATTGGCATCTCCTCCTCTTGCCTGCCCCAGCTGCAGCCTCAGGTGGATCAGGACAAGATTCAACCCCCTAAACAGCTTTCACAAGCGCTGCAGAGGCTGCTGTGTGGGGGGCGCTCCCTTCTTTGAATGTGTGGGGTTACAAGTGCCTTTCCAGCTGCTCTAGGAACACCCTCCTCTTGTTCCGCTTATCAGGCATCCAGGTAGGGTTGATGTTGTTCCATATCACAAAGGCATTGTATGAGGACACATCAATGATGTTATGGAAGATGACCAGGAGCCAGCGAGCAGTCATCCTCCTGCAGCTGTAAGTTCCAATCACCTTGTCCAGGTTTTCCACGCCTCTTTTGTTGTGGTTGTAGTCCAGGATGATAGCTGGCTTCCTGTCCTCATGATCACTGATCTCCAACGTTTTGTGCAGTGTGCTCAGGAGGACCACATTCTTGTTCGTCTTTGAGAGGTAAGAAACTAGAGTGGTGGTGAAGGCAAACTTTGATGAGAAGGCCTCTCTCCACGTTGTTGCAAGGAGGAGCTCTGGAATCACTAAAACAATACAGAAATACATTACAGAACAAGAAGGAACAGCACGTCAGAAATCAGCTCAATGTAATTGAAGAATCTATAGACTCTAACCACTTCTCGGAAAATTGAAAAACACTAAACAAACAACAACACGAAGTTATATATCCAAAATGGAGATGTATGGGGAAACCACTTCTCCAAATATTTTGGGCCCTATAACAAATAGCTGAAACATATCCATGATCAAATACTCATCTTAGAATCAACTATTAAAAACTACCAGAACCTACTGGAATCTCCAATTACATTGAATTAACTACTGAACAAAATGTAAACCCTCCAAATCAAAAAAGCTTGTGGTGTTGATGATACCCTCAATTATATTATAAACTATACAGACCACAAATTCCAATTGGCTATACTTAAACTCTTTAACATCATCCTTAGCTCTGGCATTTTCCCCAATATTTGGAACCAAGGACTGATCACCCCAATCCACAAAAGTGGAGACAAATTTGACCCCAATAACTACAGTGGGATATGCAGTAGTTATTATAGATCGACAGGGATATTATAGATCGGCAGGTAAGGGTGCTCTCGAAGTGGCTAGATGTTCATTAACATTTGGCCATCAGGTTCACCACCAAGGCTCCTCATAGGACACATTACTGCACTCTATACTCCTCTATAAACTGGTCATCTCTGTATACCCGTCGCAAGACTCACTGGTTGATGCTTATTTATAAAACCCTCTAAGGCCTCACTCCCCCTATCTGAGTTATCTATTGCAGCCCTTATTCTCCACATACAACACCCGTTCTGCCAAAGGTCCCCAAAGCACACACGTCCCTGGGTGTCTCCTCTATTCAGTTCTCTGCAGCTAGCGATGGATCGAGTTGCAACAAACACTCAAGCTGGACAGTTGTATCTCAATCTCTTCATTCAAAGACTCAATCATGGACAATCTTATTGACAGTTGTGGCTGTTTTGTGTGATGTATTGTTGTCTCTACCTTCTTGACCATTGTGCTGTTGACTTTGCCCAATAATGTTAGTGCCATGTTTTTGTGCTGCTATCATGTTGTGTTGCTACCATGTTATTGTCATGTTGTGTTGCTACCACGCTGTGTTGTCATGTGTTTCTGCCTTGTTGTGATGTCTGTTTTGTCCTATATTGATTGGGCATTTATTTATGTACTCGGCAGGAGGCTTTTTGCCTTTTGGGAGGTCGTCATTGTAAATAAGAATTTGTTCTTAACTGACTTGCCTAGTTAAATAAAGGTTAAATACATTTTAAAAATGCATCAACAGCAACATTGGGAAAATCCTCTGTATTATCATTAACAGCAGACTAGTTCATTTCCTCAGTGAAAACAATGTACTTACCAAATTACAGTATGACAGAACAAATATTCCCCCTACACACAGTAATTGACAAACAAATAAACCAAAATACAGACAGTCTTCTCATGCTTTGTTGATTTAAAAAAAAATGTTTTGACTCAATTTGGCATTAGGGTCTGCTATATAAATAGATGGAAAGTGGTGTTGGGGGGCGGGGGGAATACAATATTATAAAATCCATGTACACAAACAAGTCTGTGTTTAAAATTGGCAAAGAAAACGCACACATTTCTTCCCACAGAGCCGTGGGGTGAGACAGGGATGCAGCTTAAAGCCCACCCTCTTCAACATATATATCAACGAATTGGCGAGGGCACTAGAACAGTCTGCAGCACCCGGCCTCACCTTACTAGAAACTGAAGTCAAATGTCTACTGGTTGCTGATGACCTGGTGCTTCAGTCATCATCCAAGTACGGCCTACAGCAGCACCTAGATCGTCTGCACAGATTCTGCAAGACCTGGGCCCTGACAGACCTGGGCCCTGACAGACCTGGGCCCTGACAGACCTGGGCCCTGACAGTAAATCTCAGTAAAATACATATAATGGGGTTCCAAAAAAGGTCCAGTCACCAGGACCACAAATATAAATTCCATCTAGACACTGTTGCCCTGGAGCACACAGAAAACGATACATACCTCGGCCTAAACATCAGCACGACAGGTAACTTCCACAAACCTGAGAGACAAGGCAAGAAGGGCCTTCTATGCCATCAAAAGGAACATAAAATTTGGCATAGCAATTAGGATCTGGCTAAAACTACTTGAATCAGTTATACAACCCATTGCCCTTTATGGTTGTGAGGTCTGGAGTCCGCTCACCAACCAAGACTTCACAAAATGGGAGTAACACCAAATGGAGACTCTGCATGCAGAATTCTGCAAAAATATCCTCTGTGTACAACGTAAGACACCAAAATATAACGCATGCAGAGCAGAATCAGGCCGATACCCACTAATCATCCAAATACAGAAAATAGTTGTTAAATTCTACAACCACCTAAAAGGAAGCGATTCCCAAACCTTCCATTAAAAACAAAGCCATCATCTACAGAGAGATGAACCTGGAGAAGAGTCCCCAAAGCACGCTGGTCCTGGGGCTCTGTTCACAAACACAAAAAGACCCCACAGAGCCCCAGGACAGCAACACAATTAGACTCAACCAAATCATGAGAAAACAAATAGATAATTACTTGACACATTAGAAAGAATTAACAAAAAAACAGCAAACTGGAATACTATTTGGCCCTAAACAGTGAGTACACAGTGGCAGAATACCTGACCACTGTGACTGACCCAAACTTAAGGAAGTCTTTGACTATGTGCAGATTCAGTGAGCATAGCCTTGCTATTGAGAAAGGCCGCCTTAGCCTGTATTCTCTTGAGAGCCAGGTCTGCCTATGTGCTCACTGCCCACAACATGAGGTGGAAACTGAGCTGCACCTCCTAACCTCCTGCCAAATGTATGACCATATTAGAGACGCGTATTTCCCTCAGATTACATAGATCCACAAAGAATTTGAAAAGAAACCTAATTTTGTAAAACTCCCCTATCCACTTGATGAAATTCCACAGTGTGCATTTGTGACCTGTTGCCAAAAGGGCAACCAGTGAAGAACAAACACTTGTGAGTGTAATGTTTACTGTTAATTTTCACTTTTGTTTATCTACTTCACTTCCCATGCCAATAAAGCCCTTAAATTTAATTGAATTGAGAGAGAAAGAAAGATAGAGAGAGCGCTAGAGAAGAGAGAGAGAGGAGAGAGAAAGAAATAGAGAGCTAGAGAGAAGAGAGAGAGAGAGAGAGAGAGAGAGAGAGAGAGAGAGAGAGAGAGAGAGAGAGAGAGAGAGAGAGAGAGAGAGAGAGAGAAAGAAAGAAAGAAAGAAAGAAAGAAAGAAAGAAAGAAAGAAAGAAAGAAAGAAAGAAAGAAAGAAAGAGAGAAAGAGAGAAAGAAAGAGAGAAAGAAAAAAAGAGAGGAAAACAGAATGCACACCGTTTGTTTGTCTACAGGATGGTGGCTGTGACAGCAGCAACACAGCCAGACCAGGGGGTGCACACCGTTTGTCTACAGGATGGTGGCTGTGACAGCAGCAACACAGCCAGACCAGGGGGTGCACAGCAGTTGTCTACAGGATGGTGGCTGTGACAGCAGCAACACAGCCAGACCAGGGGGTGCACACCGTTTGTCTACATGATGGTGGCTGTGACAGCAGCAACACAGCCAAACCAGGGGGTGCACAGCGGTTGTCTACAGGATGGTGGCTGTGACAGCAGCAACACAGCCAGACCAGGGGGTGCACAGCGGTTGTCTATGGCTAAGAGTCTGGTTTAATCAGTCTGTATTGGTCACAAAGTCTGTGTTCCATTTCAGAAACAATATTGTTGTAACGTCTATACTCAGAGTCAATAGTCACCTTTGAGAAGCAATTCCCCTCAACCACACCCACAGATTGGGGAAAACAAACATTATTTTAATTTGACCACCATTGTAAAAGAGCCAACTTGCTTGTTGATTTTTTTGTTTTGCCGAAATAACAAAACATGCCGAAAAGCTGCGGTGTTGTTCAGTGTACATATCCAAGTCAAAAATCCCGACCTACGGTTCACAATTCTCCCATGTATGTAAATAGATACTGCGAAAGAGCCCTGTGACTTCAGGCTATTCGACGTGGGAGAATCTCAGAGTAGACCAAATGTAGCTAAATGTGTGGAAAAGATTTCACCACAGGTTAGCTTGTTTAACATTGTCCATTTGTAACCTCTCACTTGTAGCTGTATAGTCCATTTGTTTGTGTTGTTGGTCTTGGTCTAAGTGCCCCGGTCGGTGGCTAGCTAAGTGTCCCGGTCGGTGGCTAGCTAAGTGTCCCGGTCGGTGGCTAGCTAAGTGTCCCGGTCGGTGGCTAGCTAAGTGTCCCGGTCGGTGGCTAGCTAAGTGTCCCGGTCGGTGGCTAGCTAAGTGTCCCGGTCAGTGGCTAGCTAAGTGTCCCGGTCGGTGGCTAGCTAAGTGTCCCGGTCAGTGGCTAGCTAAGTGTCCCGGTCGGTGGCTAGCTAAGTATCCCGGTCGGTGGCTAGCTAAGTGTCCCGGTCAGTGGCTAGCTAAGTGTCCCAGTCGGTGGCTAGCTAAGTGTCCCGGTCAGTGGCTAGCTAAGTGTCCCAGTCGGTGGCTAGCTAAGTGTTCCAGTCGGTAGCTAGCTAGCACTCACTCAAGTGGCTGCTAGCATAGCCATGAAAAGGGGCATGAGTGAAGCCCTATAAAGTATGACTTTTTAGTAATGAGAACACTCAGGAGCAGGCAATGTTGAAAAGTGATCTTTAGACATGATGCACTTTTCTTCAATTGTAATGTATACACTGGGAGTCAGAAAGCAAGTGGTGAGTAGAATAATAAACTGAACATTGACCAATACAAGAGACATGAGTAGCGAACAGACAGGAAACACAGTCAATACTGACTGGGAAGGGAACTAAGGAAGTGACTCATGATGAGACACAGGTGTGCGTAATGATGGTTGCCAGGGCCGGTGGTTAGTAAACCGGCGACATCGAACGCCGGAAGGAAGAAGCGGGAGTAGACATGACGACTATAACAAGGAAAACAACAAGAAAACAGTAACGTTGGGGCAGTAACGTTCTATCTAATACCAACTGGAGGTATCTAGCTATGTCTCCAACTTCTGATTGGGCCTCCTCCCATCCCTCCACCCCTGTACCCCTCCACCCCCATCCCATCCACCACCCTCCACCCCCTCTCCCTCCCTCCACCCCACTTCCCACCTTTTCTCCAACTCCTGATTGCCTGCCTGCCTGCCTCCCTCCCTCCCTGACCCTGCCACCCATGCTGTGTGCAGTGGGGGGTGAAGGTACGTGGGAGAGACAGACAGACTGTTGCCAGGAGCGTGAGCTCTACTGGACCAAACAAAGCATTAAATCGCCTGCCTGCCGCAATAATAATGCCACTGCTCAAACACTAGCTAGATCGGTGAATTCAACCGGACACACAGATGTGCATGAGCGTGCACGAACTGACACACACACAAGTACATACAAACGGGTATACATACAGAGTGTATGCAAACGTATGTGAGCAGTGAAAGGGAAAGCACTCAAAGTCATTTTTCTTTATTCTTATTTTATTCATTTTCTACCTAGATGTGTGTCTGGATAGTAAATTGTGCATTTGAGAGTGTGTGTGTGTGTGCCTCCGTTTGACTCTGTGTGTGTGTGTGTGTGTGTGTGTGTGTGTGTGTGTGTGTGTGTGTGTGTGTGTGTGTGTGTGTGTGTGTGTGTGTGTGTGTGTGTGTGTGTGTGTGTGTGTGTGTGTGTGTGTGTGTGTGTGTGTGTGTGTGTGTGTGTGTGTGTGTGTGTGTGTGTGTGTACGCACATTCCCTCGCTCAGAGACTGCATTTATCTATTTTCTGAATTACTCTTCACTTTTCATTCATCACTTCCACTACACTGGTTCTCTCTTGCTCTCTCGTCCATCCTCCCTCTTCCTCTCTCTCTTCCCCTCCCTCTTCCTCTCTCTCTCTCTCTCTTCCCCTCCCTCTCTGTCTCCTGCCGTCATACCTTGCTGAGCACTTTTCTAATCTCATCTCTCTCTCCTTCCTCTCCCACATATCTGCAGAGTCAACTTTCCATTTAATTCCCATTCCTCCAATTGTGTGTATGTGTGTGTGTAAAAGTCAAACAAGGTTTTTCTCAATAAAACAACATTCTGTGCTTAATGACAGGGTAGGGGCAACAGGGGGAGAAGAGAGACAAAAAGAGAGAATAAAAGAGTGATAGAAAAGTACAGTACAGAAAGAGGGAAAGAAAGAGAATGACAGATAGGGAGGGCAGAGAGCAAGAGACAGTGAGAGTGAGAGTGAGAGGGGTAGAGAATTGTGAGAGGGGAGAGAGAAAAGGGCAACCAGTGAAGAACAAACACCATTGTAAATACAACCCATATTTATGCTTATTCATTTTATCTTGTGTCCTTTAACTTATATATAATATGACATTTGTAATGTCTTTACTGTTTTTAAACTTCTGTATGTGTAATGTTTACTGTTAATTTTTGTTGTTTTTCACTTTATATATTCACTTTGTATGTTGTCTACGTCACTTGCTTTGGCAATGTTAACACATGTTTCCCATGCCAATAAAGCCCTTGAATTGAATTGAATTGAATTGAGAGAGATAGAGAGAGAGAGCTCACCAACCGGGAATTCACAAAATGGGACAAACACCAAATTGAGACTACGCATGCAGAATTCTGCTAAAATATCCTCTGTGTACAACTTCAAACACCAAATAATGCATGAAGAGCAGAAATAGGCCGATACCCGCTAATTATCAAAATCCCGAGAAGAGCCGTTAAATTCTACAACCACCTAAAAGGAAGCGATTCCCAAACCTTCCAAAACAAAGCCCTCACCTTCAGAGAGATGAACCTGGAGAAGAGACACAATAAAGCAGACAAAATTAAACAGAGAGAGAGAGAGAGAGAGAGAGAGACACGCACAGAGAGAGAGAGAGAGAGAGAGAGAGAGAGAGAGAGAGAGAGAGAGAGAGAGAGAGAGAGAGAGAGAGAGAGAGAGAGAGAGAGAGAGAGAGAGAGAGAGAGAGAGAGAGAGAGAGAGAGAGAGAGAGAGAGAGAGAGAGAGAGAGAGAGAGAGAGAGAGAGACCTGACAGGTCATTTAACTGTACCAAAACACATGGTTCCCATTCCTCTTCTTTTAACTGTACCAACACACTAGCGATCACACATGTACACACACACAAACAGACCCGTACACACAGACAGAGACACACACACACAGTTGGTTCCAATTCCTCTCCTTTAAACTATACCAAGAGGAAGCAGCAAGGGGAACGACCTTATAAGGTCATACAGTCACAAAGCGTCACTATACCACATCTGTTGTCTCCATGGTTACTGGCCATCCTTCAGCCTTGACCATACCATTAAGGGGTTATAATAATAATAATAATTTATTCTACTTTCATAGCGCTTTTCATTACAGACAGAATATCAAAGTGCTTGTTAAGGAAAATAAACAAAAATAAGTAATTACAAAATAAATGTAGGCTTCAATAGTAGCTAAATCAGCTACATCAAGCCAAGGTCATGAGAGGATATGGAAGATCATGGCTAGATGGTAGCGGAGGAGGTTATGTTCAAGGGCAGTCAGACAGCTCCATGTCAGCAAAGCGTCTCCTCCGACTGTAGATTATCTGTATTGGGACTCTGTGATGAAGTTTTAGCTCCTAACAGAATACAGCCCACTCCTTACTTCAGAAGTATCCCCCTGTGCAATGAAAAGCTGGCTAACTCCACCTGCATAGCCTCCTCTTGGGTTACCACTGGTGAAAACAACCTAAAGTCAGTAGGTGTAATTCAAATGAAAACACATATTGGCTAGCTAGAATTAGATTTATGATGTTCATACATTTACGGGCAGGAATCCAATTCATGATATCAAAACTCAATCTGCACTCATTTAGCTATTAAAAATTTAAAAAGTGACTAAAAATATGCACATAAAAACTATGTAAGGAATTTACATGAGGTCTCTGCCTAGGCTGCCACTGGGTACCATAGCAACTAGAGGACTCATGTAAACAGACAAAGGTCAAAACCATGTTAACCCCCTCCTTTTCTCCCTTTACCTGTAGTCCAGATGCTGCTAGAAGTGGTTTTGGAGTGATGGAAGTAAAGTTGGATCAAACACACATCCTTTAGTGGTGTGCAGGGCCAAAAATAGTCTAAAATAATTCAAGCCCGTAGATGCAGATGTCGCTCACAGAAAATAGCTCATGGGAAAGTCCTCATTAAGTCCTTTTGGAGACATGGTTTCCTGTTAGAATATCCAGTAGGATTCTCTTTGAAACAGAAGTCAGTGCCAGTTGGGGGCACTCTTCAATCTGGTTTTAAGGTCAAATCCCAATGCTCCAGGGCAATGATGGGGACATTGCCCTGTGTAGGGTATCGTGTTTCGGATGTGATGTTAAGCGGGTGTCCTGACTCTCTGTGGTCGTCTAAAATCCCATGGCATTTATCGTAAGAGTAGCGGTGTTAATGCCGGTGTCCTGGCTAAATTCCTAACCTGGCCCCATTCCCAACCTGGCCACCTAATAATCCATACTCATTCCTAATTAGCCTAGATCATTAGTGGGTGCTACACATTGGTGGTGGATGAGGTAAGTTTCCCCCTTAAAGCTATTTGAGCATCTGGAAAGGTGCAATGTAAATGCAATCAATTATTAAGTTAATATGTATATGTAGATGGATAAGGAGAAAGACCCTTTAGGGTGTGTTGGTGGCACTATGCCCAGTTCTGTTCTGGGCAGGATGGAGACATCTGATGTAAGACAGGAGAGACACACACACACACACACACACGGAGGATGGCCTCTCTGAATCATTCATACAGTAACGTCATGCAGGCAGCATATATATATCTAATTAAGATAGAAGCTTAGGATTTCCATTCCAACGTGGTGCACACACACACACACACACACACACAGAAAGTAAAGGGGCTGAATACTTGTAAGAGATCAAGTTACAAGTAAACAAATACTGGCACTCTCAGAGTATTTTGTCATATTCACTCAATCTTCCACTCTCTCATAAACACAACACACACTGCCCCCCACACACACTCTCCCCCAAATCACACCTTCTCCCATACACTCACTCACACAGACCGCCCACCCCAATCTCCCAAACCCCCAACCTCCCAAACATACACACAGAGCCCCAACCCAACCTCCCAAACACACACACACACAAACCCAACCTCCCAAACACACACAGACCCCTCCCCCCACCCCAACATCCAAAACACACACACAGACCCACCAACCTTCCAAACACAAACAAAGAGCCCCAACCTCCCCAACATAGACAGACCCCCAACCTCCCAAATACACACAGCCACCCCCAAACCTAGGAAACACCCCCAAACACACACAGACCTCCAACCCACCAACACAGACAGACCGCCCACCCCATCCTCCAAAATACACACAGACCCCACCACCCCAAACACACACAGACCCCCCCACCCACCCCAACCTCCCAAACACACAGATCTCCACCCCCCAACCCACCCCAACCTCCCAGATACACACAAAGACACACAAACACACACACAAAGACACACACGCACGCACTGACACACAGACACACACACACAAACAGGAGAGCTTATTACTGTGGTTGATGTAGGCCTAATCATCGGTAGCAGGTTCATTAACTTCCCAATCAGTCTAGAAAGCCAAGAAGCTACTTAATAATCATCACTGTGATGTGGAATTAGTCACTCAGTTAAACCATAGAAGAGATTCTATGCTTACAACAACTAGAACATGACTGACTAGGCTACTCCGGTTTTCATTTGTCTATTGAGTAATTCAAGTTACAGTTCACTCCCAAATCAAAGTTTGTCAGTTGCTTTGCAGACATCTAAACTCCCATGCACCCCAGTTGTTGGGTGATTTCTGAAAATGTAGCTATATTGGCCTTAATCACTATGAATGGGGATCATAGGCACAATGTAATTTCCTTATTTTAGATGGTGAATATATCTAATAATTGTCTCTTTAGCCCGGATGTGAAGGGCACGCGCTGGAGTGTATCCATCAGGACACACCGTTGTGAATCGTTCAGATACAAATGCTACACAGTGATGGAAAACTGTAAATTATAAAGCAATTGTTTGTATTATCAACAGTAATATACTCATTTTAACGCAGCATACTGTAAATGATGGTGCATTGTGGGAAAATGTTGTGCACTATATAGGGAATAGGGCTCTGGTCTAATGTAGTGCACTATATAGGGAATAGGGTGCCCTTTGGGACACATCCAGTATGTTTGGGAAAGAATTGCTACATTTCGAATGGTACTGTGAATTCCACCCCAAAGAATACAAAACTGTACCATATTTTTGGGGGTGCCAAAAACCATTTGACCACTAAGGTTAACATATTAACATATTTTGAGGCGTGCCTTCTGAGACTATATTTGTTGCACCCATGAGTGAGGATGCTGTAAAGCCTACTAATTTAACTCCTATGTGGTAGTAGTGCCTCATACATTTATAATGTATCGAGGACAAATTGGTGTAGCAGCAAGTCTGAAACTTTAAATGGTTGAGCATTTTGCATTGTCCTTTGGGTCTGTTTTAGCCTGTAGTCTCTGCCATTTTTTGCAGTTTGGAAGCCTTTGTTAAGGCCTTTGAAGTCCAAGTGGTATAAAACACCAACTATTAATTAATACGCTGTAATGTTTGTAAACGCTTCACCTAGGAGCCAACCTGCGTGCACCAAACGCATGTAATTACAGCAACATCATGTGAAATACAAACCCCTCCCCTCAACGAATTTCATCCATTTATTAATTAATTCTCATTACATAGCATTTACTTAGTTACAGTATAATACATTCAATTTTACGGTATTGCACTGTGTCACTACACAAGAGTACTCATATTTATACTACAGTAGGTGTCCTGTATTATAAAATACAGACTTTTACTTGCCACCAAGCTGCCTGTAAACTACTGTCAAATTCACAGTAACCCCTTTATAGTGTATGTAGAACAAACATTCCTCTGACATGTAGAATAACGAATCACGTCGGTTCTATTCCTGGAATTTCGATATGTTACGTTCTACAATGTTTGGCAACCGAACGTGGCCCTGCTATATCAAAGTTCTTCACTCCAGAACTTGTTGAAATGGCACCCTTGTTAAGGGTTATTGTGGGGGAGGCACCGCGTAGGCTTTCCTAAATAACCATTGACTTCTTCTGGCTGAGTGAGGGAAACAGAAATCACCGTCTTGACAGTGCGCGTGGGCGGCCAATCTCTCCGACGCTCCCCGGTCCCGCGCGCATTTTATCACAAAACCTATAAGGGCATTCCTCCCACGGGTTGTTATCATACTGATGCATACTGACTGCCTCGAGATTATAAATGGATTCATTTAAAACAGACAGATAACCTGACCTCGCCTCGCGCGGGGCTGGGATTCCGTTGTGAATGTCTTTGCGCGCGAGAGAGATTGATGTAGCCAAGAGGGGGACACGGCTGCTAGAGCGAATCCCGCCTCATTAACTTCCAAAGTCGAACCCTGCAGTGATCCGTCTCCACCTTCGCCCCTGATGCGCACAGCGATGGCAGCGCGCCTGGTTTTCTGTTTTAAAACAGGCCTATACCTGGCACGTGGCATTCGCCACCAACTGCTTCAAAGGGCGGAAGTGAAGTGATGAACGAGAGAGGTTGAGTTGTTTTTACGGCCTAGAACCACCCACGCGACATTATGGAAAATATTGTGCAGCAGGCAGCCAACCTATGATTAACGGCCCCTGGTATTAGGGAGCTGTTTGGAGTTCGAGACTCGAGCAATCAAGCCAACGCAAAGCACTCATAGTCACTGGCGCGATGATGACAAATCTACTGTTCTGAACGGAAATGACCTGGACTGAACACAAAACATCTCGAACAATATAAACCGACAACAAAAACCATACTACTGTCTATGTATTATCCTAAATTAATAGAAATTATGTATCATGATTCATTGAATTAATAATTTAAACCCGGGGATATTTGATTAGGCAGGCTAGTCCGCTAATGAAAAGCTTTGGCACAGGCAGCACCATGGACACAACCACATGACTCTGCGAATAGAACATTACTTCTGCCTTGGATTCTGTTTTGTTCCGCTGCATAAACATTTGAATGAGATGTTTTTAATCCCCCCATATAGCCAACCAGATTTAGGTTATCAGGCTACTTAAATGCAATATAATCCGGGGAGACACCAGTGATCACTAACAAATGTGAGTCATGAAACGATTCCTGTTTAATGCTGAGCAAATAGAATACAAATAACAATAAAAATATCACTAAGGCAACTACACTAGACTAAATGTACGATAACGGATGCATTTAGGAAAGGGACCTTAATCGAGAGTGAAAGATATGAATGTAGGCCTATGCCTCTTTAAACCACGGTCCGACTGCGGTGTAAAGCCTGCGGAGTTTTTTTTATGAATGGAATGCGGCATCCATTAATGGAACTCCCTGGCTGAAGACATAATGCGCGCGAGATGTCTAGTGCCAGAAGGAATACAGGCAGGCAGGCAGCAAGACGCCATTGATCAAAGGCAGAAACTATACAGACAAAACCCCTATGTCATTGTGACATTCAGACAAAATAGTCAGTGCTTGTAAAATAGAAGGGTATTTTTTTTCATTAAAAACGAGAAAGAGTTAGTGCGCTCGTTTAAGAAAGCGTGCACCATTCGCAATATCAATCAGTAGGCCTATAGACAAATAATGTATCCCCAACAATATTTTGTTTTGATCAGACTTCAAGCGTACACAACTCGCGACTGCGGCCGCGACAGACAACCTCAACAACAACACTGCTCGCCAGCCTCCTCCCCATCGGTTCCTCACTCTCTACCGGCCAGATGAGTTAATCAATGCGGACTAAACTGGAGGAGAAGACCCATCCCGGTGCGGTGTGTGAGGGCCAGCAGCAGCAGGATGCAGAGGGAGACACCGTGGGTGCAGATTATGGCAGTCCTTATGATGCTGATCCGTGCAGCTGACGATGCAAAAACTCAAACTGAAATTGGAAGGCATAGTGAAATGACTTCCAACAACATATAATGATGCTATAGCCTATATTTACCACACACAAATAAGCTAATGATAATGCGAAGGTCTTACATTTAACTAATACACATTATAGCCTATCCCTATACTTAGGTAATCAGAGTTGTCCTGCCTATAGCTATAAAGGGAAGGGGAAACCTAGTCAGATGTACAACTGAATGTCTTCAACTGAAATGTGACTTCCGCATTTAACCCAAACCCTCTGAATCGACCTACAGGTCTACGGCGCACGGGGAAGTGCGGGTTAATTGCCTTGCTCAGGGGCAGAACGACCGATGTTTACCTTGTCATCTCAGGGATTCGATCCAGCGACCTTTCGGTTACTGGCCCAACGCTCTAACCAGGCCTGTGCAATAGGCCGAGTTAAACTATTGAGATAATTGAGAATAGTAGTGTTATTTCTGTTTACAGAGTTGGCCTGCCTATAGCTAGGCATATTAAACTACCAAATGTGAGAATTAGTTTCGACTTCACTTTCAAACATATATCATCCAACCCATGTCCCAAAGCGTCCACGCCGGCAGCTTTAGAGAAGGTGAGTCACTGCGGTGAAAGGAGGATGCTGCAAAACACCGAACCCGTGCGCTCTAATGTTGAGTGGCATACAGTAATGCTCAACGGTTATAGGAATATATGCCCCCTTAGCTTCCAATTAACAACCCTCATTTATCTCTGCTGTTAACACACACATATGCAGGCCGTTATGCACGTACGCGCGCACGCACACTGAACACAGTGGTGTCACACGCACATAAAGAACAGTGTCACACACAACCTTCTCCCTCTCACATGCATCCGTGTCCAATCACAGAAAGAGTCAGACTGGCGCCACTCATTGCAGCCAGCCCCACCATCAGATTCAATTATCCTGCAATTTGATTGGATTGTTCTCTCCATACAGGAGCGCACGCCTTGAAAATGCATCATGTTTGCACAAGAACAAAGGGCCGAGGAGCAGGTAGATAGTAAATTAGTCCTGCGTTGATAATGTCAGAATGGACACAGGCCTAATTTACTTAATAGGTACATTATGGGAAAGGCAACCTTTGTGTTTGCTCTCTCTCTCTCACACACACACACACACACACACACACACACACACACACACACACACACACACACACACACACACACACACACACACACACACACACACACACACACACACACACACACCTTTAACCAACCTTTATAGTCTTGGCAGTGCCATTATTGCTTTTCTTAAGTGCCCCCAGGCAATTGTTTACAGCCCTGGCTATGCCTCTCGATGGATTGTGAGTTAATTTAGTGTCCCACGGCAGTTCATTAGAAGTCAAACGTAAATGGAAGTACCTGCTTCTCGAGAGATAATACCGTTCACCGTTCTTAATGTGTTTTATCTTTTGCACTTCCTCCGAAGTCACGTAAACGGTTTAGACACATCAGTTGAATGGGGGATTTCCAAAACGGATCTATATAAATAAATAATGTAATCAAGTTATCTTGGAGTTCTATTTCCTCAGCGCATGCAATACATAGGCCTATAAATTGTCGTTTGTATTTTGATAAACACCAGACAATATATTATTGTCATTACACATGCACTAAAATTAAATACAATTATATAAGTCCTATACTGGACAACAACAACAAAAAAACATGCTAAACTAATTCACCAATTGCCCCCCCAAAACATGCTAGACTAATTCACCAATTGCCCCCGTGGTCTAAAGTGCGTGGCCAGGTCGCACTAGGAGCCCTACAATACACACAACCAGACAGAAGCCAGCAACAGTTGAGTGGAAGGTTGGCGGAGGTAAGTGAGGCAGCGAGTAGTGATGCAACTGCAAGCCTGGCAAGGCAAGCTCCAGTGGGAGAGATTCCTCCGCACTGCACTGGGCTGGCAAAGTGCCCAAACACTTCAAATTAGACCGGTGGGCCTATACTTCTATAAACTATGTTATGACAACTGTCTAAAATAGAGAAAGGGATGGTTTAGGCCTACATATCTCTGTCTCAGTTTAAAATAAAATCGAGTTCATCTTCTATTATGATTCAGTATTATTGCTTTCACCAATCATAATCATAACATCAGGGCCGGCCCTGGGCATAAACAATATAAGGGTCGCTTAGGCTCACCGGCCGCTAGGGGGGCCCTCAACCCCCCAATTTGCTTTAAAATCACAACATTTTCTCTATGCCTCATGGCAAAATGAAGAGAAGGGGTCCACAAAATCTCACTTAGGGCCCCCCAAAAGTTAGGGTCGGACCTGAATAACATGACGTCTGCCTGTCAAATGACCCTGCATTCGCTTTGAAATCATACTTCGATATTCTGATATTGTCATAACAACCAAACCCCTGAATGCTCACGCTGTGTGAGTATTCAGTTCACACAGGCTCCACATCTGGGGGAGAGAAACCTCATATCTCCCTCTTCCCCCTCCAGCGGGAGAAATACTATTTCATTCACCCCGCTTCCGTTCATTCATCAGGGTACTGCAGTGTGGCAGAGCCAGAACGCTCGTTGGTTCGTTCGATCGAAGCTAAAATTCTTATCAATGAAAGCTTGCTGACGTCAATGGGGGGGAAACGCTGACATCGGGTCACGTGGACAGCGAGGGCGGACGTATAAAGACGCGGCGCTGTCCGCGGTTCTGAAAATACTCACAAACAGACACATACAACAACAGTAGGAGTTGGAAACCTAAAGCGAAAAATAAGTACTTTATACAGACGCTTCCGAACAATACAGAGCTTTATTTGTTTTAGGAAAACATTGGTGTATTGAGTTATAGAGTAGGAAGCTGAGTCAGAGAAAGGTTTGAGGAGTGACAGAATAACTACACCAGACTGCGCTTCTGGATTCATCACAAGACTCCAGGTAAGAAGGACAAACTTCTTCATAATGTCTTAATTTGAAAGTGATCAAAATGACTGACATACTAACTGACATGTAGCCTACAATTCAAAAAGAAAGTGGTGAAATCTAAATGGCCATTGTGAATGTGTTACTGTTTGGGACATCCACCTTCCTTTTTGATGGACATACTAGTTGAAACAAACACATTATGAACAGAAATGTTGGTACACAAGCTTACAAAATAATTGTTTTAAGACAAAGCCCAATAGGAACTATGCAAAGCCTACAAGAAAATGGGTGTGGATTAGAACGATTTTGATGAGTTTGGCTAACGATTGTGATAATAATGTTGACAATGATTACCGGAGATGGTGATAATTGTCATAACCATAATCATCAATCATAGCCACGCTTCTCCCCAGTCTTCCATCACCAACTGCCAAAAATAAAGACAAAGGGGGAAAGTGACCCTTTAAAGAGCCGCGTTTGGCTGCCTTAAATAATGGTTTTGCGCGTCAAACCAATGTTGATGCAGCTTTTAGAATATAGTTAACATCATTTTGAGCATATTTTTTATGTATATAAAAACCAATTGCTTGGCTTTTTTCTGTACTCTCATGCATTCTCATGTTGCTGTGGTGGTACGGTTCTTGCACTTTTCATTTTGAAGCAACAGAAAGAAATTCCACCGGGTCGTAGAAGCGTGGTGCAGAGCAGATTATGGCAAGATAGGGCTTCTTAAAATCGGATTACTAATGTACTTTGAGAGAGAGAGAGAGAGAGAGAGAGAGAGAGAAGAGAGGCGGTTAAAATATGCTTTTTGATGACTGTACAAAGTGTAGCCTACCACACAGCTAAAATATTAAGTAGCCTATGACAAAGTGACTAATTAAGACTGCAAAGGATATACAATAATTGCAAGGTGATATAGATTCTTGCTATACAGTTTGCACACACAGAACTTTACATATTAGGGAAAATCAGTCTCAATGGGAAGTGAGACTGGACGGTGCCTCATTAGGCCAGGTCATTGTAGATTGTTTCCTAATCTCTCTCTCTGTGGATTACACTGATCCATCTGTGTTATAATGAGCGAGGGGTCAAACCTCAATACTGGTCCCAAATGGCACCCCCTTGACTATTTACTGCGCTATTGTTGACCAGGACCCATGGGGCTCTAGTCAAAAGTAGTGCACCATATTGTCAATAGGCTGAGCGTGCCATTGGGACGCACTTCAATGCGGCATCATGATCCTTTAATCTTGTAGGCCTATATCCTTTTTCAATCGCATCTAGATTCAAGGACTATAAATAGCTGCAACGCTCCAGTGGTTAGATCCAATGGGGTTATGTTTGATATTGTTGCGGCTGTAAAGGATTCGTATAAAGGAGATTATCAATTGTGATTGAATATCTGATCAATCTATTCTTGCTTTTTGTTGTATTTCTCAGAGACAGAAAAACATTCATCTTAAATCGTTGAGCAGTTAGGGTACGTCATTTATGGATCGATATTATACTGCATAGGCTACAAAATGCAACATGATCAATGTGAAATCTGTTGTTGCCATGGCCACAGATATAAATGACCTTACAAGTCTAACAATTCTGCTAATAGTTCTCTGTAGCCCTATAGCGGCGTCGCGAGGAACGCGCCTTGGAACGCTTTCTTTCCGCGTTCACATGCGAAAGGCACATTAAAACTTGCAGCACCAGCTCGAGACACTGAGACTGTTAAGTTTTAGTTGGAAGAGTGGAGGCGCGAGAAAATATATATTTTAATAGACTGTACAGCATATGTCTAATCGAACGGTTTAACCCGAATCGACGAACGAGGCCTATATATTATGTGTAAGGGATAATCAACGAGGGGCTCTGCGTTCTATGGAAAATAATGAATGGCACGATGTGTTCCACAACGCGCTAGCGGAGTGGAACTGACCTTCCACCGAGTTGCATTATTTTCCAGAGAACTCAGAGCCACTAGTTGATTATATACCATGGGGTATAATTGAACACATTTGCCATACAAATGTGTTTATTTACCGGTATAAATGTGTTCAACATCCACTAAAATAGCTAGTAAGTTTACTAGATAGCTACAGTAGTTGCCATGGTAACCAGACAAACAGACTCGCAAGCTTAGCTAACCAAAGTATCAGTCTTAGCTTGCTTGCTATTATGAAAATCTAATTCAACAATACCAATACTGTTTTCAATTCTACTTTTGCTTTCAAACGCAGCGCAAACAGAACTTGTAAAAATGAGCGATAGCCATCGAAATCTACCATGCAAATATATACCGTGCGTTATTTATAGGGGAACAATGCACGCTCAAGAATGCCCTTCAAGCCAATCAGAAAGGAGTATTCAATAACGCCATGGTATAAAGCTGAAAAGCATGGTGTAGAACTGAAAAGCATGGTGTAGAGCTGAAAAGCATGGTGTAGAGCTGAAAAGCATGGTGTAGAGCTGAAAAGCATGGTGTAGAGCTGAAAAGCATGGTATAAAGCTGAAAAGCATGGTGTAGAGCTGAAAAGCATGGTGTAGAGCTGAAAAGCATGGTGTAGAGCTGAAAAGCATGGTGTGGAGCTGAAAAGCATGGTGTAGAGCTGAAAAGCATGATGTAGAGCTGAAAAGCATGGTATAAAGCTGAAAAGCATGGTGTAGAGCTGAAAAGCATGGTGTAGAGCTGAAAAGCATGGTGTAGAGTTGAAAAGCATGGTGTAGAGCTGAAAAGCATGGTGTTGAGCTGAAAAGCATGGTATAAAGCTGAAAAGCATGGTGTAGAGCTGAAAAGCATGGTGTAGAGCTGAAAAGCATGGTGTAGAGCTGAAAAGCATGGTATAAAGCTGAAAAGCATGGTGTAGAGCTGAAAAGCATGGTGTAGAGCTGAAAAGCATGGTGTAGAGCTGAAAAGCTTGGTGTAGAGCTGAAAAGCATGGTGTAGAGCTGAAAAGCATGGTGTAGAGCTGAAAAGCATGGTGTAGAGCTGAAAAGCATGGTATAAAGCTGAAAAGCATGGTGTAGAGCTGAAAAGCATGGTGTAGAGCTGAAAAGCATGGTGTAGAGCTGAAAAGCATGGTGTAGAGCTGAAAAGCATGGTGTAGAGCTGAAAAGTTAAATTGAGGAAAATCCAATTTGGACATGAAAGGTGTTGTTGTGAAAGCAATTAATGTGAATTAAATGAATGGTTTATTACCTTGAAAAGCATACATGCCCATTCACAGACACCCAGCCAAGTCTAGTTGTTTTAGCTTACCTTGTATATGAACATTCGATTAACTATTGTTGCGGAGTGTTGCTTTTTGAGCTGTGGTCCTCTGCAGCTCAGTTGGTAGCGCATGGTGCTGGCAATGTCCAGATAGAGGGTTTGATTCCTGGGACCACCCCATACGTACAATTAATGCACACTTGACTGCAAATCACTTTGGATAAAAGCATCTGCTAAAATGTTATGTTACTAAATGTAAACATTGATAAACCATTTCAAACTGTGTCATACTAGTCGGCCATCTTGCGTGGGTCTCTGCTCAATTTATGTTATTTGTTGACCTGCACAGAGGGTGAATGAATATAGTGGTTTACCTATTATATGTGTGATATTTATGGGGGGAAACATGTATAGACTACTGATAGTGTCTAGGCTTACCAGATGGCTAGACTGTAAATAACGATGTTGAGTTGCTTTCCGCTAGTTATCACATACAAAATTGTCTATAGCATAATAATTAATGAAAGCAAAAATGTGCTTTTTGGACTTCATTTAAAGGTTAAGGTTAGGTCTAATGTTAGCAGTGTGGTTAAGGTTAGGGTTAGGTTTAAAATCACATTTTAGAAGATCAATTGTAGAAATGGGCAGGATAGTGACAACCTAAATTGAGAAATGTTTTTCACTGCTAGATGAGTATTGACTTTGACAACTCCACTTGGGCTATTTTCAATGGTTCACGTCGTCATTCCTTTACACAGGCCAACTCACTTTTAGCCCTAGATTTCATTGTAATGCTGTGAGCTAATGGTTTTATTGGCAATGAAATTACCTAGTTTAAAAAGAGGAGAGAACCTCAACTGAACTGTATAGATTCATTAAACCACAAAACAATTTGTATCATCCCTGTAAAACCTTTCACTATGGATAAACACTTTACATTGTACAGGGGTAGGGGATTCCATAGAATTCAAATTCCATATTGGTTAACCAATGTTTACCATCCAAACATAAATCTCCCTCTCTCGGTCTCTCCCTCCTCTCTCTCTTTCTTTCTCCTCATTTCTTTCCAGGCACATCACCTTTCCTCGCTCCCCCCCCCCCTCCACCCCCACGTCCGTTCTGTGTGGTCATGACGCAGAGCCAATTCGCCACAAGTGCCCTTATCCTACTGATCATCCTGCTGGGACTCACGCTAACCCTTCCGTCTGCCACCTCCGTCCCTGTGCCGACTGAGACACACAGCCCCAGCAACAGCCATGCTCCTCCACCTCCTGGGCTTAGGCTACCAGAGGGAGAAAGGGATGTGCAGGAAGGGAAGAAGGTCGGACTTCCACGGAGAGAGAGAGCAGAGGAGGAGGAAGAGGGGGAGCTTTTCGGAAACATGGACCCCAAAACATTAGCGGCCGTTCTGCTGGAGGCGATGAATAAGCCGCACGGGGAGAGGATGAACGGAGGCGTGGAGGATGGGAGGAAGGATGAGGAGAGAGGAGAGGAGGAAGAGAGGGAAAGTCAAGAGGAGAAGGGAGAGGAGGTGAGAGCTGCGTTGGAGGAGGGAGCGGACCGAGACAGGGACGGTCGAGAGGAACTCGAGTTGGTGATGGCCGCCGCTGCAGAGCAGGGCACGGAGGAGCGACAGACGGAGGAGGAGGAAGAGAGGAAGAGAGCACAGGAGGAGGAAGAAAGACTAACAGAGAAGGTGACTAGCCGTACCACCAGCCAGACTGTTCCTGTGAAGGAGAAACAACCTCCGACAGTAGAAGGAAGAGGGGAGGAGGTGGGAGTAAAGGAGGTAGGGGCCAGAGAGGAGGCGCAGAAGGGACCTCCCACCTCCCAGGAGATCCAACAAGAGGAGCAGGAGCAGCTAAGCCCAGAGGAGGTGCAGAACCTCCAAACCATGTTGGAGGAACTACAGAACTACAACACAGCCAACAAGAGAGAGAGGGAGTCCCAGGCCCAGGAGCAGAGAGAGAGGGAGAGCAGGGGCTACAACCAACATGACACAGACCAAGCCCTGATGGACAACCAGATAAAACCTAAAGCGAAAGGTGGATATCCACTAGCCATGTCCAAGAAGAAGCTCAAATGGCAGGAGGAGACTCAGAAAGCCCTGAACATGCCCACCTATAGAGGTGGCAACTTCATGGACCACTTTGACGACAATCTGGCTCACCAAGCGGCTGAGGATGAGGAGGATGATGAGGGAGACGAAGATGAGGAGGAGGTGTTGAGCCCCCAGGAAGAGGAGAGGAGGGCGAAGGAGGAGCAGGAGGAGGTCAGGAGGCAGGCGAAGGAGGCGCAGAGGGCCAAAGCTGAGGAGGAGAAGTTGGCGGATATTGCCTCAGACATGCTCCTGCAGTACATGGTTAAACAGGACAGAGGGAAGTACTCCAACCAGAACAAGAAGACCCTGCTGTCTAACGCAGCCGAGGACAAGCGCTCCGATGAGGAGGTGGTCAGCGAGGATGACGATATTGATCCTCAGACCATCGATAAGCTCATCGAAATCTCCAGTAAACTCCACCTCCCAGCAGATGACATTGTCGACATCATCAGCGACGTCGAGAAGAAGAAGAAGAAAGACACTCCTGAGATGTTACCCTGGCAACGACCCCAGCAACGACCCCTAGTTCCCCCAGCAGCCCCCGCCTTCGACACCCAGCCTTCGGCCCCACGCAATCCCACCCTGAATCAGCCTTCTCCAGCCATCAACCCCCTCAAGGCCTGGTTCATGGACATATCCTCCTCAAAACAAGACCCAAACGTCTGGATCAAACCGCGACACAAGTCCTTTCGGACCTCCTCCTCCAACTACCCTGCCTATCCCTTCTACCAACAGAGGCCTTACCGAGGGTACTACCCCCTCTACTTCCCCCCTCCCAAGCCCAAACCTCGCTACTACGCCAAATCCTCCCTCAATGACCTCCTGTCGAATTCTCTGGACTACGACTTTGACTTCCCTCCCAAGAGGAGGTACCGTCCCTGGGTACAACCCCGCCCGAGGGATCCCCCCGTTGCTCTCCGGCAGAAGCTCTACTACCCCAAATACCTCCTCCCCTCACACCCCCGGACATACAACCACCTCCCCATCCCCATGGCCAAATCCCGGTCGTCGCCTCCCAGGGGTCAGGTTCAGCCTCGACGTCGGCATGGTTACTATTACCAAGCGCCCCCAGCGCCTCTAGTGACCCGGGACCAAGATTATTATGGGATGCAGGGGTTGGGGCAGCAGCAGCAAGACAGTGACGAAGACCTGGAGAACTACATTCAACAGGTCTTTATGAAACCCAGACCCAGAATGTATCAGTGAAAGGAGAGGAGAGAAAGAAAGATGGAGTGCGAGAGAGAGAGAGAGGAGAGAGGGAGAGAGGAGAGAGAGAGAGAGAAAGGAAAAGGGAGAGAGATAAAGAGAGAGAGGAAAAGGGAGAAAGAGAGAGGAGAGAGTGAGAGAGGAGAGAGAGAGAGAGAGGAGAGAGAGAGAGAGAGGAAAAGGGAGAGAGATAGAGAGAGGAAAAGGGAGAAAGAGAGGAGAGAGGGAGAGAGAGAGAGAGAGAGAGAGAGAGAGAGAGAGAGAGAGAGAGAGAGAGAGAGGAAGAGGAGAGAGAGAGGAAGGAAAAGGGAGAGAGATAGAGAGAGAGGAAAAGGGAGAAAGAGAGGGAGAGAGGAGAGAGAGAGAGAGAAAGGAAAAGGGAGAGAGATAGAGAGAGAGAGGAAAAGGGAGAAAGAGAGAGAGAGAGGGAGAAAGAGAGAGAGAGAGAGAGAGAGAGAGAGAGAGAGAGAGAGAGAGAGAGAGAGAGAGAGAGAGAGAGAGAGAGGAAAAGGGAGAGAGATAGAGAGAGGAAAAGGGAGAAAGAGAGAGGAGAGAGGGAGAGTAGAGAGAGAGAGAGAGAGAGAGAGAGAGAGAGAGAGAGAGAGAGAGAGAGAGAGAGAGAGAGAGAGAGAGAGAGAGAGAGGAAGGAAAAGGGAGAAAGAGGTAACAATGGAATGTATATTTTCCTCACCGCTTACTTTTGATTTTGTTTTTGGGTTTGAGTCTCGTGTCTTTTCTTTACTGTTTAGCTTCATTTTGGTTGAAAAGCAACACAAAAATGTAATTTAGCGGGGGGGGGGGGGGGGGTTGGCTTTCGTTCACTGTAGAGTATAAAACAAACTTGCAGATAGAAAAGAGATATATAGGAGGTGACATCCATTCATTCCTCCACTTTGGATGATCACATGAGAAACTGAGGGTCATGGTCCAAAATGACTTCAAGAGGGGCACAAAACCAACCGTGTATAGATCTATAAAAGTTACAGAACTCTCCAATAGAACTCCCGGAACAACGACTCTCACCATGTCATCATGGAATCCTGACGGATATGAGGGAGCATCAGCATCATTCAGAGGACATTAAACATTGAGGGTGATTCCCAGATAGTGCCCTATTCCTTATGTAGTGTAGAGTTCTAGGGGCCCTGGTCAAAAGTAGTGCACTACATGGGTAATAGGGTGCCATTTATGAAGCAGCCTGACAAACAACCATGTTGCCCTTCATTCAAAACTTTTGAGTTTTGTAGGTGTTAACAAATACTGAGATGTCAATGTTTGGAACCAAAATGTGCAGTCAAACATGTTTATATTCCGAAAGACTAGCCATTGCTATTGGAGCAGAGGCCCTATCGATATTAAGCCTTACCAACATGTGTGTGTTAGGTTTTATTATTAAATGAGCATTTACATGATCGTTCTAGTTATACATCGTTTGTAGAAAATTAAACTTGTAAAAAAAGATTGAATTGCACCTTTTCAAGAACTCACAGATAGAAGCAGTTAATCTAAAGGACAGGAGGAAAAGCCCACCTCCATTCATACCCTTGGTAAGTTGCCATAATGCAGTCCAAGACTGTCAATATTGACCAAATATGTTCTCTTTTGTATTTTTTTCCCATTTGAGTGTTAATTCATTTGATTTTTTTTGTCATAATATTTTTGTATATTGTTTGATTTTTATGTAAATTGTCCTTCTGCAGACACTTTGATGATTTTATTTCTGTATTTGTGATGTACTTTATTTAGATTTTTTTTTTTACAAAGCAGTGCTAAGATTTACATATTCATACATTCCAAATATTTGTAAGACAAAGTGATTTTAATGAAAAGAAGTTGAACATACTGAAATACAGTTTTATATTCCCTTATTATTATGAATTCCCCCTCGTCTTGCTGAAGGCGGTCAGCTTTGTTAAGGGGGTAGAATTTAATCGATTGACGCTCTTGTAGGGAGTAAAATGGGGTTGTGATCTCAATTCCACTCCATCTCAAGTCGATTCAGAGAATGAATTAGAATATTCGATTCACAAATAGAACAACGGTATGGGGATTTTTCAATGAAACTGACTTGAGTTGGAAAGGAATCTTCCCTCGCTCCCGATGAATGACTGATATGAGAAGAGAAAAGGGAAAATAAAAAAACTCTGTGCTACCATAGAGAAACAAATATGGATCTGTTTATGACTTTAGAGGCTGCAGAGAGGACCAGGATTCAGAATCTCACCGGTGTCACAGGAAATCAATATCTAATCACCTCCAAATCCTTACTCATTTAATCTTGCCTTGGGAACCAAACCTCAACAAACTCCCATTTTGTCACGTTTACCCGCTCAAGTCTTCAACTAACCATGTGGCAATCTCATAGCCGAGACAAGGGCGCATCCCATAATGGATCCCTATTCCCTTCATAGTGCACTACTTTTGACCAGAGCTCTATCGGCACTGGTCAAAAGTAGTGCACTGAACAATATAGTGAAAAGGGTACCGTTTGAGACGAACCCATACACAGCATAGACAATCTCAAAGTCAAACCATTTTCAATGTGACTGATGCCACAGACGCTAGCGAAAAATCCCTTATTTTACAGAATAGATGAGGGGAGAAACGCTGGGGGAACATTGGGAGTGGTGTTTGATTTGATATGTGTGTTCCACTTGACTGAGATTTAGACTTGGCACCTTATTCCCTGCATAGTGCACTACCTTTGATCAAGGCCCGTAGGCCACTATTGGTAATAGTGTGTCATTTAGGATGCACCCTTGTGACTGTTCCAGTTCGTTGAACTGAACTCATTGCCATTTGATACGGGTTCAGCGTTTACTAGGAACACTGATCAAAGGGGACAGACTCACCCTTCAAAACCTGGTACTCAATACTAAAGTTCCCTAACTGTGAGATATCTGCTGTAGGAGAAAAAGAGAGCGAGAGATGTTAAAGAGAGTCATGAAAGGAGGGAGGGACCTAAAACATTACTTTCATTTTGAAACTTTTTAAAAATAATTTTATTTTTTATTTTTACCAAGTGACGAAAAGAGAGGGAGGGAAATAGAAAGGGTTAGGGATGACTGAAGAGAGAGAGAGAGAGACAGACAGACAGAAGACTTTTTCTGCTGCATGTACCTGCATCTAAAATGTGTTGCTTCTTTTTGATGAACTTAACAAGCATTGAAAAAAAGTATAAAAAAATCTAAAATAGCTAAGATGACTTTATAGACATATGACGTACCAGATATAAAACCCTGTTGAAGTCTTGTACGAGGATGTTGTTCTGATCTATGTACTCTATGTCTAGCTGTACCTTGCATCTATATCGTAATAAACATGCGTATTGCTGATTGTAAATAACCGCATGTATCCATGATGACTAGTTTTGCTACACAGAGAGAAATAAATAAAATCAACTATTTTTTATTATGAAACTGAAATGTCTTTTTTTTACAACTTTTTTTATTAGACATTTTGTGAAGTTATATTTTCAGATGACACCTTTGCTTCCTTTTCCTACCTATCATACGGCAGCAATAATGGAGGACCACGATAGCAGTGCAGCACAGTTTGGTTTTTGCTCCTTAGCACTACACACCTGATTCATATCATGAAAGCTTGATGATGAGTTGATCATTTGAATCAGGTGTGTAGTGCTCAGCTACTGCTGCCATAGAATGTACAGTATACAGGCCAACTTAGCTACTGCTGCCATAGAATGTACAGTATACAGGCCAACTCAGCTACTGCTGCCATAGAATGTACAGTATACAGGCCAACTCAGCTACTGCTGTCATAGAATGTACAGTATACAGGCCAACTCAGCTACTGCTGCCATAGAATGTACAGTATACAGGCCAACTCAGCTACTGCTGCCATAGAATGTACAGTATACAGGCCAACTCAGCTACTGCTGTCATAGAATGTACAGTATACAGGCCAACTCAGCTACTGCTGCCATAGAATGTACAGTATACAGGCCAACTTAGCTACTGCTGTCATAGAATGTACAGTATACACGCCAACTCAGCTACTGCTGTCATTCTTTCCTTCATATTAACGCGTATAGCTCACATCCTGCCTGAGACTTACAGCCAAACAATGCCAACACACCACTCATTCATTCTGTACAGATTGGAGGGACGAGGGAGGGATGGAAGGAGAAGGGGGGATGGAAGGAGAAGGGAGGAATGGAAGGAGAAGGGGGTGGAAGGAGAAGGGGGAATGGAAGGAGAAGGGGGATGGAAGAGAGGGGGATGGAAGAGAAGGGGGATGGAAGGAGAAGGGAGGAAGAAGGAGAAGGGGGTGGAAGGAGAAGGGGGAATGGAAGGAGAAGGGGGATGGAAGGAGAAGGGGGATGGAAGGAGAAGGGGGATGGAAGGGAGGGGGTGGAAGAGAAGGGGGATGGGGGATGGAGGGGGATAGAAAGAGAAGTGGGGGATGGGGGATGGAAAGAGAAGTGGGGGATGGAAGGAGAAGGGAGGAATGGAAGGAGAAGGGAGGAATGGAAGGAGAAGGGAGGAATGGAAGGAGAAGGGGGATGGAAAGAGAAGTGGGGGATGGAAAGAGAAGGGGGATGGAAGGGAAGGGGGAATGGAAGGAGAAGGGGGATGGAAGGAGAAGGGGGATGGAAGGAGAAGGGGGATGGAATGAGAAGGGGGAATGGAAGGAGAAGGGGGAATGGAAGGAGAAGGGGGATGGAAGGAGAAGGTGGGATGGAAGGAGAAGGGGGATGGAAGGAGAAGGGGGATGGAAGGAGAAGTGGGGGATGGAAAGAGAAGTGGGGGATGGAAAGAGAAGGGGGATGGAAATAGAAGGGGGGATGGAAGGAGAATGGGGGAATGGAAGGAGAAGAATGGGGGATGGAAGGGGGATGGAAGGAGAAGGGGGATGGAAGGAGAAGGGGGGATGGGGGATGGAAGGAGAAGGGGGAATGGAAGGAGAAGGGGGATGGAAGGAGAAGGGGGATGGAAGGAGAAGGGGGAATGGAAGGAGAAGGGGGGATGGAAACAGAACAGGGGGATGGAAACAGAAGGGAGGGATGGAAGGAGGAGGGAGGAATGGAAGGAGAAGGGGGGATGGAAGGAGAAGGTGGGTGGAAAGAGAAGGGGGGATGAGTGAAGGAAGAAGTGTGGAATGTGTGTGTGTGTGTGTGTGAGTGTGAGTGTGTGTGAGTGTGAGTGTGTGTGTGTTCAAGGAGTTGTTAAGAGGTTAAATTGGTGATCAGAGGAAAGGTTGATCACTGCTCACTGGGGAAATGGATACACACACACAAGCAGAAGAAGAAGGGAGAGAGAGGAATAAGAGATGGAGGGAGAGAAGGGAGAAGTCATATCAGACTACATGTACCGACAAAGCCCTGCGGTGGTGCTGCGATGTCTGGGACCTACCACTGTTACTGGGGAGGGTCAAACATGCATCCCTGCCACGCTTAGATCCAGAGCACAGGGCTTTGATCCCAGAGCTTTGATCCCAGTAACGAGTGCTTGTCTCCCCCTTGTTGAACAGGTGGGTTGCCCCCCCTGGAGCCTTCTGGAGCTAAGAAATCTGATGGAGACTCATGCTGGGGGGGGGGAGAGAATGATAATAATAATAATAATAATAACGATGACTATCAGAAACAATCAAAAGGAATATCAATAGTCTAAATAAAGAGATCGATTAAAAATAAATGAGAGAATGAAAGTGAAGAGAGGATAGATGGAAGGAGGAAGGTGGGGGGGATGGGGGATGAGAGGAGAGAGGGGATGGAGAGAAGGAGGGATGAGAAGAGCAGGAGAAGGGAGGGAGGGATGGGATAAGAGTGGGAAGAAAGGAAAAGAGCAGAGAAGGATGAAGGGAAGGAGATAAGGAGAAAGGAGGAGAGGAAAGGAGAGGTTGTTGACTGCAGCCAGCTCACAGAGGGATAGCAGCAGTGATTCATTGGTCATGTGACTCCCCCCCTCCCTCTGTCCTCCCTCTGTCCTCCATCCCTCCCTTCTCTCCTCTGCTGGGTGAGTCATCCTTCGCTCCTCCATCCTCATGCAGAACCACTGCAGAACCCTCAGGCAGGCAGCCACACACACACACACACACACACACACACACACACACACACACACACACACACACACACACACACACACACACACACACACACACACACACACACACACAGCAGTCCACTGGTGTGCGTGGCCACAGAGCTCTATTTTCACGTCATCTGACAATAGCGAACGGTTCCAACCGAAGTACCAATGCCGTTCACCAAACTCCAGGTGCCGGTGGTCAGAGCTCTTTGGCCACACATTCCAGTGGTGGGTTTAGCGTTGTAGAGCAGAAGCATATACAGAAAACAACCTCACACCTGCGGTAAAATATGGTGGTGGATCTTTGATTTTATGGGGCTGTTTTGCTTCCACTGGTCCTGGGGCCCTTGTTAAGGTGAACGGCATCATGAACCTTACGCAGTACCACAACATCTACATTTTGCAACGGCCATCTCAGTCCCTGAACTTGAAGCCCATTGAAAACCTGTATTTTGAATTAAAGAGGACAGTCCATAAGCGCATATGAAGGATATCAAGGATCTGGAAAGATTCATTATGGAGGAATGGTCTAAGATCCCTCCCAATGTGGTCTCCCATCTCATGAAATATTTTAGTAAAAGGCTCAGTGTCATTATCCTTGCAAGGAGAGTGGGCTAGAGTAATGAAAACAGGGGCACCAATAATTAACCACTATCTTTAAAAAAAGTTTTTGGTATTACCTCTCAAACAAAATCTCTTCCTCTTACAATTGTATTAGTATAAAATATAATTTCCAAATTTTTCCCTCAGTATTTGTATTATGTATTTTATAGTATTTTTTGCTGGAACTGGCTGTAATGTAATAGAGTAGATCCGGTCCAGTCCAACCAGCTACAGATAGTTCATCTGGTATAACCAGCTACAGATAGTTCATCTGGTATAACCAGCTACAGATAATCTGGTATAACCAGCTACAGATAGTTCATCTGGTATAACCAGCTACAGATAGTTCATCTGGTATAACCAGCTACAGATAGTTCATCTGGTATAACCAGCTACAGATAGTTAATCTGGTATAACCAGCCACAGATAGTTCATCTGGTATAACCAGCTACAGATAGTTCATCTGGTATAACCAGCTACAGATAGTTCATCTGGTATAACCAGCCACAGATAGTTCATCTGGTATAACCAGCTACAGATAGTTCATCTGGTATAACCAGCCACAGATAGTTCATCTGGTATAACCAGCTACAGATAGTTCATCTGGTATAACCAGCCACAGCCAGGCCATATTAGGACATGATACATACAAATGGAATACACACCCACATAATCAAAAACAGACCCATCTCTCTCTTTCTTTCCCTCTCTCATGTTTTTTCCTCCTTCAGTCCCTCTCTCTCTCTCACACACACGGTGCACCCAACGACCTACATTATTATGTGATATACTCCCAGTCATTTTCCATCTCTGTGTACTGATGATGTATTGATGGTGTGCATCCCAAATGGCACCCTGTTCCCTATGTAGTTCCCGCTAGAGTGCACTACTTTTGACCAGGGCCCATAGGTAAAAGTAGTGCACTATGTAGGGAATAGGGTGCCGTTTGGGACGTAATCAGAAGGAAAACAGAATGGAGCAGCATTTTAACATTCTATGTTTATTTCAGGGCCCCATACCGTCACCAAGGATAATAGCTTTCTCAAAAAAGGTTTGGGCTAATCACTGCCATTTAGAAGAGACGGATGGCGGGAGGGAGGGAATCTGCGAAAGAGGTGAGGGAGGAGCGGAAATGAGAAGAGGAAGATGAGGAGGGGAGGAAGTCAGGAGGAGGAGGGGAGAGTTCACTAACCTCAACATCATAGCAGGAACAGTCTGTGGGAATGCAGTACGGCCTCAAATTATCAGCCCGTGTGTGTGGGGTGGGTGGGGTACTGTATTTCCATTGCAAATCTGAGAGCCCTTTCCTGCCTACTCTGATACTAAGCCACCCACACCTTTGGAACCGACACACACACACCCCTCTCTCTCCCTCCAAGCCTTTGTCAGTGACTGTAATGTGGGCTTGCTTAAACAATACAGAGGGTTAGAGAGAGGTATCTGGCTGTGTGGGAGCCAGGTAGAACCATGTGAGGGTTAGAGAGAGGTATCTGGCTGTGTGGGAGCCAGGTAGAACCATGTGAGGGTTAGAGAGAGGTATCTGGCTGTGTGGGAGCCAGGTAGAACCATGTGCGGGTTAGATAGAGGTATCTGGCTGTGAGGGAGCCCAGTAGTACCATGTGAGGGTTAGAGAGAGGTATCTGGCTGTGTGGGAGCCAGGTAGAACCGCGTGAGGGTTAGAGAGAGGTATCTGGCTGTGTGGGAGCCAGGTAGAACCACGTGAGGGTTAGAGAGAGGTATCTGGCTGTGTGGGAGCCAGGTAGAACCACGTGAGGGTTAGAGGTATCTGGCTGTGTGGGAGCCAAGTAGTACCATGTGAGGGTTAGAGAGAGGTATCTGGCTGTGTGGGAGCCAGGTAGGACCATGTGAGGGTTAGAGAGAGGTATCTGGCTGTGTGGGAACCCAGTAGAAGCATGTGAGGGTTAGAGAGAGGTATCTGGCTGTGTGGGAGTCAGGAGAGAGGTATCTGGCTGGTGGGAGCCAGGTCGTGAGGGTTAGAGAGAGGTGGCCCTGTGAGGGTTAGAGAGAGGTATCTGGCAAGTAGTACCATGTGAGGGTTAGAGAGAGGTATCTGGCTGTGGGGGAGCCAGGTAGGACCATGTGATCTGGGGTTGAGGGTTAGAGAGGTATCTGGCTGTGGGAGGGGACCATGTCAGGTAGGATCATGAGGGTTGATCTGGCTGGGTTAGAACCACGTGAGGGTTAGAGGTATCTGGCTGTGGGGGTGTCAGGTAGGATCATGTGAGGGTTAGAGAGAGGTATCTGGCTGTGGGGGAGTCAGGTAGGACCATGTGAGGGTTAGAGAGAGGTATCTGGCTGTGTGGGAGCCCAGTAGTACCATGTGAGGGTTAGAGAGACAAGGGACTGAAGTCCCAAATGTATTTAGGCATATTTAGTACTATTTTAGGAAGTATGCCAGGGAAGTGTGTTCATTGTATACTTGCAAGATCAATATTGATATGTTGGCGTAGAGCCATATCTCCATCAGCTAGTCTGCCCAGAGCTACTGCTGCGTCCCCATGGTAGCTCTGAGACGGCCATGTCAGTTTGGTGCCAACATGATGCCCTGAATGCCCAATTCATCCTCGATACTTTGTGACCGCTCTGAAAACTTTGAATAGTTTGTGGTGGGTTAGGTATTGCCTGAATAAATCCACCTGCACTCCCATTCTCTGCCCTTATTTACAGACAGACTGTCCTCCTTTATCTCATCCCTCCATCTCCCTCGGACTCGTCTCGCTCTCTCTCCGTTGTATGGCAAGGCTGAGCTGCACTCCAACACGGTCACAAAAGAACGGTGACTCATACACTTCGAGGCTCCATCTCTCTTTCCCCTTCCTTTCTCTCTCCCCATCTCACACAAACAGCTTGGCTTTGGATTATCTTGGAATTTAAAACAGTAGCTACATCAACAGGCATTTACACCTAGAGGAGAATGACATTTCCCACTAACACATGCATCCACTTTCTAACATATGTCGACACAAAAACACTCCCTTATCTCCCACAAAACAGCTTCCGACACATGAAACGTCTTGAATTTCAAAACAGCAGCTACATCAACTGGTAGCTGTGCATTAAAGTCTATAGACTGGCACTTCCTACTATCGGAACAGTTACATTTAAAATAAGGACAGACGCTCTTATCCAGGCAGAATTACTGTCAGTACATTCAAATAAGGTAGGTAAAACATTTAAACAATTCAGAAGGCACAAATACACAATAATTTTAAAATGTGATTTTATTGTCATTATAAAATTACATTGCCACACGATTCCCTGTCTGAAACCCATTGTAAATAGTCATTGCAAATAAGAATTTGTTAACCGACTTGCCTAGTTAAATAAACAAATTCAAGGAAGAGGGCACCATGACTGGACCATAGTTCAGTAGTTATTTATTAGACCTCCTACCCCTAATGCTGGATTACAAAAGGAATAAAACACCCTGGAGTCCCTGGAAAACCTCAACACTACTCAAAATAGCTTCCAATTTCAGGTGCAGTTCCAATAATCCACACTAGACCACTAAGAAGCTCTGTCCCATTGCTCAGATCACTTCATCCCACTTTGAACAGAACACTATATAGGGCAGATGAGATGGAGGATTGAAAAGAAGATTGAGTATGACTTGATCTAATCCATCCTCACCATGAACGCTGCAGACCAGAGGCACTGGTGCTCTCTCCTAGAAGCCTTACGTTACTCCAGACACAAAGAGGATTGGGTAAGTAGGTAAGTCATATATTGGGCATGAATTCTAAGTGGTATGCCAGCGTGGATATTGGAACACAGCCTATGTATTGCTACTACTTGGGAGTGAAGCAATATATTTGGGAAAGCACACTAGCAAGTAGTATGTTGGTATGAAGGTTGGAATGTACCTTGTTAAAAGCAAAGTGCTAAAGTCTGGTTACAAGAACACACATTTATAGTCTGAAGCTAAACTCTACTAGTTGCAGTTTCTTCCCTCGTTGCAGACAAACACATGAGTACTCTTTGGAAAGTAGGTATTCCAGAGGCGGAAATTGGGGAGAAATGATCTGCCATGTGGTATAGTACTGCATTTAGTGTGTGTGTGTGTGTGTGTATAGGAATGGTAGCTAGGTCCATTTTTTTGTGTGTATTTCTCAAAAAAAAGTCACATGCATCTTAAAGTAGTTGGCATTTTTATGCATTGCAGCTCAAAAACAAACAGACACTATTTTTTTGTTGAATCATCATCATCATATACCATCACGTTGCACCCTTTAAACACATTCATGTTAGCACATCCACACAAGTGCTAAAACGGCACAGACTTCTCCATAGGTTAGTTGCTCAACACAAGAACGCCTGGGCGAGAGAGAGCAAGACAGAGAGATGGTCTGAAACAGTTCCGGAATAGAAGACAGAACTAGAATTCTAAAGGAACTCTGGATGGAAGTGGAATTTTGGGTAGAATCATTTTCAGATTGTTTCCCTTCCTCCTTATATGAATGTCAAGGTTATTTATTTTTGTTCCCTGACAAGATCCTACTATAGGTTCAACAAAGCTCACCAACGCAGACAATCAATGTGTTCCCTTAAAAACAGCAAACGTATTATATTACTATAATTAATAATCATCTCATAACATGTGGTCCATATACAAAACATTTTAAAACAGCCATTTATTTAAAAGCAAATTCATGTCCCCCAAATGGCACCCTATTCCCTATGTAGTGCGCTAATTTTGACCAGAGCCGATATGCACTATATATAGGGAATCGGTTGCCATTTGGCAACGCAACCCTAGTCTGATCAAAAGTAATCTGGTCAGTGATGTTTTGATGTTTAATTGCATCCCCAGCTATAAAAAGGCTTGAGATGTGTTCTGACCTGCCTCTTTTGAGAGAAATGTCAAGGTCAAATCAGACCTGGGTTCTAAAACTATTTCAAATACTTAAAGTCGAGCTTGATTAAGCTTCCTGGCACAATGGAACCAATAGAATGGTCTCCAGGCAGGCCAAAGCAAACGCGGGAAGTACTTGAAGGATTTTCAGATACTATTTGAACCCAAATCTGGGTTACATTATAGTAGTAATAATAGATCAATCTTCCAGCCAAAAGTGGAATGATTTTCACAGAGCTAATATACATTACGGTTGCAATATTCCGGTAACTTCCCCAAAATTCCCAGGTTATCCTAAAATAGTTGTATAACCCCAGGAATCAGACAGGATTTAACAACAAATCCAGAATCCACCATACAGGATTTCTGGAAAACTTGAGAATTTTGGGAAAGTTCATTTTGCAACCTTAAACCATCATGATAATATACAATTAATGTCAGCAATGATTTGAATTCAGTAGTACCAGAACGTCAAAGGTGTGAATCTCATCGGACCCCCCGCTTAACCCAAACCCCTCCATTTACCCCCTCCCCATACACATCCACATCACAAACCCCCTTTCCTCCCCCTGCACCTGGAACCCAAAGAGTCTTTGTCTGTAGCCTGATAAAGTGTTGTGAGCAGAGTACCCTGCTGTCACTATGCCAGACCCATCTCCTCTAGAACACTCCTGGGTGATTCATCCTCCTGTAGGGGGAGATAGAGAGAAGGGGAACAGCATAGAATTACATTTTACAAGTCTAGAATGTACATTATTACATTATGAGGGTCTATGACCTCATCCCCTCTTGAAATTCAGCAGTATCTCTGTGGGGAACAGATGCTCTGACAGGATAATGATTACCACCACTGTACAACACAAAAAACATAGATCATTCATTCTAAGGTAGAGTCCTAGCAAGTATGGTAGGGAGAACTCCAAAATACACAGATTGAGGTCGAGTGAGATCCAAACGTTGGTTAAAAACAGCCATTCAATAGTTTGAAGTATGAATAACACTGGTTAGCTGGAGTTTCACATTATTTTTAATAAGAGATCACTTCTTCCTCCTGTGGTGTGTGTGTGTGTGTGTACCTCCTGCAATAGGTCGGCCTGTTCGATGGCCTTAAGTACACTCTTCTTGGACGTGTCCTGGATCTCTCCCCCGATCAGAAACTCATCCAGTATAAAGTAGGCCTTCTCAAAGTTAAAGATGATGTCCAGCTCACAAACCTGCCAGGGTGAACGCACACACGCAGGGAGGAATCAGAATCACCTTTATTTACTAAGTACACTTACATAAAAACACAGAATTTGAGGGGAGAGAGGGTTTAAGAGAGGGATGGTGACCATTACAGTCCATTCAGAAAGTTCAGACCCCTTCACTCTTTGCCACATTTTTGTTACGTTACAGCCTTATTCTAAAATTGATTAAATAAACAAAAATCCTCAGCAATCTACACACAATATCCCATTGTGATAAAGCAAAAACAGATTTTGAAATGTTTGCAAATTACGAATAAAAAACAGAAATACCTTATTTTACATACATGTTCAGACCCTTTGCTATGAGACTCAAAATTGAGCTCAGGTGCATCCTGTTTTCATTGATCATCCTTGAGATGTTTCTACAACTTGGAGTCCAATTAAACTGATTGGACATGATTTGGAAAGGCACACACCTGTCTATATAAATTCCCACAGTTGACAGTGCATGTCAGAGCAAAAACCAAGCCATGAGGTCGAAGAAATTGTCCGTAGAGCTCCGAGACGGGATTATGTCGAGGCACAGATCTGGGGAAGGGTACCAACAAATGTCTGCAACATTGAAGGTTCCCAAGAACACAGTGGCCTCACTCATTCTTAAATGGAAGAAGTTTGGAACCTTCCCAGAGCTGGCCACTCGGCCAAACTGAGCAATCGGGGGAGAATGGCCATGGGAGGGTCACGGACAGAGCTCTATAGTTCCTCTGTGGAGATGGGAGAACCTTCCAGAAGGACAACCATCTCTGCAGCACTCCACCAATCAGTTCTTTATGGTAGAGTGGCCAGACAGAAGCCACTTGACAGTAAAAGGCAGATGACAACCCACTTGGAGTTTGTCAAAAGGCACCTAAATGACTCTCAGACTATGAAAAACAAGATTCTCAGGTCTGATGAAACCAAGATTGAACTTTTTGGCCTGAATGTCAAGCGTCACGTCTGGAGGAAACCTGGCACCATCCCTACAGTGAAGCATGGTGGTGGCAGCAGCATCATGATGTGGGGATGTTTATAAGCAGCAGGTACTGGGAGACTAGTTAGGATCGAGGCAAAGAAACAGAGCAAAGTGCAGAGTTCCTTTTTTAATTTTGTTTAAAAAAAAAACTTTTTCGTGGTATCCAATTGTTGTAGTAGCTACTATCTTGTCTCATCGCTACAACTCCCGTACGGGCTCGGGAGAGACGAAGGTTGAAAGTCATGCATCCTCCGATACACAACCCAACCAGCCGTACTGCTTCTTAACACAGCGCGCATCCAACCCGGAAGCCAGCCGCACCAATGTGTCGGAGGAAACACCGTGCACCTGGCCACCTTGGCTAGTGCACACTGCGCCCAGCCCGCCACAGGAGTCGCTGGTGCGCGATGAGACAAGGACACCCCTACCGACCAAGCCCTCCCTAACCCGGACGACGCTAGGCCAATTGTGCGTCGCCCCACGGACCTCCCGGTCGCGGCCTGTTACAACAGAGCCTGGGCGCGAACCCAGGGACTCTGATGGCATAGCTGGCGCTGCAGTACAGCGCCCTTAACCACTGCGCCACCCGGGAGGCCCCAGTACAGAGTTCCTTGATAAAAACCTGCCCAGAGCACTCAGGAACTCAGACGGAGGTGAAGGTTCACCTTCAAAACAGGACAACGACCCTAAGCACACAGCCAAGACAACGCAGGAGTGACATCAGGACAAGTCTCAATGTCCTTGAGAGGGCCTACCAGAGCCTGGACTTGAACTCGATCGAACAGCTCTGGACACACCTGAAAATAGCTGAGCAGTGACGCTCCCCATCCAACCTGGTAGAGCTTGAGAGGATCTGCAGAGAAGAATGGGGCAAACTCCCCAAGTACAGTGTGTTCCAAACTTGTAGCGTCATACGCAAGAAGACTCAAGTCTGTAATCACTGCAAAAGGCGCTTCAACAAAGTACTGAGTAAAGGGTCTGGATACTTATATAAATGTGATATTTCCATTTTTTTGTGGAATAAATTGCAAAAAAATTTGAGAAACCTGTTTTGATTCATCATTATGTGGTATTATTTGTAGATTTAGGGGGAGGGGCACAGAGCCAGGAGAGGGGCACAGAGCCAGGAGAGGGGCACAGAGCCAGGAGAGGGGCACAGAGCCAGGAGAGGGGCACAGAGCCAGGAGAGGCATTTGGCCACAGGAGTGAACAAAAAAAAGCGAGAGGGTTGGCTACAGGAGAGGAGGATGAGAGAGTTGGCAATAGAATAAAAGATGGTGAAGAAGAGTGAGGGATGAGAAAGAGAGAGAAGAAAGAATAGGAAAATAGAGTGATAAAAATATAGAGTAGGAGTGAGAGAGCAAAAGAGAGGGTGGAGAAACAGCGTGAGGGTTGAGAGAAAGAGCTGGAGTGACTCACACTGCCGAAGTACTTATCCAGCAGCTCTACGAAGCGGTGGATGACCTCCAGAGTAATGAGCTCGTTGTCCTGCTCTTCCACCGCACAGCAGAAATACAGACTGGCATACCTGACACACACACCTGTTGTGTTACTGAAGATCAACACACCCACACTTTAATCGTTGAGGTTAACTAAGGTGTTCCGCAGGAGGGAATAACCGGGGAATCTAGAACCCGCCAACCAGGACTTCTGGAAAACCTGGGAATTCAGGGAAAGTTAACAGAATTTTGCAAACCTAGGTTTAGCTGAGAATAAAAGGTCCTGGGGGAATCTCTGGAGCGCCAGTCCAGTCCGTAACCCAGGAAAACTACGAACTACTGAAAGAGAATCTTGATATGCTGCTGTTAACAATGCCAATCTATGCAGTGTAGCAGCTAAATCCTCAGCCTTTCTACCAAAGAAGTGGCGGGTGGCTCTTTGTTATTGTTTGAATGCAGATTGCCTCTAATGACTCAAGTCTATGCAGTGTAGTCAGACAATTCAAGGGGTGTGATATTCAAAATGGCATGTGCCAGTCTTATACACCATAGTGTGTGCATCTGTGTGTTAGAGCATTAGAGAAGCCAGCTCGTTGGCTCCCTCCCCTGGCCAGAAACAGGTACTGCACGACTGCAGCGCACAATTAGACGCTTCGACAGAATCACTGAGCATCAAAGCAATCACACACCAAGGATACTGACGGCCGAGAGATATTTAGTACATCTGTCCATTGTCGGCAGTAAATGTTTTGTTCACTCAAATCATTTTCTGTCTGCCTAGATAGCTTAAGAAAGCAACGCTGTTTGGCTTATGCCCACTTCTAAATATGTAGTTAGCTAATGTTGGCTAACTAGCAAGCTGCGCTAATGTTGATAGCTAGCTAAAATGTGTAGTAAGTCCTTGTTGTGGCCATCTGGCTCGTATCAACATTATCATTAAAGCAAAGGATTTGTTCTTGCAAGTGCACATTATCAAACCTAACAAAAAAATAGGATTTGTGCGCAAAACTCCTAAGCTAAATGTAAAAGACAAAGACTTGCTTTATAAAAACAATTAAGCAGCATACTTTAGCAGCATAATTTATTTAAGTTAGTCCGGGCTCTCCAATTGGCTCAGTTAAATTGTCGACCACTGACAGGCACGTTCTTTGTTCTAGTAAAAGAAGGAAAGGCCTACTACTGTGATAAATACCCATCGACCCGTCAGGTCTCGGTGTGTCTAACCTCTAAGCTACGGTGGGATCCTATGGGCAGCTTTAACCCAGAGTGCTGTGTGTGAACAATAAGCATAGCAACATGTTTTTTACTGACAAAGATTTTTTTAAACAGAACGTAAGTGAAGATTGGTTGTTATTCTCTGTCCGTTTGGGGGGGTTCCTGCACCAGTAAGGTGATAAGTCCATTTCACCACCAGAGTATAGTAGACTTGGTTTGCATCATGCCTTCTGCATGAGTGATGGAATGAGTGTTATAACAGAATCACGGAGCATCCGCTGTATTGAAACACACTGTACAATCTAAAACGCTGTCTGCTGTGAGACATCAGTGTTGGGAGAAAACAATACACATGCCTGAAAGACAGCCTGGAGCCTCTGTGCGATTCACTGTGATCACACACACAGTCATATCACGAGGTGACATTCTGTCTATTTTAACCCCCCGAACCACGTTTTAAGGACAATCATTAACGTCCCCCCTGGAAACACATTTGAATGGCAATTATCACCAGTAAAGTGGGGCCAGATGTTTTGATGGGGGGGGGGGGGGATGATTAGAACGTAACACCAAACACTGAGTCACTGGTTGACTCATCATTCCAACCATGACAACTCATTTTCGGAGACAGTTGTCATTTCAGAAGCTCATTCGACAATTAACACTTTCAAGATGGCCCCCTAGAGAAAGTGAGTACGCATCATTTCAGATACTAATGCACATATAGCTCACAGATAGCAGCCCATGGAGCACATGCTCAAGTGTGTGTGTGAACAGTGCATAGCGCCTACCTGCTGTTCCACACAACCATGAAAACATAGGTATACAACAAACAGTCTGTCCTTTTAGGGAAGTGTAGGATGTGGTACTGTACATGTAGGAGGTAATTATGTCATGAATATTATGAATGTATATCTACTGTGTGTGTTGAGACAGAGATATTCCAGTACCTCTTGTAGACGATCTTGAGGTCCCTCCACTCCAGGAAGCTGCTCATTTTGGGTTTGCGGGCCAGGACCACCTGCATCAGTTCCCTGACCATCTTCTTCTTGTCCCTCTCAGCCGTGGCAGTGTACCACTTCTGGAGACGCAGCTTCCCCTGCCGACTGAACAGCAGCATGAAACGCATCTATACAGGGGGAGGAGATAGCAAGACAATGAAATATATTGGTTGTCCAAGACTAGGTCTAATCTGTGTCTGCGAAACCAGGGAGCGTGGAGGAGGAAGCAGGGGGTATGATAGACAGATGCTACCAGAAGGGAGATCTAGGCATAATAAAGATAAATATTCAGTTGTTGGATCAATACTGGACACACACACACACCACACACAGTGAGTCTGATACATTAACAGCCTGCACTGGGATGATGGTAGAGCGCAGTGGGAGGGAAGGAGTGGAAGAAATGAGGGAGAGAGAGAGGAAGACAGAGAGCAAGGTGGGAGGGAGGAAGAAATGAGGGCGAGAGGAAGACCGACAGAGAGCAAGGTGGGAGGGAGAGAGCAGAAGACATGAGGAAAAACGATGGAGGAAGAGAGGAAGACAGACAGAGCCCTTACCTCATGACTCTCAAGTGCATTATTTTTTCAAAACATTTCCACAGGAGTCTACTGCAGGTATTTCTAAACTGGAGTAATGCTGTCCGGGGTACGCCGAATACAAATGTGATTTAAAAAAAAATCATTTTAAGAAATCATATATTTATTTTTCCCCTTCACATTTTCAAACAGTACATTTATATTTTCCAATGGGGCTATACATTTGGGTGAGGTCCCCCCCTCGCCTGAGTAGCCTCGTTTCACTGCCAAAAATGTAATTAAACCATCTAGTGTTCAGCTAAATAAAAACAATGTCAAATACAGGAAGCCTAATCAAATAATTAACACCCAATCACGTTAACCGTTACTCTCTCACGGGAAACCTTCACTCTCGCACAGACATTTAGAAATTAAACATGACAATTTGAAAAATGAGCCACGGGAGTTTGAGCGAGAATAAAGATGACTTTCGGGTAGCAAGACATGTATAAAAGGAACAGATACCATTAATAAGAAGGGGCTAGAAGAGTCTTATGGTGAGCTACCGAGTGGCTTGGACAGGCAAGCCCCCATACTATTGTAGAGCAGTGGCTTGGACAGGCAAGCCCCATACTATTGTAGAGCAGTGGCTTGGAGAGGCAAGCCCCATACTATTGTAGAGGAGTGGCAAGCCCCATACTATTGTAGAGGAGTGGCAAGCCCCATACTATTGTAGAGGAGTGGCTTGGACAGGCAAGCCCCATACTATTGTAGAGGAGTGGCTTGGACAGGCAAGCCCCATACTATTGTAGAGGAATTCATTATTGCTGCTGCCACGGATATGGCTGGGACAGTGTTGGGGGGGAAATAGCCCCCCTTCCCCCAAAAAACAACTATACAAACAATGTCTTCATCAAACACTGTTTCACAACGTACAGCAACATGGCAGGAGATGTTTTTAAACAATTACTGCTTCACATACAAGCCAGTGAATTATATGCGTTACAGCTGGATGAGTCAGCGTGCCTGGCACAGCTCCTGGTATATGTCCATTACATTCATGTTGGGTCAATTAAGGAAGACATCCTCTTCTGCAAACCACTGGAAACCAGGACAACAGGAGAGGATATTTTTAAAGTAGTGGACAGCTTTGTGACATCAAATGGACTTTGGTGGTCAAGATGTGTTGGTATCTGTACTGATGGCACAAAAGCCATGACAGGGAGACATAGTGGAGTGGTAACACGCGTGCACACAGTTGCTCCCGACGCAACTTGGGTACACTGCAGCATCCACCGAGAGGCTCTTGCTGCCAAGGGAATGCCTGACAGCTTGAAAGATGTTTTGGACACTACAGTGAAAATTGTTAACTTTGTTAAAGCAAGGCCTCTGAACTCTTGTGTATTTTCAGTATTATGCAATGATATGGGCAGCGAACATGTAACGCTTTTACAAGATACAGAAGTGCACTTGTTATCAAGGGGCAAAGTATTGATGTTTTTTTAATTGAGAGACGAGCTTAAAGTTCTTTACTGACCATCATTTTTCACTTGTCATCATGCAAGCAGTCAGACGAGTTTCTCACACGACTGGCCTAGGACATCCACTTTGTGCACGACTGGCCTAGGACATCCACTTTGTGCACGACTGGCCTAGGACATCCACTTTGTGCACGACTGGCCTAGGACATCCACTTTGTGCATGACAAGTCATTTTTCCAAAAACTGTTTACAGACAGATCATTTCAATATCACAATTTCAGTGGGTCAGAAGTTTACATACACTAAGTATGTAAACAGCTTGGAAAAATCCAGAAAATTATGCCATGGCTTCAGAAGCTTCTGATAAATTATGTCAATTGGAGGTGTACCTGTGGATATATTTCAAGGCCTTACTTCAAAGTCAGTGCCTCTTTGCTTGACATCATGAGAAAATCAAGAGAAATCAGCCAAGACCTCAGAAAAAAAACAATAATAATTGTAGACCTCCACAAGACTGGTTCATCCTTGGGAGCTATTTCTAAATGCCTGAAGTCACCACATTCATCTGTACAAACAATAGTAGCAAGTATAAACACCATGGGACCACGCAGCCGTCATACCGCTCAGGAAGAAGACGCGTTCTGTCTCCTAGAGATGTACTTTGGTGCAAAAAGTGCAAATCAATCCCAGAACAACAGCAAAGGACCTTGTGAAGAAGCTGGAGGAAACAGGTACAAAAGCATCTATATCCACAGTAAAAGAAGTCCTACATCGACATAACCCGAATGGCCGCTCAGCAAGGAAGAAGCCACTGCTCCAAAACCCCCATAAAAAAGCCAGACTACAGTTTACAACTGCACATGAGGAAAAATATTGTACTTTTTGGAAAAATGTCCTCTGGTCTGGTGAAACAAAAATAGAACTGTTTGGCCATAATAACCATTGTTGTTTTTGGACGAAATAGGGGGAGGCTTGCAAGCCGAAGAACACTATCCCAACCGTGAAGCACAGGGGTGGCAGCATCATGTTGTGGGGGTGCTTAGCTGCAGGGGGGACTGGTGCACTTCAAAGTAGATGGCATCACGAGGAAGGAAAATGATGTGGATATATTGAAGCAACATCTCAAGACATCGGTCAGGAGGTTAAAGCTTGGTCGCAAATGGCTCTTCCAAATGGACAACGACCCCAAGCACACTTCCAAAGTTTTGGCAAAATGGCTTAAGGACAACAGTCAAGGTATTCAAGTCAAGGTATTGGAGTGGCCATCACAAAGCCCTGACCTCAATAGTATAGAAGATTTGTGGGCAGAACTGAAATTTTTTTGACGAACAAATAAGGTTTTATATGTAAGATGGCTAAATAAAGTAGAGGTCAGCCGATTAATTGGAAGGGCCGATTTCAATATTTCATAACAATCGGAAATCGGTATGATTGGACACTGATTTTTTTACACCTTTATTTAATCTTTATTTCACTGGGCAAGTCAGTTAAGAACACATTTTCAATGACGGCCTAGGAACAGTGGGTTAACTGCCTCGTTCAGGGGCAGATCGACAGATTTTAACCGTGTCAGCCCGGGGGATCCCTTGTGTTCCTTGTTTGAGCCCAGGGAAGACGGAAGCTATACTGTTACACTGGCAATAATAAAGAGCCTATAAGAACATCCAATAGTCAAAGGTTAATGAAATACAAATGGTACAGAGTAGAGGTCGACCGATTCTGATTTCTCAACGCCGATAACGATTATTGGAGGACAAAAAAAAGCAGTACCCGATTTTTTTTTAACATATATATATATTTTTTAAAACATATATATATACACACACACACACACACACACACACACACACACTTTTGTAATAATGACAATTGCAACAATACTGAATGAACAATGTAACACTTATTTTAACTTCATATAATACATAAATAAAATCAATTTAGTCTCAAATAACATGAGAACATATGTTAAAACGAACCACCAGCCTTCATGGGTCTTCAATATTCCCAGTTAAGAAGTTTTAGAACACAAACACAGCTCTGAAGTGACAATGATACTGAAGAGTCTGCTTAGGAGACAAATACTGTCAACGGTTTGAATAAAAATAGAGTTTGAGTTACCTGTGATGAATGTTGAAAACAAAAACTGTAATTACTTTATGCAGGAAATTCTATTTTAATAATGGACATGGTAAGAATTGACTACCAAAGTGCGAGTCATAATTCCCATGACACCTTCTAGCAAAATCTGAAAAGCGGTTCCTTCATTCATTCATTTATTCCATAGGATATTTTTAGATTCACTTAAAATAAGGTCTGTGTTTCGTGTAGGCTTACACCACCTTGCCAATTTTATAACTGTGTAGATATCCATAGGACAAGGTAACTGATCAATATTGGCTAAATATAAGCAAAGATCATTTTTATGAAAGTATTTTGACAAACGTTACCTTATCCTAGTGAGATTCACACGGGTATCAAAACGCAGAGGCGGTTTAAGCACGAAACACAGACCTTATTTGAAGTAGATCTAGACATTCTCTATGGAAGACATGGTAACGGTAAAATAACGAAGGAAGCCCTTTCAAGTTCAGCCGCAAGTTATTACAGGAATTATAACGCGTCGACTATTTCTCTCTAAACCATATACCTTTGACTATTATGAGCCTGCTGCTGCCTACTACCCCTCAGTCAGACTGCTCTATCAAATCATAGACTTAACTATAATAAAACACACAGAAATACGAGCCTTAGGCCAAATCCGGAAACTATCACCTAGAAAACTAAACGTTCATTCCGTTCCGTATTTTATCTAACGGGTGGCATCCATGAGTCTAAATATGCCTGTTACATTGCACAACATTCAATGTTATGTCATAATTATGTAAAATTCTGGCAAAATAGTTCGCAAAGAGCCAGGCGGCCCAAACTGTTGCATATACACTGACTCTGCGTGCAATGAACGCAAGAGGTCACAATTTCACCTGGTTAATATTGCCTGCTAACCTGGATTTCTTTTAGCTAAATATGCAGGTTTAAAAATATATACTTTGTGTATTGATTTTAGGAAAGGCATTGATGTTTATGGTTAAGTACACATTGGAGCAATCAATGACAGTCGTTGATTGAATCCCCCGAGCTGACAAGGTAAAAAATATGTCGTTCTGCTCCTGAACGAGGAAGAACGTTCCTAGGCCGTCATTGAAAATTAGAATGTGTTCTTAACTGACTTGCCTAGTTAAATAAAGTTTAAAAAATAAAAATAATAAAATTAATCTTTTTTTACAAATCGGCGCCCAAAAATACCAATTTCCGATTGTTATGAAAATTTGAAATCGGCCCTAATTAAATCGGCCATTCCGATTAATCAGTTGACCTCTAGTATAGAGGGAAATAGTCCTATAATTCCTATAATAACAACAACCTAAAACTTCTTACCTGGGAATATTGAAGACTCATGTTAAAAGGAACCACCAGCTTTCATATGTTCTCATGTTCTGAGTAAGGAACTTAAACATTAGCTTTCTTACATGGCACATATTGCACTTTTACTTCTCCAACACTTTGTTTTTGCATTATTTAAACCAAATTGAACATGTTTCATTATTTATTTGAGGCTAAATTGATTTTATTGATATATTATATTAAGTTAAAATAAGTGTTCATTCAGTATTGTTGTAATTGTTATAATTACAAAAAAATAAACAGGCCTATTAATCGGTATCGGCTTTTTTGGTCCTCCAAGAATCGGTATCGGCGTTGAAAAATCACAATCTGTCGACCTCTAAAATAAAGAGCAAAATTATTGATTATTATTATTTGTGCCCTGGTCCTATAAGAGCTCTGTCACCTCCCACGAGCCGGGTTGTGACAAAAATTCACTCATTCTTATGTTTAATAAAAATGTATTGATTAGTGTGTGTGGCAGGCTTACAAAGATGGCAAAAAAAATCATTTGAGAGTGCGCTAACCCTGGTGCTAGAAGGGGTACACAGCTGGATTTTGAAGGTTTGAAGGGGTACGGGACTCTAAAAAGGTTGGGAACCACTGGTCTACTGTATGCCCACAGTGTTAATATTGAGGAGGAACAACTGTCCAGTAGCAGAGATTGCTATAGAACACTGGAGCTCCCTGGCACCATGTGGATTGATGGAGCGTCAATCTCCTCAATACTAATGTAGCACAAACATTAACCCAGGTAGCATATGGCCCAACTCACACCAACCATTCTCATTAACTCTGGCGCGGATCTCATTCTCAACTCTAATACAGCCTGCCTACAACATTATCATATGTGAAAGTCACCTTCTAAAATTACCCCATAAACATATGTGCGTAGTGCACAATGCCTGCGTGTGTGTGCGTGAGTGGGTAAGAAAAAGAGAGAAAACAAGAAAGAACAGTGAAGATGTGAGAACTAAACAGTGTGTCCTCAGAGACACTACAGAGCGAGAGAGGCATGTGATGCGGTAGAAGCAGCCATGTTGTGTACAAGAATAGAATTCTCTTTGGGAGTATTCTTAGTCTCATCTGTGTCAGATCCTAAAATATGATGTGATGTTGCAGCAGCAGTCATAAGTCTGTCAATGGACTCACAGGTTTGTAACCTGGGCCCAGATCTCCTATGGTCGTTGTCGCATTTGGCATGACAATGACCATATATGAGTTGGCAAGACAGCGCAAACAGATTGGGAACCAGGCTAACATTCAATTTAGCCAACAGACTTGACAGAGCTCTTCTGTGTACAATATGTCCATGTAAAACACAATTAGAACTCAGAGACCCATCACTCTTCAAGAAGCAATGACCAGACAACCATAAATATTAGTTAGTTTAGTAATGAAATATTATTGACAGCAACTGTAAAAGTTCAACTGAGGCTAAAGCAAATAATATTAGATTGAAAGCTATACAGAGAACATCAGTAGTTAGTATCATCTCCCCTGTAACTATTCCGTAGGTCGTTGTTGTAAATGAGAACATGTTCTCAGTCAACTTACCTGGATTAAAGGGTTCAATTTAAAACATTTAAAAGTAGCCTGAGTGCCAGTCTGTCTGTGCCATCATGGCAACTCCTTGTCACTTAGTGCCAAACAAGGAGTTGCCATGATGGCACAAACAGACTGGCACTACGGATAGTTAGTTACCACGAAAAACACAGAAGCAAAGCTGAGCTATACATGATGTTAGGGACCAAATGTTAAATACACAGAACTAGACGAACCATACAAACTAGAGCTGGGTGATAGACAAAAATCCACTATAAATGAATTATCACGATAATTTGAACTTTAAGTTTATCACAATGTGTAAGTCTTTTTTATATTAACCATTAAAACTGTTACTGTTGTAGCTTTCAATTGTCCCATTAATTGTCCCATTGTAGCAAACTTACTTAATTTCAAACTCTACATTTATCTCGTAGAGCCCTATAGGTTATTTATCATAACGATATTAAGAAAATGTTCAAGATAAGTGTTTGGTTGGTGTCGATCATTTTTGGTTCATCGTCCCAGCTCTAGTACAAACTATTCACACCAATCAATAATACAGACTACTTGGGCTATGCTAGTTCCACTTTACTTACAGTCAAACCCGCTCAGTGCTTTCTCTCTAGTATAAATCTGACAGAGAAGAGACACGGAAGGGGTGTTATGTCCTGTAGTAGGATACTGGTGACATGGAGACAGCATTTCCCATTTGTATTGGAGTGTACTGATGAAAGGAGTGTTTATAAAGTTGACAAAGGCGGACATGATCTAACAGTCAACAGTTCATCATTCTGTCCACACTTGTACAATAAAAGGTATCAGGGCAGCAATACAATAGGTAGTTAGCCTAACTGACTGACAAACAGGTCCGCAACAGAGAAACGAGTGCCTGAATAGCCCATTTAAATCAAAACACATTGTTCATTTGTATCATTGCAGGTATCTAGATAGATTTTTGTCTAATCACTATAGTATCTGGCTAAGCAAATATCAAAGGTTAGTTTGAAGGCTCGAAGCTAACTTGCTAACTAATGAGTATACAGCTTGCTGGCGAAGTTACAATTTATATTAGATACAATTCGAATGTACAGCCTGTCTATCAGCACGCAGTTACCTGTATTTTAGCATTAACCACTTTACATTGCTAACTAGGTAACACAGTTCAACTGTCAGTTGGCCAACCGGCTGCTTCCTGAAACCATACACTTTGCTAGCTAATGAGCTAGCAGGTTAGCTTTAGCTAGGCAACTTATTTTATGGCGATACTATCGCCGACAATTACTTACCATTTTATCGGGTTCTCGACGCAAATATTAACGCGTGTCTTCCTATATGAAATGACTTGATTTGGTTTTAAACGCAGCAAGCGTCAACCCTCCATCTCTGTTTCAGCAGAACAGTACGGCTAACGCGAACAACCCGTTCGGCAAGTCAACTAGCTAGTAGTAGGAAAGAATCCGGTGACTGACGTCAGCACGCTGAACATGCGCATTGCGCATTTTGAGGCAACCGTTTTGTAGCCAGGCCAACTCGCTAGATTTTTTACATTTTAATGTATTGCAACAATAATAACAATAATACACATCTATACAGGGACAATCCTGTGAATACAGTGAAAAAATAAAATACTAAAACACCAGGCGAACCGCCCCCACCACACACGCACAAAATGAATACCCTTGTCAAACCAAAGGCCTTTGAAAATGGCTTTCCTGATCATTTTAATTTTAATAACTCTATTATTCCAAATCAATGTTTTATGAGGGGAAAAATTGTGCAGAAAAATCAAATTTACTGATGAAACTTATACAATCTCACAGGTAATTATGGAGGGTCAAAATCACATTTCATTTCAAGTCCACCAAGTTAATTAAACAGACTGTTAGGGATATGATACCGCACAGCGGCAGGATTAGACAGACGTAATTTTAACAATTAATTCTAAAAGCACCCACTAACGACTCAAAATCAATAGCCTGTAAACCTCCACGATCATAGTCTTTCACTAATTGAGATTTCCGAATAGAATGCTTTTTATTCCTCCAAACAAATCTAAGTATAACAGAATTGACGTTTTTAAATGTTATTAGAATAAATAAAAAGGGACTGACTTGGGTAAATGATTCTAGAAAAACCATCAGTCTTGAACAAAAGAATTACAACCCAAAATGTAGATATTGTCACATCTGCTCCTGCTACACCCTCTGGTGTTCATCTGGTGTCTTCTTGACCTGCAGTTACTCCCCCTGTACACTCTCTCTTTCTCCCTCTCCCTCTCTGTGTGATTGTGTGGTTGGAGACAGGTGTGCTGGAGTCAGAGCAGATCTCTACCAGCTGCAACTCGTTCCATAATCAAGAGCTCTACAAATACTCAGTCCTGCCACTTCTACTCTGCCAGATTGTAATCTCTGCTCAGTCAGTTCATGATTCTAGCAATTTATGATTATGGAAGATCCTGTTACGCCGCTTTGCCTGACACCTTGCCTGACACCTTGCCTGACACCTTGCCTGACACCTTGCCTGACACCTTGCCTGACACCTTGCCTGACACCTTGCCTGACACCTTGCCTGACACCTTGCCTGACACCTTGCCTGACACCTTGCCTGACACCTTGCCTGACACCTTGCCTGACACCTTGCCTGACACCGTTTATCCTCTCATTGCAGTTTACTACTCTGTCTCCTGTTCCACATCTCACCACCCAACTACCTTGCTCTGGATTTTACTCACCACCACTACCTTGAACACCCCTCAGGACCTGTTTACCCTCTACTACTCAGCTAACTTCAACCTCAGTCTCCACATCTGGTTTATCTGCAACTCATCTGAGCTTCCCTGGATCTGCACTCCATATCTCTGTAACACATATTTTGGTTCATTCATCCCTGTTTCCTCATCTGAGTCTGCCTTTGGGTTCCCCTGTGTCGCCCCACTTTACAGATATCATTTTGCAGCCACTGACTTAATGAGACTCGTGGAATTAATCCTGTTATCGATGTTCAACAATTCTCCATCTGAAAGGTTTTTGGTGATGACAATACCAAAATATTTAACTTTTTATTAGGTATGGTGGAAATGTTGATGGACTCACAGCAATGAATTGGCATGAGATCACATTTGTTAAGGTTGAGAGTCAACCCAGAGGCCATGGACAATATCTTGATTCTGTCAATAGCCAAGGGAATAACAGCCCTATCCTTTAGGAAAGGGTGGTATCTTCTGCAAATCGACTGATATTTGTATCTTTACCAAAAAAATGCAGATCCCTTTTAAATGATCATAATTGTTAAGAAATACAGCTAGTAAATCTGTGGCTTAAATAAAAGAGGGGAGATTGGACAACCCTGTCTAATTCCTCTAGCGCTAGAGAAATGTAGGGATGTGCCATTACTCAACCACTGAACTGCTCGTATCATTCTACATCATTCCTTATCAATTTACAGAAATTCTCCCTGAACTCAAAAGTAGAGAGTTAGAAATAAAAAGTTGTTTTAAAGTGGCAAAAGTCTTTTAAAAAAAACATATGAAGCCATCATCTTCTATGAATTCACTGTAATCTAAAATATTTAAAACCAATTGTACATGGTTATGAATACTCCTTCCTTTAAGGCTGATTGAGTTTCACTGATCTTATCAAGGCCTTGTTTCAGCTTATTGGCATAGTCATGGGCTAGTAATTTGAAGTCTGTTGCCAATAACTTGACTGGTCTCCAATTGTCCAGGTAAAGAGTTGTTTGGGTATAATAACTATTAGTCCCTGTCTCAACACGCTAGATCTAGGCCTATTTCAAGCTATTACGTTAGTAAAACTAACTGTAGACATCAAGTGCATTCATTTGCATTCATGAGTCGCCTATATTTTGTAATAAATCTGATTTGTTGTGCATGATGAGTATTCTTGGGAGGATCAGGGGCATGACATGTGGAGTGTCTCTCGCACGAGTTCAGTATGTTCGGGTGGTGTTGCCATGACAAACAAGACAGTTGATGATGTGGTTTCCATGGAAATTGAGTTCTTACGAAATGTTGGCCAAAATGTGTTCATTTAGTCAGAGATTTTTATAGATTTATACACAAGTTAAATTGGCGGTTTTATCAGAGGCTCTACATATTGCAGGCAATATTACATTGAGGCCTGCTCTGTTGCCTACATTTAGTGTAACCACAACATGCAGGCTGCACACAGCTTATCTCACACTGTGGGGCCTATTTTATTGTATTCAGAATCTGAATTAAAACCAATATTTCTGCATCCAACTACTCCAATTGAATAATTGATTTTCTAAGTCACTGTTCATGTTATGGACACAAGAGGTCGACACTAATATGCAAACATTTTAAATTGTAGGCGTCAACACATTAGTTTTTTTTAAAGTTGTCATTTTAATAAATATATAAATACTTTAAAAACACAACTTGTTGGAACAAGCAGAGCAATACAGAACAATACAAATAAAATTCATACATCTTTTTTTCCCATTCAATCATTTTCCCTTCATGTCAATTTCATTTTCAACCATACCAATTGCTCACATTACAATTAAAAAAATATATCCCATAAGAACAAATAACAGATATATAAACTTTCACTTATCAAAATATATGCATTTTCCCCTTTCGGTAAGGTGGATATGTGTAATTAACTTGTAGTTAATGTCAAGGTCATAGATGTAACTATTCATGGTCGGTTTCAGTAGCAAGTTGATTGACAGGTATACCTGCCAATAGAATGATAGGAGTGTCCATGGTCATTGTGATCGAGTCGGTGTTTCAAGGGTTCCTATTGGTCACTAGTGTTGCTGGGGTTGGTTGACTTGACCCATGAACAGAACAGCACCTGGGATGGGAAAACAAATATATTTTATATTAGAGAAAGAACAAGTTAGGAAGTATGCCAATGTGTCAGAGGGACAAAGATAATTCCAACAAGATCATGCAGTATATGAATTTACTCGAACGTGTATGCACTTCTATAAAGAGGGCACAGCTAGCTAGACTTATGGTGAGTGGAGACAGTGGATAACCAAGGCTAACATATATATTTATTTTTACATAGATGGTGAAGTAGCAACTGGAGGCTGGTGGCACCTTATTTGGGAAGGACGGGCTAGTGTTAATGACTGGAGTGGAATCAGCGGAATGGTATCAGATACATCAAACACGTGGTTTGCATGTGTTTTATGCCATTCCATTTGCTCCATTCCAGCCATTATTATGAGCCGTCTTCTCCTTAGCAGCCTCCACTGATGTAGGTATAGTAGGGGAAACTCACCTGTGGACTTGTGATGGATGAGGAAGAGGAAAGGTCTATTCATTGTGATCTCCTCTACAGCCATACGAGAGAACAGGATGGCAGCTGGAAAGAGGCAAAGACAGGAGAGGAGACGATGCAGTCAAAACGCAACTCAGATTACTATCATCAATTCATCTTTATGTGCCTCCCTATGATAGGCAATGCAGTCAAAACACAACTCTCTATTATTTATTATTGTAAAGTTAGCATCAATTGCTTAGGAATTACCATGGCATACATCCATATCACAGGAGGCTGCTGAGGGGAGGACGGCTCATAATCATGGCTGGAATGGACTGAATGGAATGGCATTGTATACCATCGTTGGATACCATTCCATCCATTCTGTTCCAGCCATTACTATGAGCCCGTCCTCCCCAATTAAGGCGCCACCAGCCGCCTGTGATCCATATAATAAATACTGAATTGAGTCTGTCATCAACATGTAGTCTATGGATCCTTTACCTGTGGCAGCTGATCCCTTGGTTCCCTCCTCGTTCACCTCAATCTTGACTTTCTGCAGTACCTTGGACACACACAGAGGCTGCTCAGCTGAAAGAGAGTGAGAGAACGAGAGGGAGGGAGGTTATATTCTTTTGTCTAAAAAGAATAAGAAAACATACAGTATATTTGTTGAACACTGATTATACAGAAGTGGAAGGCTAGTGTGGATATTGGAACGGAGCCCATCCTATTCCATAGGCCCTGAGTCGGGTCATAATAGTGCACTGTGTAGTAAACAGAGTGCCGTTTCAGACACCAAGCGCTAACTGATGAATAGTATGGTAAGGTACTCACTGGTGATGCGTGTGAAGTCTGCCTTGGCCAGGTTGAACATATCCCCCAACCCCATCCGGATTAGAATAGACTTCAGTTCCACCTCAGAGTCCAGGGTGAACCTAGGCAGGACCAGTTGACGTTTAACGCTCCTCATCTCCTGTCTCCACTGCTGCAGCCGCTGGGTGGTCAGCTCGCTACTGAGGGAGCTCACTGGCATCTCGGGCTCGAAAGGGGAGACCAGCAGCATGCTCAGGGACTCGCCTTCGTACGGAACCTCGATGACGTCGTAGTCCACGCCGTCGGGGGTCACAAACTCACCTGTAGAGGAGGAGAGGACAGATGGAGGTTGGAATAGTTTTGTTTTGATTGGTGGAGGTAGCAGTCATGATTGGTTTAAACACTGTAGCTGCTGGCTTGGGGCTGACTTGTAGGTATGGTTAAAGAGTACATAACCTAAGAGTCTTAACTGTAAAAGGGAGTCAATGGGAGATGTGAGTTACGCGCACAGATCTCATGTCCTGTGAGTGAGGTCTTCTTAAAGTAACACGAGTGTTTACACACAAAAAGGCTGGATTAAAAGGGAAACTCTAAAGTGTTTACAGTGCCGACGTGCTACCCACCGTATTTGAAGCGGTGTGTGAGCCTCATCATGGGTACGGGCACGGAGCTGCCGTTGGCACAGTGGAATAGCCTCTCCTCTGTCATCTTGGGGTCAAAGGGAACCTTCCATAGCCCCTGGAAGTGAAGGGCGTTCAGCAGGACCATACGGGTCTCATCGGTCAGAGCACCGGAAGACAGGAATGAAGGGATGGTACCTGGATGGAAAGAGAACAGAGAGGTATGGAGGTATGTTGAGACAGTGGGGTCAGTACTGACACAAATGTTTGATGCCATGGTAAAATTGACTAATAAAGTGTATTCCATTCTGTTCTGTTCCATTCTATTTTATTCTGTTCAATTCCATTCTATCATCATTCTGATGAATAATAAACTATCCTCCACTTTGTGTCATCTGTGTACTACTGTATCTCACCTGCAGTGTGGTCAGAGACCCAGGCGTTGATGATGTCCAGGGCCTGGTCTGGCCTGGAGAAGTCCAGCTGGTGAGGGGAGGCCTGGAAGGCTTTCCCCAGCCCCCTCCTGAAGCCTTTCTCCAGAGCCATCTTTCTCTCCACCATGACGCCGCTGGCCAGCTCCACTCCCTCCTCACTGGAGATGTCTCGCTGGAGAAGACGCTGCTGACGCGCCATCCCTCGCTCTGGAGGAGGACAGAAGGATTGATTAATTGATTTGAATTTCTGGTTAAAGGTACAAAGAAGGCTGGAGAGAGAGAGGAGGAGGAGGTAGAGGAGAGGAGAGAATGAATGAGTCACAATTGCATAGAGAGATGTTGAGATAGTAGGAATGAAATCTAATTTTATTCGTCACATGCTTCGTGGACTAACAGTGAAATGCTTACTTACTGGCCCTTCCTAACAATGCAGAGAGAAAGAAAATAGAGAAATAATGGAAAAGTAAAACAATAACAAAACTAGTAATAGATAAATGATAACTGAGCTATATACAAGGGGTACCAGCACAGAGTCGAATGTTGCTCATCACTAGAGTCTCTTTTTGTTATGAATATGTCAGCCTACGGTTATGTCATCGTCAAGGTCTCATTGTTAAGGTAAAGTCTACCATCTGTATCGCTTTGTAAATGTCCCCTGTGTTATCAGACACACAGCAGCCATTCTTCCTTGCCTTGTAGTGAGAAACCCAATTTGGCGTTCAGGGTCTTCAGGGTGTTGCCCCCAGCTCCCAGCTGAGCCATGGCCAGAATGGTGGCCACGCCGTAGGGGGAGAAGGCCAGGTTAGACCCCTTGGAGTTCTGGGCCACCTGGGAGAAGACCCGCATCCCAAAGTCTGTCTGTTTCTCCTGCAGGTTAGAGATGGCGGCTCCGGACAGTCCGAGGAAGAACCACACATACAGGCACAGCATCCTGGGGAGACATGGAGGAGAGGGGGAGGAGAAGGTTAGAGGTTAACAACATTATATACAGGTAAAGCATTCAAAGGAGAGAAGGAGGAGAGGAGAGAGTGATTAGTGAAATGACAGAGATCTAACAATATTGTATAAATGGAAATTAGGAGAGGAGAGGAGAGGAGAGGAGAGGAGGGGAGGGGAGAGGAGAGGAGAGGAGAGGAGAGGAGAGGAGAGGAGAGGAGAGGAGAGGAGAGGAGAGGAGAGGAGAGGAGAGGAGAGGAGAGGAGAGGAGAGGAGAGGAGAGGAGGATTAGTGAAATGATCAAAGGATCAAAGAAGAAAGATCACATTTGAAAATATGTCAGATTCTTAGCTGTACAAGAGTGTTACCCGAGGGGTTACGTATAAAAATGTTAATACCATATGTTTTCTTGAAACACCCAGGTCAGTTTTTGAGTCAGCATAAAATACCTTGCAGTTGGCACACTTTCTGCTGGCTAGCTATTCAAATTCAGAACCCTTTTAAAAAGCATTTCACAGCTTGTTTATAGCTAAATCTGTTTGTAGTTGAGCTAACTTCTCATTCCACCAGACTAGTACAACCAGAGGTATGTTACAACACTTCTGGAGGAAGGATAGTAAAATCAGAATAGTTCACATTCAGTCATATTCACGAGGCACAAACTGAAGGAAACGGACTAAAACTGGGAGGGACTATACCAGGACTTGTCCAATAGAAAATGTACATTTTACTGTTGGATTGCTATGGTGTGCACTAATTAATATGACCCTGGTTCTCAATGGAAAACAGACCTTGGCACAGAGACACAGTGAACCTGGCATTGGATTGCTGTGGGTACAGACAGACATGGGTGAGACAAAACAAGAGACAAGACACAGGTGCTAGACTTGAACATGCGGGTGTGAGACAGACAGAGGGGGAGAGAGAGAGGGAGAGAGAGTGAGAGAGAAGGGGGGAGAGAGAGAGTGAGAGAGCGAAAGGGAGCGAGGGAGCAAGATAGAGAGACGGAGAGAGAGAAAGAGAGACAGACAGACAGAATGTGAGCATGTGTGAGAGAGAAAGAGACAGAAGTGTGTTAGAAAGTAGATAGGATGAAGTTGAGCTGCTGAGCGGAGAGGGGGGGGGGGGGTAAGCAACCCTAAGTAACCCTAACCCTCTAACCCATCAAAGACCATGGCTTGTGCAGAACAGTCAGTACAAGAAGTGTTTCTTGCGGTTCCTACACTAGTGTTGTCTACTACTCCTCTACTCAGGCTCCCCCAGTTCAAACGTAATGGTCTGTAGGTTCTGTTTGTCCAACTTGACTCACCTCTCGACCTGTCAAAAGCCCTTTCACTGTGTGGTGACTGACATAGTGGCTGGAAAACACACAATAGCTGTGCCCCGGGACTTCTACAGACCAGTCTACTGAAGTATAGGCTTCAAATATTGACTCTTATACCATGGCATTGTTGAATACTCGTTTCTGATTGGCTTGAAGGGAAATAAAACTGTTACAACCTCTGAGATAGTTTATAGACACCCGCGGACAGACAGAAGGTAAATATATAAGTTTCCATTTAGTGATTTGTTACATAATAACAACAACAAATTACATTTCTAAGAAGTTTGCATGAGGGGCATATTCCAAAACCTGTTCTAAACAATAGAATAATCCAAACTCACTCTTAAATTGAAGTTGAAGTGTTGAAAGATGAACTAGTTGAAGATGATCTTGAGAGTTGCTTGAGAGTCTCTGCAATAGTAGTGGGTCAGTCTTTTCCCTGTCAGTTAGAAGAGAAGCACCGGTTGAGTGTGAGTGTCTGAGTGAGAGTTCTACTGGTTTTTATAGCGTAGTTGTAGTGACATGCTTCCCCCTAGGCCACTCCCTCTTCCCTCCAAGCCCCGCCCATGTAGACACGCGCCGAGAGGAAGTTATTAGTGACTATGAGGTCATCATCCGTAACTGTCTGGACTGGCCTCACTCCTTAGTGAGGCTGTGGCACACACACATGTGCAAACCAACACACACACACACAAACACACATTCGTACATAGACACACACTAATGCACACATACTCTCTCTCTCTCTCTCTCTCTCTCTCTCTCTCTCTCTCTCTCTCTGACACACACACACTCTCTCTCTCTCTCTCTCTCTCTGACACACACACACACTCTCTCTCTCTCTCTCTCTCTCTCTCTCTCTCTCTCTCTCTCTCTCTCTCTCTCTCTCTCTCTCTCTCTCTCTCTCTCTCTCTCTCTCTCTCTCTGTGACACACACACACTCTCTCTCTCTCTCTCTGACACACACACACTCACTTATGTTCTTTGTCACTCTCTTTATGTTTCTTTTTGCACTCGGAGAAAGAGTGAAGGAGTACGTCCAGTCATGCTGTTGGGAGTGCCCACTGTCTGGCAACGGCTGCTGGGAAGAAAAAATCCCTACTCACCAACTGGCCGATGTCCAGTTCATGCTTACTAAACCAATGTAACCATTGTTATCTTTAGACATGCCCTCACTGAGAGCAATGAGGCTCACTATTCATGTTTAAGAGAATTAACGTGTGTACGGCTTAAAATAGTGGTTTTATGAGAGGAGAGGAACTGAGACGGACAGACAGAGAGAGAGAGTTTTTATTGTTTATTTAATTTTTGTATACACGTTTCCACCAAGGAATCCCGCTGAGAAAGGAAGCTCTCTCATTCAAATGTTCTGCTTGTTCCACCTTGTACTGTGTCTACTCATTCATCATCATCTCTCTCTCTCTCTCTCTCTCTCTCTCTCTCTCTCTCTCTCTCTCTCTCTCTCTCTCTCTCTCTCTGTCACCCTCCCTCTTACCCTGACAACAACTCTTTCTCTCCCTTTCTCTTTCTTTTCAGTTTCCACCTCATTTTTAGGGCAGTGTGCACATAGCTTGTCTTCTCTTGAGAGCCAGGTCTGCCTACGGCGGCCTTTCTCAATAGCAAGGCTATGCCCAGTGAGTTTGTACATAGTCAAAGCTTTTCTGGATTTTGATAATTAGCGGGTATCGGCCTAATTCTGCTCGGCATGCATTATTTGGAGGATATTTTTGCAGAATTCTGCATGCGGATTCACAATTTGGTGTTTGTCCCATTTTGCGAATTCTTGCTTGGTGAGCAGACCCCAGACCTCACAAACATAATGGTATCAATAACTGATTCAAGTATTTTTAGCCAGATCCTACTTGGTGTGTCAAATTTTATGTTACTTTTGATGGCATAGAAGGCCCTTCTTGCCTTGTCTCTCTGCTCGTTCACATCTTTGTGGAAGTTACCTGTGGCGCTGAGGTTTAGGCCGAGGTATGTATAGTTTTTTGTGTGCTCTAGGGCAACGGTGTCTAGATTGAATTTGTATTTGTGGTCATGGCAACACCATTATTTCTGTCTTACTGAGACTTACTGTCAGGGCCCAGGTCTGACAGAATCTGTGCAGAAGATATAGGTGCTGCTATAGGCCTTCCTTGGTTGAGGACATAAGCACCAGATCATCCGCAAACAGTAGATGTTTGACTTCAGATTCTAGTAGGGTGAGGCTGGGTGCTGCAGACTGTTCTAGTGCCCTCGCCAATTTGTTGATAAATGTGTTGAAGAGGGTGGGGCTTAAGCTGCATCCCTGTCTCACCCCACGGCCCTGTGGAAAGAAATGTATGTGTTTTTTGTCAATGTTAACCGCACATTTGTTATTTGTGTACATGGATTATATAATGTCATATGTTTTCCCCCAACACCACTTTCCATCAATTTGTATAGCAGACCCTCAGGCCAAATTGAGTCAAAAGCTTTTTTGAAATCAACAAAGTATGAGAGGACTTTGATTTTGTTTTGTTTGTCAATTAGGGTGTGCAGGGTTAATACGTGGTCTGTCATACTGTAATTTGGTAGAAAGCCAATGTGACATTTGCTCAGTACATTGTTTTCACTGAGGAAATGAACTAGTCTGCTGTTAATGATAATGCAGGTTGCTATTGACGCATATCCCACGGTAGTTATTGGGATCAAATTTGTCTTCACTTTTGTGGATTGGGGTGATCAGTCCTTGGTTCCAAATATTGGGGAAGATGCCAGAGCCAAGGATGATGCTCAATAGCTTAAGTATAGCCAATTGGAATTTGTGGTCTGTATATTTTATCATTTCATTGAGGATGAAGCGGCAGGTAGGTAATGGGAGGTAGCTACCAGGGTGGCACGTAGCCTAGTGGTTAGAGCATTAGACAAGTAACTGAAAGGTTGCAAGATCGAATCCCCAAGCTGACAAGGTAAAAATCAGTTGTTCTACCCCTGAACAAAGCACTGTTCCTAGGCCGTCATTGAAAATAAGATTTTGTTCTTAACATACTTGCCTAGTTAAATAAAATAAAAAGCATACAATCAACACCACAGTCTTTTTTGGGTTGGAGGGTTTCTATTTTGTCCTGTAGTTTATTCAATGTAATTGGAGAATCCAGTGGGTTCTGGTAGTCTTTAATATTTGAATCTAAGATGTGTATTTGATCATGTTTTAGCTGTTTGTTACAGGGCCAAAAAGATTGAAAAAAAGCAGGGGGGGAGTGTTTTCCATGGAACCAACTAGTTTCCCATCTGCAGTCTCTCTCTCTCTCCCTACCAACCCCCCTCTCTCTCCCTCTATCCCTACCAACCCCTCTCTCTCACTCTCTTTCTCCATACCACCCCCCTCTCCCTCTCTCTCACCCTGCCAACCCCCTCTCCCCCTCTCTCTCTTGCTGCCAACCCCTCTCTCTCTCTCATTCTCTCTCCCCAAACCCCCTCTATCTCTCTTGCTCTCTCACTCTCACTCTCACTCTCCCTCCCTACCATTCTCTCTTTCCCTGCCAACCTCTCTCTCCCTGCCAACCCCCCTGTCTCTCTCTCTCATTCTCTCTCCCACAAGCCCCTCTCTCCCTATCTCTTTCCCCTCACTCTCCCTACCCCCCCCCCTCTCTCTCTCCCACAAACCCCTGTCTCTCCCTATCGCTTTCCCTCTCACTCTCCCTACCTACCCCTCTCTCTCCCTCCCTCTCTCTCTCTACCAACCCCTCTCTATTCCTCTCTTTCCCTCTCACTCTCCCTGCCTACCCCTCTCTCTCTCCCTATCTCTCTCTTCCTCTCTCTCTCTCCCTTTCTCTCCCTGCCAACCCCTCTCTCTATCCCACCAACTCTATCTCCCTCTCTCTCTCCCTGCCAAACCCCCTCTCTCTCTCCCTCTCTCTCTCTCATTCGCTCTCTCCTACCAACCCTTCTCTCTCTCTCCCACCAACCCCTCTCTCTCTCCCTCTCTCGCCCACCAACCATTCTCTTTCTCCCTCTCCCACCAACCTCTCCCTCTCTCCCTTTCTCTCTCCCATCAACCTCTCTCTCTCTCTCTCCCTCTCTCCCACCAACCTCTCTCTCTTTCCCACCAACCGCTCTCCCTCTCTCTCTCCCACCAACCGCTCTCCCTCTCTCTCTCTCTCTCCCACCAACCGCTCTCCCTCTCCCTCTCTCTCTCTCCCACCAACTCCTCTCTCTCCATTGTTGAGGGATGACACACACAGATCTGACACATCAGAATTCCAAATTTGGTTCTGTAGCTGCCAGCATTCCATGACCCCATACTCACAAAGTGTCTGCACGTTCACAGATGTGTGTGTTTGTGAGAAACAAACAGACAAACAAACAGTCAGACAGACAGACAGACAGACAGACAGACAAACACAACAGTGGAAGTGAGGTTACCATTTTCTAAATATCTCCCTGGTCTGGTATGAGGTCATTGTCCCAGGGACTGTGGACAGAAAGCGAAGGGGACAATCCTGTTTGTTTGTTTGTGTGTGTGTGTCTGTGTGTGTGTGTGTGTGCGTGCGTGCGTGTGTGTATGCTTTGACATTTTGGACTGTACATAAGCATTTTCGCTACACTCGCAATAACATCTGCTAACCATGTGTATGTGACCAATGAAATTTGATTTGATTTGACATTTTCCAGTTCTGCAACAGCTATGTCTGTTTAAAACGTGTGAAAAGTCAAATGAACCGCCACTTCACCAGAAGCCCTAAGGCCAAAAAATCAAACTTGACCCGAAATTGTTCAAGTCAAGTTTGATTCAGGAATGCTGGACGATCTCACAGAATTCTAGTTCTGTAACTGTAACGGTCTCCACAGCAACTGGGAAGAAGGGGGTCGGGGTGAGCTTGAGGCAACACACTTGTGATGCGAAAGAAGACATTGTAGTAAGTTTGAATCTACGATGTCATAGACTGTTAAGATTTTATTGTTGCTTTTTAAACAAGAAGTGTCATTGTTGTTGCTGTTGTTGCGTGTTCCCATGCGTGTTCCCATGTGTTCATGCGCTTTACTGCCTGGTTACACACGACATGTTTAGAGTGTGTTGTAGATGTAAACACAACTGGTTTTCCCATCAAACAAATTAACTTCCAGTGTAGGGAAATTACACACAAACACAAATAAAACACAGCATTGTCCTGACATCATAGTCATCATTATTTATTTTTGTAGGACACTTAAAAACTGAATCTCTGTCATTGTCATATTTGTTTGTATAATGAGACTAAAAATACCACTTGTCTAAAACAGACATGCTGTCACCATCGATCCCACCACCCACCCACACACACCCCTCGCCCCCCTTCATTTGGTACATTCCTTATTAGGTTGTCAATGGAAATCTGGTTTGACGGCCCACTCCATTTCCTTTGAAGAGGGATGAGATGAGCATGGGAATGGGAACTCACTCTGGAACATTGGTAGTCACGCACTGTTCTGTTACTACGGGCAACAGACCAGGGGTTCTCTGTAAAAGGAATTAGGCCTAACCCAAAACACATTTTGGATGAAAGACAAATATCTTTTATGCAACATATAAACTCCCCTTTCCGAACCACTTTCTCAAACAAATTAGTTGAACATTTGTTTCAATTCTACTTAGGTTAATCAGGCCCGAAGGTAAACCAAAAAGATGTGGGTTTAAGGAACCGTTTTAGGCCTACCGATTGAGCAATTGGGAAAGAGATGAAAGATAAACTGTCATATATTTGAAATATGTATTGAGAAATCATCAGTGAAATTTTGGGTGTTTCTACAATTCCACAGGGAAAGAGGAACCGGTAAGCTTCTGCGGTTTTAGGGAACAGTTTTAGGCCTACTCATAGAGCGATGTAGAAAGAGAGAAACATATGATATTCACTGCATTGAGAAATCATTAGCGTCAGTACAACTGCACTCATGCAGTTTGACAAGATACATTGTTTGATCATCACAGTCACACACATTTGTCACGCACATTTCATCACACATTCTTGGCCAGCCTTATCTGCAGTGGCTCATATCTAGATTCACTGGAACATTTTTGGGGCGTAATTTGACATGATGGGGATCTAATATAAATCAGGAGTAATCACTGTAATCCATCTGTTATCACTATCAAACTCCACGCGAAATCAGTAGAGCTGGGCGATACGGACTAAAATCCATTTTGAGATAAATTGCCTGAATTGATGCTATAACGATAAATAGAATGATAAGTTTACAACATTGTGTATAATATTAATTTGTTTACTATGCTTTAAACTACTACTACTATTTTGATAGTGGTAGCCATCAATTGTCCCATTAACAATCTTCCATATTAGCAAATTTCTTTCATTTCAAACTTCTCATTTCTCTAGTATAGACTACTTATCGTAATGAAAGATATCGGCAAAATGCCGGCAATAACTCGGTATGGTCGGTGTCGATCATTTTCAGTTTATCTTCCAAGCTCTAATATACAGTGCAACTCATAGACAGAAAAACTGCTACATTAAAACTTAGATCTCTCACATTCACAGACAAATGTATTCAACATGTGTTTAACTGCATGATGTGTAGATACATACGACTGATATACTACCTACCATTTAGCAGACACTTTTATCCAGAATGGCTTACAGTCATACATTTTAAGTATGGGTGGTCAAGGGAATCAAACCTATTATCACGACCATGCACCAAACATGCTCTACCAACTGAGCTATAGAGGTCAGCTCTAGACGGGATATTTTCGGCCCTGAGTCAGCTGACCTGCAATCACTGCAATTATTTGTCGTCTCTATAAAATGATATATATGTGCTGTGTATTGCAACTCATAGACATCTGGTATGAATGTTTGAGTAGAGAATAAAATCTTGTTAAAGTCAGGTAGCCTAGCAGTTAAGGGTGTTGGGCCAGTAACCGAAAGGTTACTGGTTTGAATCCCGAGCCGACTAGGTGAAAAATCTGTCAATGTGCCCTTGAGCAAGGCACTTAACCCTAATATCTCTGGATAAATCCTATTCTTAATGTAATCTCATAAGGCATGTTATTCTTAATGTCATTTTATAGGGCATATTATTCTTAATGTAATCCCTTAAAACATATTATTCTTAATGTAATCTAATAAAGTATATTATTCCTAAAATTAAATTTGTCATCATCAAACTCCATACATAGGCCGTTCAAATCAAATCAAATCAAATGTTATTGGTCACAGACACATGGTTAGCAGATGTTAATGCGAGTGTAGCGAAATGCTTGTGCTTCTAGTTCCGACATTGCAGTAATATCTAACATGTAATCTAACAATTTCACAACAACTACCTTATACACACAAATGTAAAGGAATGAATAAGAATATGTACATAAAAATATATGAATGAGTGATGGCTGAACGGCATAGGCAAGATGCAGTAGATGGTATTATGTCCATTTATTTAAGTGGCCAGAGATTTGAGTCTGTATGATGACAGCAGCCTCTCTATGTTAGTGATGGCTGTTTAACAGTCTGATGGCCTTGAGATAGAAGCTGTTTTTCAGTCTCTCGGACCCAGCTTTGATGCACCTGTACTGACCTCGCCTTCTGGATGATAGTGCGGTGAACAGGCAGTGGCTCGGTGGTTGTTGTCCTTGATGATCTTTTTGGCCTTCCTGTGACATCGGGTGGTGTAGGTGTCCTGGAGGGCAGGTAGTTTGCCCCCGGTAATGCTGCGTTGTGCGTTGTGCAGTTGCTGTACCAGGCGGTGATACAGCCCGACAGGATGCTCTTGATTGTGCATCTGTAAAAGTTTGTGAGTGTTTTAGGTGACAAGCCAAATTTCTTCAGCCTGCTGAGGTTGAAGAGGCGCTGTTGCACCTTCTTCACCACGCTGTCAGTGTGGGTGGAACATTTTCGCTTTTCCGTGATGTGTATGCCGAGGAACTTAAACCTTTCTACCTTCTCCCCTACTGTCCCATCAATGTGGATAGGTGTGTGCTCCCTCTGCTGTTTCCTGAAACCCACAATCATCTCCTTTGTTTTGTTGACGTTGAAAGAGAGGTTATTTTCCTGACACCACACTCCGAGGGCCCTCACCTCCCTGTAGGCCGTCTCGTCGTTGTTGGTAATCAAGCCTACTACTGTTGTGTCGTCTACAAACTTAATGATTGAGTTGGAGGCGTGCTTGGCCACGCAGTCATGGGTGAACAAGGAGTACAGGAGAGGGCTTAGAACGCACACTTGTGGGGCCCCAGTGTTGAGGATCAGCGGGGTGGAGATGTTGTTTCCTACCTTCACCAGCTGGGGGCGGCCCGTCAGAAAGTCCAGGACCCAGTTGCACAGGGCGGGGTCGAGACCCAGGGTCTCGAGCTTAATGACGAGTTTGGAGGGTACTATGGTGTTGAATGCTGAGCTGTAGTCAATGAACAGCATTCTTACATAGGTATTCCTCTTCTCCAGATGGGATAGGGCAGAGTGCAGTGTGATGTAGATTGCATCGTCTTTGTATCTATTGGGGCGGTTTGAAGTGGGTTGAAGTGGGTTTAGGGTGACAAGTAAGGTAGAGGTAATGTGATCCTTGACTAGTCTCTCAAAGCACTTCATGATGACAGAAGTGAGTGCAACTAGGCGATAATCATTTAGTTCAGTTACTTCTGCTTTCTTGGGAACAGGAAGAATGGTGACCATCTTGAAGCATGTGGGGACAGCAGACTGGGAATGGCGAGAGATTTAATATGTCCTTAAACACTCCAGCCCGCTGGTCTGCGCATGCTCTGAGGACGTGGCTAGGGATGCAGTCTGGGCCATCAGCCTTGCGAGTGTTAACACGTTTGAATGTTTATACCATGTGTGTGTGAGGGATACTATTCCTATTAACTTCTATGCTCAACCTCTTCCAATCAGCCCACTTCACCGTACTACTACAATGGAACTGCTATTTAGGCCAGGATTCAAACTGGACCGTGGAAGACACTTTTTGTAGTGCCGTTGACATGTATAGATAATTTCCTATCGAGCAAACACCTGCAGTGTTTACATTGAATGCGATCTCCGTGGCGACGCTAACATTGGCCATAAATGGTGCGGAGACGAAAAGGTTCGAATGGATTGAATCTGGGCGTTAATGTATTTCAATACATCAGGTCCTGAACCTTTACAGTATCTCTCGAATAAGAAAATAAATAATTTTAAATAAAGATAAATAAAGTTGGCAGTGGTTAGTGAAAACAACATTGACTCATGACTGTGGAGAAGAGCTAAGGCCATTTCCCTTCAGCATACTCTGAAGGGAAATGACAACACGGGATGTTTTTCTTCTTCTTCTCATCGTCCTGCTGTTATGATCCATGTTTCAGTAGTTGACCTGTTCAAACTGTTTACTGAATGTAGTGTTATATTGTGTTTGTGTTACTCTTGTCTGTAACTGTTCTGTACTGGGTCACGTGGTTGATGTTTTGTGTGGACCCCAGGAGCAGTAGCTGCTGCAGGATGAACAGCTTAATAAATAAACCAAATGAAACTGAACATACTTTACAGCCAAGGTATGAGAAAACCACAACCACACAATGACTCAACACTCTATACAATAGTTCATCCAAATATAGACTAAAATAGACTACTGGTTCCTATTTCCTTCTTGGTGCTTATTTAGGCTAGTTGTCAAGATAACACATACACACTTAAAGTATTTTGCAATGTAACCAAGAGGACAGCTGGATACTATTATTATTAATGTGGTCGTGATAGCAAACAAATAGACAACTGTGAAAAACAGGAGAAGAATGGAGAGATTGTGGGCGAAAGGTCATAGGTCGTGGGACCAGATGGTCTGGGAGAATGAGGGATGGAGGATGGAGGATGTGATGTGTGAGGGAGGAATAACTTGATGAGGGAAGGAGGGCAGGTAACATTAAAAGGGTGATGACAGAGTGCTGAGAGGGGAACACATGGTGAGTAGGTGGAAAAGGGATTCCCTGGAAGAGAGGCCAGCCCAGCCAGACATGCAGACCTCTGCATTTCCCTGACTCCCACTCAGCCTTCGTATTTGGCATTGAGTAATCAATGAGACGTTTTCCACCAGCAGCGAAGACATACCCAAACAGGCCAAAGGGCTTTTTACATTACTGAGCATAACCAAGCTGTTCTGAGCTGGCCTCGTTACGTATCCATCGCAGTTAGGATGGTGCAGTATATCATTGTTGTGTTTATTCAGTCCACTAATAATGTTCTGGGGACTAGGGACTGGGGACTGGGGACTCCCTCATCTGCTGAACCACATCTTCCTCGTCTCTTACTGGTTGAGTAATACAGTAGATTAAGTTTTCCTTCCACACTGATGTGACCGAAGGTTGCAGTAGTACTAGACAGTAATATCATTGTGTTCACCCACAATATCCTATGAATCGAAATGACAAAGAATGACCAACTGAGAGTGTTACTGAGCAGTATGTTAAAAATGAGAGTGATCTGTTCTACTATATTTTAAAGGTCATGGCGGGGGGGGGTCAACTTGCTACGATGATCTGACCTCGCTACGTTAATTCTGCTTTTGAATGATGACCCTTTAATAACCCTTTCATGTAAAGTTCAAGGTTCTTCTGACGTTGTCATTTCTTTTTTGACGCATGTCTTGTCAGATAATGGCGGTTGGTTGCCCAACGAACAGCACTCAACAACAGGAAGTGAATAAGAAGGTGAAACAGTCAAGGGGGAAAACAACATTTCCTGAACACATCCCAGAGTGAGAATAGATATGATAAGTAATATCCTTTGACATTATTACACACACACACACACACACACACACACACACACACACACACACACACACACACACACACACACACACACACACACACACACACACACACACACACACACACACACACACACACACACACACAATCACACACACACACACACACACACACACACACACACACACACACACACACACACACACACACACACACACACACACACACACACACACACACACACACACACACACACACACACACACACACACACACACACACACACACACACACACACACACACACACACACACACACACACACACACACACAATCACACACACACACACACACACACACACACACACACACACACACACACACACACACACACACACACACACACGAAATGTGTGGAATTCTACAGGAGGGTCAACAAAGCATGAATGGTCATGCAGACACCATTGTCCATTGGAGATTTCAAGCAAAGATGTCTCAGAACTACTGGAAGGGAACATGTTTTTCTAATCAATGGCTGAGACCCAAATGGGACTCTATTCCCTATATAGTGCTCTACTTTTGACCAAGCCGCTGTGTAGGGTATAGAGTGCCATTTGGGACTCAGCCAATGGTGATACAAAGAAGAGGAGGGAAGACATTGTTTTGATGCTGATAATTGTGGACTGCGGACAGAGTCTAACGCCTGAAGAATTCAGCGAGACAACGCACTCACTCTCAAAGAAAGTTCCAGACCAATGACTGGAATGATTTCTAAATGGTTGACGGCGTGCAATTAGCTCAATCATGGAGAAATACTAGGGCCCAGAGTTTCTTCTGAGCACATGACCAGACCAGGAAAACTCCAGGCCCTATTTGTCACGCCTTGGTCATTGTATCTTGTGTTTTTGTTATATGTTTGGGTAGGCCAGGGTGTGACATGGGTTTATATGTTGTTATTTCGTATTGGGTTTGTATTAATTGGGAGTGTGTATTATTAGGGGTGTGTCTAGTTAGGCTTGGCTGCCTGAGGCGATTCCTAATTGGAGTCAGCTGATTCTAGTTGTCTCGGATTGGGAACCGTATTTAGGTAGCTTGAGTGCGCGTTGTATTTCGTGGGTGATTGTACCTGTCTTAGTGTTAGTCACCAGATAGGCTGTATTTTGTTTCACTTGTTTGTTGTTTTTGTATTTTCAATTATTTCATGTACCGCTTTATCTTTATTAAAGGTCATGAGTAACCTACACGCTGCATTTCGGTCTGCCTCTCTTCTAACAGCAGACGAAGATCTTTACACTATTAAAGGCTACAACTCTTTCAGTGTATATTACAGGCTGCAACTAGGACCCCAAGACTTTCCTAATCATGTCGCCACTTCATGTCTAGGTGCAGGCAAAATGGAGTAGAGGCTCAACTCGAACTGGTAGATTCAACATTTATTGTAATTTGCTTTGTCATATTTGGCCTGTGTCACGCCTTGGTCTTAGTATTTTGTGTTTTCGTTATTTTTTTGGTCAGGCCAGGGTGTGACATGGGTTTATGTTGTGGTGTGTTTTTGTATTGGGGTTTAGTAGGTATTGGGATTATGGCTGAGTAGGGGTGTCTAGAGTAGGCTTGGCTGCCTGAGGGGGTTCTCAATCAGAGTCAGGTGATTCTCGTTGTCTCTGATTGGGAACCATATTTAGGTAGCCTGGGTTTCACTGTGTATTTTGTGGGTGATTGTTCCTGTCTCTGTGTTAGTTGTCACCAGACAGGCTGTATAGGTTTTCACGTTCCGTTTGTTGTTTTGTATATATATAGTTATTTCATGTATCGTCTATTCTTCATTAAAGAACATGAGTAACCACCACGCTGCATTTTGGTCCGACTCTCTTTCAACAGACGAACGCCGTTACAGCCTGTCCCACATGAAAAAGTACTATACTATACTATGGTATAAATACTGTGGTATTGCTATATTTATTTACTATAGTATTTACTGTAGTATTTTAGCAGACATTACTGTAGTATACTGTAGTATTTACTGTTGTGTTTTAGCAGATATTACTGTAGTATTTACTGTAGTGTTTTAGCAGACATTACTGTAGTATACTGTAGTATTTACTGTAGTGTTTTAGCGGACTTTACTTTAGTATACTGTAGTATTAACTGTAGTTTTTTAGCAGACATTACTGTAGTATACTGTAGTATTTACTGTAGTGTTTTAACAGACATTACTGTAGTATTTACTGTAGTGTTTTAGCAGACATTACTGTAGTATTTACTGTAGTGTTTTAGCAGACATTACTGTAGCATTTACTGTAGTGTTTTAGCAGACATTATTACTGTAGCATTTACTGTAGTGTTTTAGCGGACTTTAGTATACTGTAGTATTAACTGTAGTTTTTTAGCAGACATTACTGTAGTATACTGTAGTATTTACTGTAGTGTTTTAGCAGACATTACTGTAGTATTTACTGTAGTGTTTTAGCAGACATTACTGTAGTATACTGTAGTATTTACTGTAGTGTTTTAGCAGACATTACTGTAATATACAGTAATTATATGACATACAAGGCAACATTCAAGAAAACATTTTATGTAAACAATTAGCAACTAAACGTCCATAGTGTATTTTTAAATCACAATGACCACTTTCAGGATACACATGAGCATAAAATACTTTTGGGAAGTTTTTGTCATATCAATGTTGTCACATTATTGTTATTGAGCATTTGTATTTAAAGATAGACTGTGGAAGTTTACTAACTCATGAAACTACCACATTTCTTGTTTGAGGCTAACATGATATGCTTTTTCTCATGAGTGTGATGTCATGTGCCCCTTTTTGTCCAATGAGGTCATTTGTTGACAATATTTTCTGCAGGTAAGAATAAGTTAAGGCTTTAATATAGGGAACACATCTTCACCCTCAAACTACCAACATATTTCACATACAGTACATGGATTACAAACTATTGAAAAAGCAACAATCACAGCAAAATATCAACTTAATTCTTATCAAAACATCATTAGACATGTCAATAATATTTACTTTATTTTTTACCAAACTAAATAGTTATTTTAGAAAACTTACAGTTCATTTTTGAATTCTGTAAAATTAAAATGTACTTTTCCCCTTATATATTCTGAAGCTTTTTTCCAAAGTACAATCCACATTTACCATTATTTTGGTTGTGGTATCATTCGGCTTTTAAAATTTTGAAGTAGATATTTTTTCTCTCCATGTAGTAGAAAATACTTCCTTTTAAATGAGTTGTACACCAACATTTGAAATATACTTAATTTTATTGACAAAATGTGATTCATCCATTGACCCTGAGATTAAATGACCAATAATACGGCTTAACTTTATTTACTCATTACCACACTGCTAGTGAAACAAGGGAATGGTAGGGCCTATGGCAGGATGCTTAAAAAAGCATACCTGTAACGGTTTTCCTCCTGGGAAGGAGAAGCGGACCAAAACGCAGCGTGGTTAGGGTTAAACATCTTTAATCAAGACGAATTACCGGGGAAAACACTACAAATATACAAAACAATAAATGTGAAAACCGAAACAGTCCTGTGTGGTGAACCAAACACAGACACGGAAACAACCACCCACAAAACCCAACACAAAACAGGCTACCAAAATATGGTTCCCAAACAGATACAATGACTAATACCTGCCTCTGATTGAGAACCATATCAGGCCAAACATAGAAATAGACAAACTAGACATACAACATAGAATGCCCACCCAGCTCACGTCCTGACCAACACTAAAACAAGGAAAACACACAAGAACTATGGTCAGAACGTGACAATACCCAAATCCTCAAAGTCACTTCAAACCAAATGTTATAGCAACCAAAGTACCATAACAAGTTGCCCATATAGAATATTGTAGGGTATTATAGGAATTCTGGTATTTATATAACATTTTCTGTAGAATAACTATTTTTAAGAGAATACACACCAATGCAGTACTATGGGTTCATTCAGACTGTAGCTGGTTTCTGTATTACAGTTCTGCCAAGTATTCATACCACTGACTTTTATGAACTGTTTAGACTGCTACTAACCATATATCTAAGGCCATTTATATTTTGTGCACGATCAAACCTAGTTATAACCGTTTATAACCATAGACGAGGTCAGGGTACTCCATCTCTGCAGGTGATCTGTCTATCAGGTCAAGATCACGTCAACAGGTCCCCCTGAGGATATGAATTATCATGTTATACCTCCCGAGAAACCAGGATTCAAATAAATACAAGTTTTATATTTTCCTAGAAAATCGACTTATTGGAGATTATACACCAATACAGCTCTCTGTGTAGATTCAGTGTAGCTGAGTTCTTCTGTATTACAGATCTATCAAGTATTTATATCACTGGCAGATATTTTATATGCACAAAAACGAGGTAGTTTTGGTTTTGTACACAGTCATACGATATTTGGTATCTCAGGCGAGTACATGGGGAGCTATATCTCTGCAGATGATCTGATACAGGTTCACCTTCAACTCTCTGGTGGTATGGATGTCTCCAGAGAAACCTGTATTCAAGTAAAGGTCCTATCTATCAAATTACTATACGTGGAATTTGGTGTGTTAGGCTGGGGTGAAAATGCTGGGGTGAAAATGTTTTGGATTTATTAAGAACGAGTTGATTGACAAAGTCATACAACATTGGAAGAATTGAATGAACCACCTTTGTGCTGTGATAAAAAAAATGCCTCTGGGGGTCTTTAGTTTGAGGGTTAAGTTACTATGCTTGTATTAGCTCTATTGAGACAGCATACTAAGAGTCTGTTTCTGGTCTAACTTGCTCTTTACTAAATGTCTTTATTAGGACTAATAATGAGGTTATTAAGGATTGGCCAGTAACACATGACTTTTAATGTCTGAATAACAAAACCCTTAATTAAGGCCCATCATATGGCGGCAGGGTAGCCTAGTGGTTAGAGCGTTGGACTAGTAACTGGAAGGTTGCAAGTTCAAATCCCTGAGCTGATAAGGTACAAATGTGTCGTTCTGAACAGGCAGTTAACCCACTGTTCCTAGGCTGTCATTGAAAATAAGAATTTGTTCTTAACTGACTTGCCTACACAAATAAAGGTCAAATGAATAAGACATAATAAAGGCCTTGTATACTTGTATACATACTTAGAAACTACAAGTTAGTACCTAATATGTGCATCAAGTGTTTCTCATAATATTATACAGTAAAGCACTTCACAATCAAAGGATCACTACAGTATAGTATTCTACAGTTCTATAGTAGGTGCTACAGGACCAAGGAATACAACATACACCAATACATTGTGTAGTATGTTATTCTACAGCAGGATTCCCCAAGCTCGGTGAAGGAGTTCTAACATAAATCAGGATTGACGGAAGAATTGCAATATTTACCTGGAGCTAATGCCGCAAATAGCACTGCTGGGTGATTTGAAGTCATAGTCAATCAATCAATGTAATAATACTCTCAGCAAAAATGTTTATCTTTAATTTACAATCTGCAGAAACTATGAGAATAGAAAGGTTCCGAACTTTTGTGAAACATCACAGCACAGTTGAAAAATATATGGCAAACAGAAATCAAAACTGGATGGTGTTCAGAGATAGATGGGAGGGGTTGAGTTGAGCTGAAGGATGGAACTGGATGGTGTTCAGAGATAGAAGGGAGGGGTTGAGTTGAGCTGAAGGATGGAACTGGATGGTGTTCAGAGATAGATGGGAGGGGTTGAGTTGAGCTGAAAGATGGGACTGGATGGTGTTCAGAGATAGATGGGAGGGGTTGAGTAGAGCTGAAAGATGGAACTGGATGGTGTTCAGAGATAGAAGGGAGGGGTTGAGTGGAGCTGAAGGATGGAACTGGATGGTGTTCAGAGACAGATGGGAGGGGTTGAGTGGAGCTGAAGGATGGAACTGGATGGTGTTCAGAGATAGAAGGGAGGGGTTGAGTTGAGCTGAAGGATGGAACTGGATGGTGTTCAGAGATAGATGGGAGGGGTTGAGTTGAGCTGAAGGATGGAACTGGATGGTGTTCAGAGATAGAAGGGAGGGGTTGAGTTGAGCTGAAGGATGGAACTGGATGGTGTTCAGAGATAGATGGGAGGGGTTGAGTAGAGCTGAAAGATGGAACTGGATGGTGTTCAGAGATAGAAGGGAGGGGTTGAGTGGAGCTGAAGGATGGAACTGGATGGTGTTCAGAGATAGATGGGAGCGCTTGAGTGGAGCTGAAAGATGGGACTGGATGGTGTTCAGAGATAGATGGGAGGGGTTGAATGGAGCTGAAGGATGGAACTGGATGGTGTTCAGAGATAGATGGGAGGTGTTGAGTGGAGCTGAAAGATGGGACTGGATGGTGTTCAGAGATAGATGGGAGGGGTTGAGTGGAGCTGAAAGATGGGACTGGATGGTGTTCAGAGATAGATGGGAGGGGTTGAGTGGAGCTGAAAGATGGGACTGGATGGTGTTCAGAGATAGATGGGGGGGTTGAGTGGAGCTGATGGATGGAACTGGATGGTGTTCAGAGATAGATGGGAGGGGTTGAGTGGAGCTGAAGGATGGAACTGGATGGTGTTCAGAGACAGATGGGAGGGGTTGAGTGGAGCTGAAGGATGGAACTGGATGGTGTTCAGAGACAGATGGGAGGGGTTGAGTGGAGCTGAAAGATGGGACTGGATGGTGTTCAGAGATAGATGGGAGGGGTTGAGTGGAGCTGAAGAGTGGAACTGGATGGTGTTCAGAGATAGATGGGAGGGGTTGAGTGGAGCTAATATATAAATAATAATAATATATGCCATTTAGCAGACGCTTTTATCCAAAGCGACTTACAGTCATGTGTGCATACATTCTACGTATGGGTGGTTCCGGGAATCAAACCCACTACCCTGGCGTTACAAGCGCCACCCACTACCCTGGCGTTACAAGCGCCATGCTCTACCAACTGAGCTACAGAAGGACCATGAAAGATGGGACTGGATGGTGTTCAGAGATAGATGGGAGGGGTTTAGTGGAGATGAAGGATGGAACTGGATGGTGTTCAGAGATAGATGGGAGGGGTTGAGTGGAGCTGAAGGATGGAACTGCATGGTGTTCAGAGATAGATGGGAGGGGTTGAGTGGAGCTGAAGGACGGAACTGGATGGTGTTCAGAGATAGATGGGAGGGGTTGAGTGGAGCTGAAAGATGGGACTGGATGGTGTTCAGAGATAGATGGGAGGGGTTGAGTGGAGCTGAAGGATGGAACTGGATGGTGTTCAGAGATAGATGGGAGGGGTTGAGTGGAGCTGAAAGATGGAACTGGATGGTGTTCAGAGATAGATGGGAGGGGTTGAGTGGAGCTGAAAGATGGGACTGGATGGTGTTCAGAGATAGATGGGAGGGGTTGAGTGGAGCTGAAAGATGGGACTGGATGGTGTTCAGAGATAGATGGGAGGGGTTGAGTGGAGCTGAAGGATGGAACTGGATGGTGTTCAGAGATAGATGGGAGGGGTTGAGTGGAGCTGAAGGATGGAACTGGATGGTGTTCAGAGATAGATGGGAGGGGTTGAGTGGAGCTGAAGGGTGGAACTGGAGGGGTTGAGTGGAGCTGAAGGGTGGAACTGGAGGGGTTGAGTGGAGCTGAAGGATGGGACTAAAAACAAATCAGAGATAACAATTGTAAAATATGCTGTGTCTGTAAAATGTATACAGTATGTATGTATAAACTGGAAGTAGAAGCCTAAGTGTTGTTGTACATTACTTTACTCCAATTAGGGGAGGGGTGGTAGGGTTAATTGAAAATAATTAAGTTAAATATATATATATATATATATATACACTGGAGAGGACAAGTATTTGATACACTGCCGATTTTGCAGGTTTTCCTACTTACAAAGCATGTAGAGGTCTGTAATTTTTATCATAGGTACACATCAACTGTGAGAGACGGAATCTAAAACAAAAATCCAGAAAATCACATTGTATGATTTTTAAGTTTTTCATTTGCATTTAATTGCATAACATAAGTATTTGATACATCAGAAAAGCAGAACTTAATGTTTGGTACAGAAACCTTTGTTTGCAATTACAGAGATCATACGTTTCCTGTAGTTCTTGACCAGGTTTGCACACACTGCAGCAGGGATTTTGGCCCACTCCTCCATACAGACCTTCTCCAGACCCTTCAGGTTTCGGGGCTGTCGCTGGGCAATACGGACTTTCAGCTCCCTCCAAATATTTTCTATTGGGTTCAGGTCTGGAGACTGGCTAGGCCACTCCAGGACCTTGAGATGCTTCTTACGGAGCCACTCCGTAGTTGCCCTGGCTGTGTGTTTCAGGTCGTCTTCAATGCTCTTACTGAGGGAAGGAGGTTGTTGGCCAAGATCTCGCGATATATAGCCCCATCCATCCTCCCCTCAATACGGTGCAGTCGTCCTGCCCCCTTTGCAGAAAAGCATCCCCAAAGAATGATATTTCCACCTCCATGCTTCATGGTTGGGATGGTGTTCTTGGGGTTGTATTCATCCTTCTTCCTCCAAACACGGCGAGTGGAGTTTAGACCAAAAAGCTCTATTTTTGTCTCATCAGACCACATGACCTTCTCCCATTCCTCCTCTGGATCATCCAGATGGTCATTGGCAAACATCAGACGGGCCTGGTCATGCGCTGGCTTGAGCAGGGGGACCTTGCGTGCGCTGCAGGATTTTAATCCATTACGGCGTAGTGTGTCTGTGGTCCCAACTCTCTTCAGGTCATTGACCAGGTCCTGCCGTGTAGTTCTGGGCTGATCCCTCACCCATCCTCATGATCATTGATGCCCCACAAGGTGAGATCTTACATGGAGCCCCAGACCGAGGGTGATTGACCGTCATCTTGAACTTCTTCCATTTTCTAATAATTGCGCCAACAGTTCAAATCAAATCAATCAAATCAAATGTATTTATATAACCCTTCGTACATCAGCTGATATCTCAAAGTGCTGTACAGAAACCCAGCCTAAAACCCCAAACAGCAAACAATGCAGGTGTAAAAGCACGGTGGCTAGGAAAAACTCCCTAGAAAGGCCAAAACCTAGGAAGAAACCTAGAGAGGAACCGGGCTATGTGGGGTGGCCAGTCCTCTTCTGGCTGTGCCGGGTAGAGATTATAACAGAACATGACCAAGATGTTCAAATGTTCATAAATGACCAGCATGGTCAAATAATAATAAGGCAGAACAGTTGAAACTGGAGCAGCAGCACAGTCAGGTGGACTGGGGACAGCAAGGAGCCATCATGTCAGCTAGTCCTGGGGCACGGTCCTAGGGCTCAGGTCCTCCGAGAGAGAGAAAGAAAGAGAGAATTAGAGAGAGCATATGTGGGGTGGCCAGTCCTCTTCTGGCTGTGCCGGGTGGAGATTATAACAGAACGTGGCCAAGATGTTCAAATGTTCATAAATGACCAGCATGGTTGAATAATAGTAAGGCAGAACAGTTGAAGACAAACAATGTATACGAAATGCTTCAGTCTGGTTTTAGACCCCATCATAGCACTGAGACGGCACTTGTGAAGGTGGTAAATGACATTTTGATGGCATCGGACCGAGGCTCTGCATCTGTCCTCGTGCTCCTAGACCTTAGTGCTGCTTTTGATACCATTGATCACCACATTCTTTTGGAGAGATTGGAAACCCAAATTGGTCTACACGGACATGTTCTGGCCTGGTTTAGGTCTTATCTGTCGGAAAGATATCAGTTTGTCTCTGTGAATGGTTTGTCCTCTGACAAATCAACTGTACATTTCGGTGTTCCTCAAGGTTCTGTTTTAGGACCACTATTGTTTTCACTATATATTTTACCTCTTGGGGATGTTATTCGAAAACATAATGTAAACTTTCACTGCTATGCGGATGACACACAGCTGTACATTTCAATGAAACATGGTGAAGCACCAAAATTGCCCTCGCTAGAAGCATGTGTTTCAGACATAAGGAAGTGGATGGCTGCAAACTTTCTACTATTAAACTCGGACAAAACAGAGATGCTTGTTCTAGGTCCCAAGAAACAAAGAGATCTTCTGTTGAATCTGACAATTAATCTTAATGGTTGTACAGTCGTCTCAAATAAAACTGTGAAGGACCTCGGCGTTACTCTGGACCCTGATCTCTCTTTTGAAGAACATATCAAGACCATTTCGAGGACAGCTTTTTTCCATCTACGTAACATTGCAAAAATCAGAAACTTTCTGTCCAAAAATGATGCAGAAAAATTAATCCATGCTTTTGTCACTTCTAGGTTAGACTACTGCAATGCTCTATTTTCCGGCTACCCGGATAAAGCACTAAATAAACTTCAGTTAGTGCTAAATACGGCTGCTAGAATCCTGACTAGAACCAAAAAATTTGATCATATTACTCCAGTGCTAGCCTCTCTACACTGGCTTCCTGTCAAAGCAAGGGCTGATTTCAAGGTTTTACTGCTAACCTACAAAGCATTACATGGGCTTGCTCCTACCTACCTCTCTGATTTGGTCCTGCCGTACATACCTATACGTACGCTACGGTCACAAGACGCAGGCCTCCTAATTGTCCCTAGAATTTCTAAGCAAACAGCTGGAGGCAGGGCTTTCTCCTATAGAGCTCCATTTTTATGGAACGGTCTGCCTACCCATGTCAGAGACGCAAACTCGGTCTCAACCTTTAAGTCTTTACTGAAGACTCATCTCTTCAGTGGGTCATATGATTGAGTGTAGTCTGGCCCAGGAGTGGGAAGGTGAACGGAAAGGCTCTGGAGCAACGAACCGCCCTTGCTGTCTCTGCCTGGCCGGTTCCCCTTTTTCCACTGGGATTCTCTGCCTCTAACCCTGTTACGGGGCTGAGTCACTGGCTTGCTGGGGCTCTCTCGTGCCGTCCCTGGGGGGGGGATGCGTCACCTGGGTGGGTTGATTCACTGTTGTGGTCGGCCTGTCTGGGTTCCCCCCTTGGGTTGTACCGTGTCGGAGATCTTTGTGGGCTATACTCGGCCTTGTCTCAGGATGGTAAGTTGGTGGTTGAAGATTTCCCTCTAGTGGTGTGGGGGCTGTGCTTTGGCAAAGTGGGTGGGGTTATATCCTTCCTGTTTGGCCCTGTCCGGGGTGTCCTCGGATGGGGCCACAGTGTCTCCTGACCCCTCCTGTCTCAGCCTCCAGTATTTATGCTGCAGTAGTTTATGTGTCGGGGGGCTAGGGTCAGTTTGTTTATCTGGAGTACTTCTCCTGTCCTATTCGGTGTCCTGTGTAAATCTAAGTGTGCGTTCTCTAATTTTCTCCTTCTCTCTTTCTTTCTCTCTCTCGGAGGACCTGAGCCCTAGAACCATGCCCCAGGACTACCTGACATGATGACTCCTTGCTGTCCCCAGTCCACCTGGCCATGCTGCTGCTCCAGTTTCAACTGGCCTGGGCCCTAGGACCATGTCCCAGGACTACCTGACATGAGGACTCCTTGCTGTCCCCAGTCCACCTGGCCATGCTCCTGCTCCAGTTTTTATTTTTATTTTTTTATTTAAATATATATATATATATGGGGGATTGGAAATGATGCAGACAATTACATTGGTGGAAGCAACAATCTATCTGCAATATAATAGATGGTCTACCCCCCCAAAATGTTCACGTAATGATGCTGTCTCTACTTCTTCCTGAGAATGGGTGAAAAGAACATCCCCGCAGGGGATATTTTCATTGTGGACCACAACTGGCAACAATTCAAGTGTTTATTTGCTAAATGAGTGGAAGAAAATGTTCTATTTGGTGGCTGGCTGACTTGTGTGAGCCTGCATGCTGGTTCTGGTGAGTTATTGGGAGAGGGTGTGGTGGTGATAACCATAACAAGTACGGACGGAGGACGAGTGATGTACACACACACACACACACACACACACACACACACACACACACACACACACACACACACACACACACACACACACACACACACACACACACACACACACACACACACACACACACACACACACACACACACACACACACACACACACACGGGATGGACGGAACACACCCACCCGGAACACACCCACTCTTACATAACGTGTCTAAGTCAAATCGGACATGACACACACACCTGGACACACACACCTAGGCGGGAGAAACAGTGGCCCTCGTCAGTCTAGGACAGGGGCCTGGAAACCCCATACAGTCTGGGTCCTTGGTGACGACCACATTATACTGTATTCACCCACCCAACAGCAGACTCAGTCTAGACTTGCCCTGCTGAGATTCAGGAGATTAGAATGGCATTAGAATGGTCTCCTGGCATTTCTAGTCAACACAACAAATGTTTTTTCCACAACATGAAACACGTGGGTGACTCTTCCAGTGGGTTTTGAGAAATTAAAGTGATAGTGAAGAGCTAAACCAATGGACCAGTGTGTGCTTCTGAGTTTTCTCACTGAGGGAAAACTTAAACAGTTTTTTAAATATTATTTTTCTACAAATCCCTTTATTCCCCTCTCCCTAACTCTTACCATGTCTGTCTGTCTGTCCGTCCGTCCGTCCGTCCGTCCGTCCGTCCGTCCGTCCGTCCGTCCGTCCGTCCGTCCGTCCGTCCGTCCGTCCGTCCGTCCGTCCGTCCCTCCCTCCCTCCCTCCCTCCCTCCCTCCCTCCCTCCCTCCCTCCCTCCCTCTCTCTCTCTCTCTCTCTCTCTCTCTCTCTCTCTCTCTCTCTCTCTCTCTCTCTCTCTCTCTCTCTCTCTCTCTCTCTCTCTCTCTCTCTCTCTCTCTCTCTCTCTCTCTCTCTCTCTCTCTCTCTCTCTCTCTCTCTCTCTCTCTTTCTCTCTCTCTCTTTCTGAGAGAAAACATGGGAAACACATGTTTACATTGCCAAAGCAAGTGAAATAGATAATAAATAAAAGTGAAATAAACAATAAAAAATGAACAGTAAACATTACACATTACAAGTTATCTCTCGGTCTCTCTCCCTGTCTGTCTCTGATTAAGGGGTGTGTTTTGTGGGTACTACAAGTTTGAGTCATTAACCCTCTGACATTACACTACCCAGCAGGACTGCTGAGTCACAGTGTCCACGGGCGCGTGTGTGTATAAGCGTATCTTTCCACATGGTTTGTCTGTGCCGCCCATTTCATCTCTCAGCACCTCGATAAGGGTTTGGCAATCTCATGTTTGTAGGTCTGCAGGAAAACAACAGTCTGTCTGGACCAATAGAAAAAACACAAACACCATCCAACCAACGACGCCTCCCAGCACTCCATTAACCTTTGACTTAATCAAAGCATCCAATGGCAAGTAGCCAAATCATAATGTTTGAGACTGGAAGACATGGGTTGTAAAATGGGATGTAAAAACAATGATCCTCTTCGTCAATACAGTCTGTCTGTCTGTCTGTCTGTCTGTCTGTCTGTCTGTCTGTCTGTCTGTCTGTCTGTCTGTCTGTCTGTCTGTCTGTCTGTCTGTCTGTCTGTCTGTCTGTCTGTCTGTCTGTCTGTCTGTCTGTCTGTCTGTCTGTCTGTATGTCTGTCTGTATGTCTGTCTTTCTGGATCTATCAGCCCTGACTGACAAACCCTGATCTCCTTCCCAACCCATAGCCAACCCATTCCCCAAAACAACATCACACATCCCAGTGACTCATTTATCGTACCTCTGTGGAAACGTGCGTCAGGCAACCTGAAGGCCCCTTAGCTCTGTACATTTCCAGGCAGTCATTCCGCAAAGTAAAGTTTATTTAAAGATCTCTATCTTTCCATCTGTCAAGACGAGCAAAAACACGACCTGCTGAAATGTTTCCTGTCACTTGTTTTACGTGCTCCTCTGAAAAAGCTAAAAATATAAAAAAACATCCACACTTCTACTGTTATGATACTCCTTTTACGACCAGATGAAAATTCCCAAAAGCTGCTTTTGTGTGCTGCTATAATTGTCTCCCAGACTCTTATTCGGTAACAGCTACAATATTCACATTACAGTAACTTACTGGCAAGGAAAAAACTCCCCACCTTCAGCCAATACCTCCTCCTTCTAAATCAAATAACATTTTATCAAATCTAATTGTATTTTTTTACACTCTGCGAGTACAACAGGCCTAGACCTTACAGTGAAATGCTTACTTACAAGCTCTTTCCCAACAAAGTTAAATAGGAAAAATGTCAAACACTTTCCACACTGCGAGCAGGCTAACTCAACCCTGCACCTAACCCACTGCACTAAACTGATGTGATAGAGTGTGCTTCTTCTATTAGACCTAATGTAATAGAGGGGAGACCTCAATCAATCATTCACACTACAGTGCTGCATTCGTTTTTCCCATCTCTCCCCTCTCTCCTTTGAGGTACTCCCCAGCGAGTGTGTGTGTGTGTCTCCATGATTCAGAGAGGTGTGGGTTTGGGTGTGTGTCAGAACGGAGACAGGGAGTTATAGTATCCCAGTGAGACCAGAGACCTTTGACCAATGAGTACACAGTCTCTCAGTCTGACTCAAACTCAATGGAGGCCTCACTACGGTTATAACTCTCCTCTCTCTCTCTCTCTCTCTCTCTCTCTTTTTCTCTTTTAAAACACTCTCTTTGTCACTCTCCCCTTCTCACACTATATCCCTCTCTCTCTCTCTCTCTTTCGCTCACTCACTCTCTTTCTCTCACTCTCACTCTCCTTTTCTCACTCTCTCACTTTCTCTCTTTCTCCTTCTCTTTCCCTCATTCTCTCTTTATATCTCTCTCTTTCATCTCACTTCCTTTCTCTCTCTCTCCTCACACTCATTCACTTTCTCCCACTTCTCCTTTCTCTTTCTGTCACTCTCTCTCACTCTCTTTATCTCTCTCTCTCTGGCTCTCTTTCCACCTCTCTCTCTCTCTCTCTCTACCCATCTCTCTCTCTCTCTCTCTCAATTCAATGACTGTCTATTAATTTCATTACAATGATCTAACTATCAATTGATACAACTGATCAAAATGATAAGTAACTGTTGCATTACTATTAATGCATAGTTTTATGGAAACTGACAAACAATATTCCATGTTTAGATCATGAATGTTTCAGGATAACGAGATCCATTGACTCCAATTAGTGAAACATGAACCAATTGGACTACATTATCTATGGATGTAATATTTCATCATCATTCTTTATCGGACACTGTTTCTATGGTCCCATGTACCACTTTTCCAGACCATGTTTTCAGATTTGACATTACTGTACACTCACCGGCCACTTTATTAGGTACACCTTTCTAGTACTGGGTAGGACCCCCTTTTGCCTCCACAATAACCTGAATTATTCATGGAGTTGTACGTTAAGAGTTGCCCATCTGCACACCACTGTTTTAAACAGCTGTTATTTCAACATTTGTGGCCTTTCTGTTAGCTTGAATGAGTCTGGACATTCTCCTCTGACCTCTCTCATTAACAAGGTGTTTCTGCCCACAGAACTGCCGCTCACTGAATGTGTTTTGTTTATCTCACCATTCTCTGTCAACTCTAGAGACTGTAGTGTGTAAAAATCCCAGGAAGGTAGCTGTTTCTGAGATGCTAGAATCACCATGTGTGGCATCAACAATCATACCACGCTCAAAGTTGCTTAGATTATGCATTTTGCCCATTCTAATGTTTGGTCGAACAACATCTAAAGCTCTATACTCTATATACTCTATATATTGAGTTGTAGGCAGCCACATGATTCGCTGTTCGAATGCAACCTTCTTTGATGAGCTAAATCAGGTCTGTAGAGCTGATGGCATGACCTACGTCATTGTGTGGGATAATGTCAGGTTCCATCATGCTCAAATGGTGCAAGCATGGTTTCAGGCCCATCCACAATTTACCACCATGTACTTAACCCCATACTCTCCTTTCCTTAACCCGATTGAGGAATTTTTCTCCACATGGAGTTGGAAGGTATATGATAGGCGCCCTCACGAACAAGCCACCCTTCTCCAGGTCATGGATGATGCATGCAATGACATCACGGCAGACCAGTGTCTGGAAAACATCCATTGTGATGTGGATGAGTACCTGTGGCCATATCCACAAGACAGGGTTGATGGAAATATAGAAGTACAGTAATCAATCTTTTGTTTAGCTTTTTACAGTAAGCCAGGTGAGGAACACTGCAGTGATGTTTTACAGTAAGCCAGGTGAGGAACACTGCAGTGATGTTTTACAGTAAGCCAGGAGAGGAACACTGCAGTGCTGTTTTACAGTAAGCCAGGTGAGGAACACTGCAGTGATGTTTTACAGTAAGCCAGGAGAGGAACACTGCAGTGATGTTTTACAGTAAGCCAGGAGAGGAACACTGCAGTGATGTTTTACAGTAAGCAAGGTGAGGAACACTGCAGTGATGTTTTACAGTAAGCCAGGTGAGGAACACTGCAGTGATGTTTTACAGTAAGCCAGGAGAGGAACACTGCAGTGATGTTTTACAGTAAGCCAGGTTAGGAACACTGCAGTGATATTTTACAGTAAGCCAGGTGAGGAACACTGCAGTGATGTTTTACAGTAAGCCAGGTGAGGAACACTGCAGTGATGTTTTACAGTAAGCCAGGAGAGGAACACTGCAGTGATGTTTTACAGTAAGCCAGGAGAGGAACACTGCAGTGATGTTTTACAGTAAGCCAGGTGAGGAACACTGCAGTGATGTTTTACAGTAAGCCAGGTGAGGAACACTGCAGTGATGTTTTACAGTAAGCCAGGAGAGGAACACTGCAGTGATGTTTTACAGTAAGCCAGGAGAGGAACACTGCAGTGATGTTTTACAGTAAGCCAGGTGAGGAACACTGCAGTGATGTTTTACAGTAAGCCAGGTGAGGAACACTGCAGTGATGTTTTACAGTAAGCCAGGAGAGGAACACTGCAGTGATGTTTTACAGTAAGCCAGGAGAGGAACACTGCAGTGATGTTTTACAGTAAGTCGGGTGAGGAACACTGCAGTGATGTTTTACAGTAAGCCAGGAGAGGCACACTGCAGTTGACCTTTAACTGTTTTTTCTTTTTTTGTAGCAAATTATTTTTGCTTTGATTCAAAGAAACCTATGTTCTGATTTATTGCATTTCATCAATAAATTTCTTCTTTTTTTTCACTGATTCCACTGTGTCTGTAGAATTCTCTCCACTAGTCCTTTTACAGTGATGTATTTATGTGTAATAGCATAATGAAACATATATCACATATTTTGTATGGACAACTACACAGTGAAACTATCGGTATCTTTTGTGTAGGTGATCTAAATGAACGTTCAAATCAAATCAAATTTTATTTGTCACACACACGCGGTTGGCAGATGTTTTCGCCAGTGTAGCGAAATGCTTGTGCTTCTAGTTCCGACCATGCAGCAATATCTAACAAGTAATCTAACCTAACAATTTAACAACAACTACCTTATACACACAAGTGTAAAGGAATGAATAAGAATATGTACATAAAAATATATGAATGAGTGATGGCTGAACGGCATAGGCAAGATGCGATATGAGATGAGTAATGTAGGGTATGTAAATATTATGTGAAGTGGCATTGTTTAAAGTGGCTAGTGATACATTTATTACATCAAGATGCAGTAGATGGTATAGAGGACAGGTTTCCCCCAGTGATGCGTTCTGCAGACCTCACTACCTTCTGGAGAGCCTTACGGTTATGGGCGGAGCAGTTGCCATACCAGGCGGTGATACAGCTCGACAGGATGGTCTCGATTGTGCTTCTGTAAAAGTTTGTGAGTGTTTTTGGTAACAAGCCAAATTTCTTCAGCCTCCTGAGGTTGAAGAGGTGCTGCTGCGCCTTCTTCACCATGCTGTCTGTGTGGGTGGATCATTTCAGTTTGTCCATGATGTGTACTCCGAGGAACTTAAAACTTTCCACCCTCTCCACTAATGTCCCGTCGATGTGGATAGGGGGCTGCTCCCTCTGCTGTTTCCTTAAATCCACAATCATCTCCTTTGTTTTATTGACATTGAGAGTGAGGTTATTTTCCTGACACCACACACCGAGGGCCCTCAGTTCCTCCCTATAGGCCGTCTTGTCGTTGTTGGTAGTCAAGTCTACCACTGTAGAGTCGTCTGCAAACTTGATAATTGAGTTGGAGGCGTGCATGGCCACGCCGTCGTGGGTGAACAGGGAGTACAGGAGATGGCAGAGAACGCACCCTTGTGGGGCCTCATTGTTGAGGATCAGCGGGGTGGAGATATTGTTACCTACCCTCACCACCTGGGGGCAGCCCGTCAGGAAGTCCAGGACCCAGTTGCACAGGGCGGGGTCGAGACCCAGGGTCTCGAGCTTAATGACGAGGGTACTATGGTGTTGAATGCTGAGCTGTAGTCAATGAACAGCATTCTTACATAGGTATTCCTCTTGTCCAGATGGGTTAGGGCAGAGTGCAGTGTGATTGCGATTGCGTCGTCTGTGGTGGACCTATTGGGTCGGTAAGCAAATTGGAGTGGGTCTAGGGTGTCAGGTAGGGTGGAGGCGATATGGCCCTTGACTAGTCTCTCAAAGCACTTCATGATGACAGAAGGGAGTGCTACGGGGCGGTAGTTATTTAGCTCAGTTACCTTAGCTTTCTTGGGAACAGGAACAATGGTGGCCCGCTTGAAGCATGTGGGAACAGCAGGCTGGGATAAGGATTGATTGAATATTTCCGTAAACACCAGCCAGCTGGTCTGCGCATGCTCTGAGGAAGTGGCTGGGGATGCCGTCTGGGCCTGCAGCCTTGCGAGGGTTAACACGTTTAAAGGTTTTACTCGCGTTGGCTGCAGTGAAGGAGAGCACGCAGATTTTCATAGCGTCCTCAAAGCGAGAAAATAAGTTGTTTTGTCTGTCTGGGAGCAAGACATGGTGGTCTGCGACGGGGCTGGTTTTTCTTTTGGAGTCCGTGATTGACTGTAGACCCTGCCACATGCCTTTCGTGTCTGAGCAGTTGAATTGCGACTCTACTTTGTCTCTATACTGATGCTTAGCTTGTTTGATTGCCTTGCGGAGGGAACAGCTACACTGTTTGTATTCGGTCATGTTTCCGGGTCACCTTGCCCTGATTAAAAGCAGTAGTTAGCGCTTTCAGTTTTGCGCAAATGCTGCCATCAATCCACAGTTTCTGGTTGGGGAATGTTTTAATAGACGCTGTGGGTACAAAATCACTGATGCACTTGCTAATAAACTCGCTCCCCGAATCAGCATATTCATCAATGTTGTTGTTTGACGCTATGCGGAACATATCCCAGTCCACGTGATCGAAGCAATCTTGAAGCGTGGAATCAGATTGGTCAGACCAGCGTTGAACAGACCTGAGCGTGGGTGCTTCCTGTTTTAGTCTCTGTCTGTAGGCTGGGAGCAACAAAATAGAGTCGTGGTCAGCTTTTCCGAAAGGAGGGGAGGGGAGGGCCTTATATGCATCGCGGAAGATAGAATAACAATGATCCAGGGTTTTGCCAGCCCGGGTTGCGCAATCGACATGCTGATAGAATTTAGGGAGCCTTTTTTTCAGGTTAGCCTTGTTAAAATCCACAGCTACAATAAATGCAGCCTCAGGATATGCTGTTTCCAGTTTACATAGAGTCGAATGAAGTTCTTTCAGGGCCGTCGATGTGTCTGCTTGGGGGGGGGGGGGGGGTATACACGACTGTGATTATGATCGAAGAGAATTCTCTTGGTAGATTATGCAGTCGGCATTTGATAGTAAGGAATTATAGGTCAGGTGAACAAAAGGACTTGAGTTCCTGTATGTTGTTATGATCACACCACAACTCGTTAATCATAAGGCATACACCCCCGCCCTTCTTCTTACCAGAGAGATGTTTGTTTCTGTTGGCGTGATGCGTGAAGAAACCAGGTGGCTGTACCGACTCAGATAGAGTGTCTCGGGTGAGCCATGTTTCTGTAAAAACAAAGAACGTTACAGTCTCTGATGTCTCTCTGGAAGGCTACCCTTGCACAGATTTTGTCTACCTTGTTGTCAGGAGACTGGACATTGGCGAGTAGTATGCTCGGGAGCGGTGCGCGATGTGCCCGTCTACGGAGCCTGACCAGAAGACCGCTCCGTCTGCCCATGCCGTTGTTTTGGGTCGCCCGGCTGGGATCCGATCCATTGTCCTGGGTGGTGGGCCAAACAGAGGATCCGCTTCAGGAAAGTCGTATTCCTGGTTGTAATGTTGGTGAGTTGACGTTGCTCTTATATCCAATAGTTCCTCCCGACTGTATGTAATACAAAGATTTCCTGGGGTAACAATGTAAGAAAGAACACATTAAAACAAAATACTGCATAGTTTCCTAGGAACGCGAAAGCGAGGCGGCCATCTCTGTCGGCGCCTGAAGTCCTATGGTATTTCATGATAAATGAGTTACTTGAACCAATGATTCTGCAAGTGCAAGGATTCTTTAAAGATATGAATCCACAATGCAATGTTTTGAACATTGGACAGTCTGTGTTACAAGTGATGACCGTTTTGAGTTTTGTGTCTAGAGTTTTGAAAAATGACCACAAGATCCTGAAATTAGTGCCAAAGTGATTGTTAAAAACTGTATGTAAAAGCGCTGCTCTGACTAACACATCATGATTTGGTATTGTTAAGCATATTCAGGTTTACAATGGATAGGAAGTGACATGAAACAGCTGTTATCTACATAGAAATGTAAGTGTATATTTTAGGCTTTGCTAGATCATGTTACTGTGTGTGCATGTATGTATGTGTGTGCGTGTGCGTGCATGTGAGTGTGCGCGTGCGCGTGTGTGTGCGTGCGTGTGAGTGCATGTTTATGTGCATGTGTCTGTGTCTGTGTGTGCATGTGAGTGTGTGTGTGTGTGTGTGCATGTGTGTGTGCATGCATCTGAGTGTGTGTGTGTATGTCTGTGTGTGTGTGTGTGCGTGCGTGTGTATGATTGTGGGTGCATGTGAGTGTGTGTATGTGTGTGTGATGCTACCATCATATGCCTGCGTCATTTCAACAGAAAGAGTTCTTTAAAACACCTGCAATGATGCGGTGCAATTACTGACTGATTTTCTCTCTCAGTCTCTCTTTATTTCTCTCTCTATAGCCCCTCTCTCTCTCTCTCTCTCTCTCTCTCTCTCTCTCTCTCTCTCTCTCTCTCTCTCTCTCTCTCTCTCTCTCTCTCTCTCTCTCTCTCTCTCTCTCTCTCTCTCTTTGTCACAGCTTTTAAATGGATCGCCACTCCGGTAAATTGTATAATTTCATATAATTTTGTGTGACGTTCTTTTAAGAAGTCAAGTTTTATTCCATTTCCTGTTAGAAATTAAATAATAAAAAATGGCTCTCCCTATATTACATAGAGAGAGTAGTCAAGGATCATATCACCTCTACCTTACCTGTCACTCTAGATGCACTTCAATTTGCTTACCGCCCCAATAGATCCACAGACGATGCAATCACCATCACACTGCACATTGCCCTATCCAATCTGGACAAGAATGCTGTTCATTGACTATAGCTCAGGATTCAACACCATAGTACCCTCCAAGCTCATCATTAAGCTCGGGGCCCTGGGTCTGTACCACCTTGTGCAACCGGGTCCTGGACTTCCTGACGGGCCGCCCCCAGGTGGTGAAGGTAGGAAACAACACCTCCACTTCGCTGATCCTGAAGACAGGGGCCCCACAAGGGTGCGTGCTCAGCCCCCTCCTGTATTCCCTGTTCACCTATGACTGTGTGGCCTTGCATGCTTCCAACTCAATCATCACGTTTGCAGATGACACGACAGTAGTAGGTGTGATTACCAACAATGACGAGACAGCCTACAGGGAGGAGGTGAGGGCCCTTGGAGTGTGGTGTCAGGAAAATAACCTCTCACTCAACGTCAACAAAACAAAGGAGATAATCGTGGACTTCAGGAAACAGCAGGGGGAGCAGCACCAATCCACATCGACGGGACAATAGTGGAGAAGGTGGAAAGCTTCAAGATCCTCAGAGTACATATCACTGACGATTTGAAATGGTCCACCCACACAGACAGTGTTGTGAAGAGGGCGCAACAGCGCCTCTTCAACCTCAGCAGGCTGAAGAAATTCAGCTTGGTCCCTAAGACCTTCACAAACTTTTACAGATGCACAATTGAGAGCATCCTGTTGGGCTGTATCACCGCCTGGTACGGCAACTGCACCGCCCACAACCAACCGCAAGGCTCTCCAGACGGTAGTGGTGTCTGCACAACGCATCACCGGGGGCAACCTGTCCTCCAGGACATCTACAGCACCCGATGTCACAGGAAGGCCAAAAAGATCATCAAGGACATCAACGACCTGAGCCACAGCCTGTTCACCCCGCTACCATACAGAAGGTGAGGTCAGTACAGGTGCATCAAAGCTGGGACAGAGAGACTGAAAAACAACTTTTATCTCAAGGCCATCAGACTGTTAAATAGCCATCACAGTATATACTGTATTCTACTGTATTTTAATCAATGCCACTCTGACATTGCTTGTCCTAATATTTATATATTTCTTAATTCGTTTCTTTTACTTTAAGATGTGTGTATTGTTGTGAATTGTTAGATACTACTGCACTGTTGAAACTAAGAACACAAGCATTCCGCAATAACATCTGCTACATATGTGTATATGATTTGATTTGATCTGAATAAATCAAATCAAATGTTATTTGTCACATGCGCCGAATACCTTACAGTGAAGCGCTTACTTACAAGCCCAATGCAGTTTTAAGAAAACACCTAAAAAAGAAAGATATAAAAATAACTAATAATTAAAGTGCAGCAGTAAAATAACAGTAATGAGGCTATATACAGGTGGTACTGGTACAAGGTCAATGTGTGGGGGTACAGGTGTCAAGGTAATTGAGGTAATATGTACAGTTGAATTCGGACGTTTACATACACTTAGGTTGGAGTCATTAAAACTTGTTTTTCAACCACTCCGCAAATTTATTGTTAACAAACTATAGTTTTGGCCAGTCTGTTAGGACATCTACTTTGTGCATGACACAAGTAATTTTTCCAACAATTGTTTACAGACAGATTATTTCACTTATAATTCACTGTATCACAATTCCAGTGAGTCAGAGTTTTCCATACAATAGGTTGACTGTAACTTAAAACAGCTTGGAAAAGTCCAGAAAAGGATGTCATGGCTTTAGAAGCTTCTCAAGGCAGTGCCTCTTTGCTTGACATCATGGGAAAATCAAAAGAAATCTGCCAAGACCTCAGAAAAGAATTGGAGACCTCCACAAGTCTGGTTCATCCTTGGGAGCAATTTCCAAACACCTGAAGGTACCACATTCATCTGTACAAACAATAGTACGCAAGTATCACGCAGCCGTCATAACGCTCAGGAAGGAGATGCGTTCTGTCTCCTAGAGATTAACGTACTTTGATGGGAAAAGTGCAAATCAATCCCAGATCAACAGCAAAGGACCTTGTGAGATGCTGGAGGAAACAGGTACAAAACTATCTATATCCACAGTAAAACGAGTCCTATGTCGACATAACCTGAATGGCCGCTCAGCAAGGAAGAAGCCACTGCTCCAAAACCGCCATAAAAAAGCCAGACTACAACTGCACATGGGGACAAAGATCGTACTTTTTGGGGAAATGTCCTCCGGTCTGATGAAACAAAAATAGAACTGTTTAGGGCCTCCCGGGTGGCGCAGTGGTTGAGGACGCTGTACTGCAGCGCCAGCTGTGCCATCAAAGTCCCTGGGTTCGCGCCCAGGCTCTGTCGTAACTGGCCGTGACCGGGAGGTCCATGGGGTGACGCACAATTGGCCTAACGGGGAGGGCTTGGTCGGTAGGGGTGTCCTTACCTCATCACGCACCAGCGACTCCTGTGGCAGGCCGGGCGCAGTGTGCGCTAACCAAGGTGGCCAGGTGCACGGTGTTTCCTCCGACGGGTTGGATGCGCGCTCTGTTAAGAAGCAGTGGTTGGTTGGGTTGTGTATTGGGGAACGCATGACTTTCAACCTTCGTCTCTCCGGAGCCCGTACGGGATTTGTAGCGATGAGACAAGATAGTAGATACTACAACAATTTGATACCATGAAATTGGGGAGAAAAAGGGGTAAAATTCAAAAACATATATTTAAAATAAAAAAATATAACTGTTTGGCCATAATGACCATCGTTATGTTTGGAGGAAAAAGAGCCGAAGAACACCATCGCAGCATCATGTTGTAGGAGGGACTGGTGCACTTCACAAAATAGATGGCATCATGAGGGAGGAAAATTATGTGGATATATTGAAAAAGCATCTCAAGACATCAGTCATGAAGTTAAAGCTTGGTCACAAATGGGTCTTCCAAAGTTGTGGCAAAATGTATAATGGACAACAAAGTCATGTATTGGAGTGGCCATCACAAAGCCCTGAACTCAATCCTATAGAAAATGTGTGGGCAGAACTGAAAAAGCGTGTGCGAGCAAGGAGGCCTACAAACCTGACTCAGTTACACCAGCTCTGTCAGGAGGAATGGGCCAAAATTACCCCAACTTATTTTTGGAAGCTTGTGGCAGGCTACCTGAAACGTTTGACCCAAGTTAAACAATTTAAAGGCAATGCTACCAAATATGAATTGAGTTTACTTAAACTTCTGACCCACTGGGAATGTGATGAAAGAAATAAAAGCTGAAATAAATTATTCTCTCTACTATTATTCTGACATTTCACATTCTTAAAATAAAGTGGTGATCCTACCTGACCTAAAACAGAGATTTGTACTAGGATTAAATGTCAGGAATTGTGAAAAACGGAGATTAAATGTATTTGGCTAAGGTGTTTGTAAACTTCCGACTTCAACTGTACATGTAGAGTTATTAAAGTCAATCATTTCTCACATTGTAAATAGTCTGTCATTGTTTCGAAGAAAAAGTCTTGACAGTGAGAAAAGGATGCATCATTTCCGGAAATGCAATATAGTATTAGGGTTAAATGAGGGGGAGAGAGAGAGTAATGCAAGATTTAATGTTTAAGTTATGAGTCGATAACGAGTAAACTCAAGTGCTCATCTCATAAGGTACAGCTGTGGAAGTCATTTTGTGAGTTATATTTAATGTGTACAGATGGAGAGGTGTATTAGTGAATGATAAAGACATCTACAGTGCCTGAGGTAAAAAGGAATTTTAAACTCACATTTAACAAAATCTTAAATTAGCTTAAAACCTGGTGAATTAGGTATTGTGTAATATAGAGAGATGAGGACATAGCGAGAGAGAGAGAGAGAGAGAGAGAGAGAGAGAGAGATGGGAGAGAGAGAACGGAAAAACATTAAAAAGAGAAAAATTCAACAAAAAACATAATTTTGCTGGAGGGGCTTCAGTCAAGGGTCCTTCATGTAGAATGAGTCAGTCCCTCCACTAATGTCTTCCCCATGGCAATACGTTCTATGAACTCCACGGTTGTCTCAGCCAAATAGCACAGTACAGTAGATCATGATATATGACACCCACGCACATAAACACACACACATACACACACATGAACATAAACATAGACACACTCACCCACATGTCATAATATCTTTGGCACTCTGGGAAATGACATCAGGAAATGACATCATGGTAGTTCTAGAATGAGAAGAGCATATGCATGTGACAGATTAGACACATATCCTGAGACAAGACAAAAAAGCAGGAACACACATAGAAGCATAGACACACACACACACATAGAAGCATAGACACACACACACACACATAGAAGCATAGACACACACACACACACATAGAAGCATAGACACACACACACACACATAGAAGCATAGACACACACACACACATAGAAGCATAGACACACACACACATAGAAGCATAGACACACACACACACACACATAGCCACACACAAGCATAGACACACACACACACACATAGAAGCATAGACACACACACACACACATAGAAGCATAGACACACACACACATAGAAGCATAGACACACACACACATAGAAGCATAGACACACACACACACACATAGAAGCATAGACACACACACACACATAGAAGCATAGACACACACACACATAGAAGCATAGACACACACACACACACATAGAAGCATACCACACACACACATAGAAGCATAGACACACACACACACACATAGAAGCATAGACACACACACACACACACATAGAAGCATAGACACACACACACACACATAGAAGCATAGACACACACACACACACATAGAAGCATAGACACACACACACACACATAGAAGCATAGACACACACACACACATAGAAGCATAGACACACACACACACATAGAAGCATAGACACACACACACACACACACATAGAAGCATACACACACACACACACATAGAAGCATAGACACACACACACACACACACACACACATAGAAGCATAGACACACACACACACACATAGAAGCATAGACACACACACACACATAGAAGCATACACACACACACACACATAGAAGCATAGACACACACACACACACATAGAAGCATAGACACACACACACACACATAGAAGCATAGACACACACACACACATAGAAGCATAGACACACACACACACATAGAAGCATAGACACACACACACACACATAGAAGCATAGACACACACACACACACACACATAGAAGCATAGACACACACACACACACATAGAAGCATAGACACACACACACACATAGAAGCATAGACACACACACACACATAGAAGCATAGACACACACACACACACATAGAAGCATAGACACACACACACACACACATAGAAGCATAGACACACACACACACACACATAGAAGCATAGACACACACACACACACACACATAGAAGCATAGACACACACACACACACACATAGAAGCATAGACACACACACACACACATAGAAGCATAGACACACACACACACACACATAGAAGCATAGACACACACACACACACATAGAAGCATAGACACACACACACACATAGAACATAGACACACACACACACACATAGAAGCATAGACACACACACACACACACATAGAAGCATAGACACACACACACACACACACATAGAAGCATAGACACACACACACACACACATAGACACACATAGAAGCATACACACACACACACACATAGAAGCATAGACACACACACACACACATAGAAGCATAGACACACACACACACACATAGAAGCATAGACACACACACACACACATAGAAGCATAGACACACACACACACACATAGAAGCATAGACACACACACACACATAGAAGCATAGACACACACACACACATAGAAGCATAGACACACACACACACACATAGAAGCATAGACACACACACACACACATAGAAGCATAGACACACACACACACACATAGAAGCATAGACACACACACACACACATAGAAGCATAGACACACACACACACACATAGAAGCACACACACACACACATAGAAGCATAGACACACACACACACACATAGAAGCATAGACACACACACACACATAGAAGCATAGACACACACACACACACATAGAAGCATAGACACACACACACACACATAGAAGCATAGACACACACACACACACATAGAAGCATAGACACACACACACACATAGAAGCATAGACACACACACACACACATAGAAGCATAGACACACACACACACACATAGAAGCATAGACACACACACACACACATAGAAGCATAGACACACACACACACACACATAGAAGCATAGACACACACACACACACATAGAAGCATAGACACACACACACACATAGAAGCATAGACACACACACACACACATAGAAGCATAGACACACACACACACATAGAAGCATAGACACACACACACACACATAGAACATAGACAGCATAGCATACACACACACACACACATAGAAGCATAGACACACACACACACACATAGAAGCATAGACACACACACACACACATAGAAGCATAGACACACACACACACACATAGAAGCATAGACACACACACACACACACATAGAAGCATAGACACACACACACACACATAGAAGCATAGACACACACACACACATAGAAGCATAGACACACACACACACATAGAAGCATAGACACACACACACACATAGAAGCATAGACACACACACACACACATAGAACATAGACACACACACACACATAGAAGCATAGACACACACACACACATAGAAGCATAGACACACACACACACACATAGAAGCATAGACACACACACACACATAGAAGCATAGACACACACACACACATAGAAGCATAGACACACACACACACACATAGAAGCATAGACACACACACACACATAGAAGCATAGACACACACACACACACATAGAAGCATAGACACACACACACACATAGAAGCATAGACACACACACACACACATAGAAGCATACACACACACACACATAGAAGCATAGACACACACACACACATAGAAGCATAGACACACACACACACATAGAAGCATAGACACACACACACACATAGAAGCATAGACACACACACACACACATAGAAGCATAGACACACACACACACATAGAAGCATAGACACACACACACACATAGAAGCATAGACACACACACACACATAGAAGCATAGACACACACACACACATAGAAGCATAGACACACACACACACATAGAACATAGACACACACACACACATAGAAGCATAGACACACACACACACATAGAAGCATAGACACACACACACACACATAGAAGCATAGACACACACACACACATAGAAGCATAGACACACACACACACATAGAAGCATAGACACACACACACACACATAGAAGCATAGACACACACACACACACATAGAAGCATAGACACACACACACACATAGAAGCATAGACACACACACACACATAGAAGCACACACACACATAGAAGCATAGACACACACACACACACATAGAAGCATAGACACACACACACACATAGAAGCATAGACACACACACACACATAGAAGCATAGACACACACACACACATAGAAGCATAGACACACACACACACATAGAAGCATAGACACACACACACACACATAGAAGCATAGACACACACACACACACATAGAAGCATAGACACACACACACACACATAGAAGCATAGACACACACACACACATAGAAGCATAGACACACACACACACATAGAAGCATAGACACACACACACACACATAGCATAGACACACACACACACACATAGAAGCATAGACACACACACACACACACATAGAAGCATAGACACACACACACACACATAGAAGCATAGACACACACACACACATAGAACACACACACACACACATAGAAGCATAGACACACACACACACATAGAAGCATAGACACACACACACACATAGAAGCATACACACACACACACATAGAACACACACACACATAGAAGCATAGACACACACACACACATAGAAGCATAGACACACACACACACATAGAAGCATAGACACACACACACACATAGAAGCATAGACACACACACACACATAGAAGCATAGACACACACACACACATAGAAGCATAGACACACACACACACATAGAAGCATAGACACACACACACACATAGAAGCATAGACACACACACACACATAGAAGCATAGACACACACACACACACACATAGAAGCATAGACACACACACACACATAGAAGCATAGACACACACACACACATAGAAGCATAGACACACACACACACACATAGAAGCATAGACACACACACACACACATAGAAGCATAGACACACACACACACATAGAAGCATAGACACACACACACACATAGAAGCATAGACACACACACACACATAGAACACACACACACACATAGAAGCATAGACACACACACACACATAGAAGCATAGACACACACACACACATAGAAGCATAGACACACACACACACATAGAAGCATAGACACACACACACACACACATAGAAGCATAGACACACACACACACATAGAAGCATAGACACACACACACACATAGAAGCATAGACACACACACACACATAGAAGCATAGACACACACACACACATAGAAGCATAGACACACACACACACATAGAAGCATAGACACACACACACACATAGAAGCATAGACACACACACACACATAGAAGCATAGACACACACACACACATAGACACACACACACACATAGAAGCATAGACACACACACACACACATAGAAGCATAGACACACACACACACATAGAAGCATAGACACACACACACACATAGAAGCATAGACACACACACACACATAGAAGCATAGACACACACACACACACATAGAAGCATAGACACACACACACACATAGAAGAGACACACACACACACACACATAGAAGCATAGACACACACACACACATAGAAGCATAGACACACACACACACATAGAAGCATAGACACACACACACACACATAGAAGCATAGACACACACACACATAGAAGCATAGACACACACACACACACATAGAAGCATAGACACACACACACACACATAGAAGCATAGACACACACACACACATAGAAGCATAGACACACACACACACATAGAAGCATAGACACACACACACACATAGAAGCATAGACACACACACACACATAGAAGCATAGACACACACACACACATAGAAGCATAGACACACACACACACATAGAAGCATAGACACACACACACACATAGAAGCATAGACACACACACACACATAGAAGCATAGACACACACACACACACATAGAAGCATAGACACACACACACACATAGAAGCATAGACACACACACACACACATAGAAGCATAGACACACACACACACACATAGAAGCATAGACACACACACACACATAGAAGCATAGACACACACACACACACATAGAAGCATAGACACACACACACACACATAGAAGCATAGACACACACACACACACATAGAAGCATAGACACACACACACACATAGAAGCATAGACACACACACACACATAGAAGCATAGACACACACACACACATAGAAGCATAGACACACACACACACATAGAAGCATAGACACACACACACACATAGAAGCATAGACACACACACACACATAGAAGCATAGACACACACACACACATAGAAGCATAGACACACACACACACACACACACATAGAAGCATAGACACACACACACACATAGAAGCATAGACACACACACACATAGAAGCATAGACACACACACACACACATAGAAGCATAGACACACACACACACATAGAAGCATAGACACACACACACACACATAGAAGCATAGACACACACACACACATAGAAGCATAGACACACACACACACATAGAAGCATAGACACACACACACACACATAGAAGCATAGACACACACACACACACATAGATAGAAGCATAGACACACACACACACATAGAAGCATAGACACACACACACACATAGAAGCATAGACACACACACACACATAGAAGCATAGACACACACACACACATAGAAGCATAGACACACACACACACACATAGAAGCATAGACACACACACACACACATAGAAGCATAGACACACACACACACACATAGAAGCATAGACACACACACACACATAGAAGCATAGACACACACACACACATAGAAGCATAGACACACACACACACACATAGAAGCATAGACACACACACACACACATAGAAGCATAGACACACACACACACATAGAACACACACACACATAGAAGCATAGACACACACACACACACATAGAAGCATAGACACACACACACACATAGAAGCATAGACATAGACACACACACACACATAGAAGCATAGACACACACACACACACATAGAAGCATAGACACACACACACACATAGAAGCATAGACACACACACACACACATAGAAGCATAGACACACACACACACATAGAAGCATAGACACACACACACACATAGAAGCATAGACACACACACACACACATAGAAGCATAGACACACACACACACATAGAAGCATAGACACACACACACACATAGAAGCATAGACACACACACACACACATAGAAGCATAGACACACACACACACATAGAAGCATAGACACACACACACACACATAGAAGCATAGACACACACACACACACAGAAGCATAGACACACACACACACATAGAAGCATAGACACACACACACACATAGAAGCATAGACACACACACACACACATAGAAGCATAGACACACACACACACATAGAAGCATAGACACACACACACACACATAGAAGCATAGACACACACACACACATAGAAGCATAGACACACACACACACACATAGAAGCATAGACACACACACACACACATAGAAGCATAGAACACACACACACACACATAGAAGCATAGACACACACACACACATAGAAGCATAGACACACACACACACACAGAAGCATAGACACACACACACACATAGAAGCATAGACACACACACACACACATAGAAGCATACACACACACACACACACACATAGAAGCATAGACACACACACACACACATAGAAGCATAGACACACACACACACATAGAAGCATAGACACACACACACACATAGAAGCATACACACACACACACACATAGAAGCATAGACACACACACACACACATAGAAGCATAGACACACACACACACATAGAAGCATAGACACACACACACACACATAGAAGCATAGACACACACACACACATAGAAGCATAGACACACACACACACTAGAAGCATAGACACACACACACACACATAGACACACACACACACACACATAGACATAGAAGCATAGACACACACACACACACATAGAAGCATAGACACATAGAACATAGACACACACACACACACATAGAAGCATAGACACACACACACACACATAGAAGCATAGAGAAGCATAGACACACACACACACATAGAACATAGACACACACACACACACAGAAGCATAGACACACACACACACACATAGAAGCATAGACACACACACACACATAGAAGCATAGACACACACACACACATAGAAGCATAGAAGCATAGAACATAGACACACACACACACATAGAAGCATAGACACACACACACACACATAGAAGCATAGACACACACACACACATAGAAGCATAGACACACACACACACACATAGAAGCATAGACACACACACACACATAGAAGCATAGACACACACACACACATAGAAGCATTGACACACACACACACATAGAAGCATAGACACACACACACACACTTAGAAGCATAGGCACACACACACACATAGAAGCATAGACACACACACACACACATAGAAGCATAGACACACACACACACACACATAGAAGCATAGACACACACACACACACACACACACACATAGAAGCATAGACACACACACACACACATAGAAGCATAGACACACACACACACACACACACATAGAAGCATAGACACACACACACACATAGAAGCAAGACATAGACACACACACACGCATAGAAGCATACACACACACACATAGAACACACACACACACACATAGAAGCATAGACACACACACACACACATAGAAGCATAGACACACACACACACATAGAAGCATAGACACACACACACACACATAGAAGCATAGACACACACACACACACATAGAAGCATAGACACACACACACACACATAGAACACACACACACACACACACACACACACACACACACACACACACACACACACACACACACACACACACACACACACACACACACACATAAGCATAGACACACACACACACACACACACATAGAAGCATAGACACACACACACATAGAAGAATAGACACACACACGCACAAAGAATAGACACACACACATAGATAGATACATAGACACACACACACACACACACACACACACACACACACACACACACACACACACACACACACACACACACACACACACACACACACACACACACACACACACACACACACACACACAGATAGAAGCATAGACACACAAACACACATACACACAAAAAAACATTTGTATTTCACCACTTTTCCCAGCAATATGTCCCTTGATTACCAGTAAAAGATCCTTATCCTTACTAAAGCACCATTTATATGATGTTATGAAAAGTACACTAATCCAGGCATCATTACAAAAACCTTTGAAACAACACAATAGATTGCATCATAAAGAGAATGTTTTTCCTCAGAACATACAGTAGGCCTATAGGACCAACAAATATGCCAAGGTCGTTAGGCCTATGGGACTGCGGTAAAATCGAACAGAAAATGACCAGTAAAATAACGTTATTCTTACTAACATCCAATTGACAATAGGCCTACTGTATTCAATTAGTATTACTGTCATGTGTCACGCCTGCTCCCGCTCCACCTCTCTGGTGCTCGAGGGCGCCAGGCTGCCCATCATTACACACACCTTTCACCATCGTTACGCGCATCAGCACTTCATGGGACTCACCTGGACTCTATTACTTTATTGATTACCCCCCTCATATCTGTCACTTCCTCAGTTTCTTCCCTGTGTCTGCATTAATGTTGTTATATTCCGCTGTCCAGACACTGTCCGTGTTCTGTTTCATGTCCGTTGTTTATTAAATGTTCACTCCCTGTACTTGCGTCTCCCAGCATCAGTCCTTACAGATTGCAGACGATATTGGAAGCACCAGGGAATTATTTTGGTATTTTTTTGGGGGGGGTTTGGTAACTTCGGGTCTCAAGGCCGAGCTGGAGGCAGCGAAAGCCGAGAGGCGGTGGTATGAGGAGGCAGCACGGCAGCGCGGCTGGAAGCCCGAGAAGCAGCCCCAAACATTTATTGGGGGGGGGGGAACACGGGGAGTGTGGCGAAGTTGGGTAGGAGACCTGCGACAACTCCCCGTGCTTACCGTGGAGAGAGAGGGACCGGGCAGGCACCGTGTTATGCCTTGAGGCGCACGGTGTCCCCGATGCGCAGGCATAGCCTGGTGCGGTACATAGCATCGCCTCGTATCGGCCGGGCTAGAGTGGGCATCGAGCCAGGTGCCATGAAGCCGGCTCAGCGCATCTGGTCTCCAGTGTGTCTCCTCGGGCCAGGGTACATGGCACCAGCCTTACGCATGGTGTCCCCGGTTTGCCAGCACATCCCAGTGCTGGCTATTCCACCTCGCTGCACTGGCCTGGCTACGGGGAGCATTCAACCAGGTAAGGTTGGGCAGGCTCGGTGCTCGAGAGCTCCAGAGAGCCTTCACGGTCCGGTCTCCCGCACCAGGCTGTCTCTCCGTCTCCTCCCTACAGGTGCTCCCGCATGTCCAGTGCTGCCAGTGTCTCCCGTCTGTCCTGAGCTGCCAGAGTCTCCCGTCTGTCCTGAGCTGCCAGAGTCTCCAGTCTGTCCTGAGCTGCCAGAGTCGCCCATCTGTCCTGAACTGCCAGAGTCGCCCGTCTTTCCTGAGCTGCCAGAGTCGCCCGTCTTTCCTGAGCTGCCAGAGTCTCCCATCTGTCATGAGCTGCCAGAGTCTCCTGTCTGTCCTGAGCTGCCAGAGTCACCCGTCTGTCCTGAGCTGCCAGAGTCTCCCGTCTGTCATGAGCTGCCAGAGTCGCCCGTCTATCCTGAGCTGCCAGAGTCGCCCGTCTGTCCTGAGCTGCCAGAGTCGCCCATCTGTCCTGAGCTGCCAGAGTCGCCCGTCTGTCCTGAGCTGCCAGAGTCGCCCGTCTGTCCTGAGCTACCGGAGCTGCCGGTCAGCCAGGAGCTGCCGGAGCCACCTGTCATGCCGGCGCTACCGGAGTCGCCCTTCACTCCGGAGCTGCCGGAGTCTCCCGTCTTTCCTGAGCTGCCAGAGTCTCCCATCTGTCATGAGCTGCCAGAGTCTCCTGTCTGTCCTGAGCTGCCAGAGTCACCCGTCTGTCCTGAGCTGCCAGAGTCTCCCGTCTGTCATGAGCTGCCAGAGTCGCCCGTCTATCCTGAGCTGCCAGAGTCGCCCGTCTGTCCTGAGCTGCCAGAGTCGCCCATCTGTCATGAGCTGCCAGAGTCGCCCGTCTGTCCTGAGCTGCCAGAGTCGCCCGTCTGTCCTGAGCTGCCGGAGCTGCCGGTCAGCCAGGAGCTGCCGGAGCCACCTGTCATGCCGGCGCTACCGGAGTCGCCCTTCACTCCGGAGCTGCCGGAGTCTCCCGCCTGTCCGGTGCTGCCGGAATCTCCTGTCCGTCCGGTGCTGCCGGAATCTCCCGTCCATTCGGGACCCGTGGCTTGGGTCCCCAGTCCGATGTCGGCGGCGAGGGTTGCCGCGTTAGAGGCCACGGAGGTGGGTAAAGAGGCGGAGAAGGACTATGGTGGAGTGGGGTCCACGTCCCGCGCCAGAGACGCCACCGCGGACAGACACCCACCCAGACCCTCCCCTATAGGTTTAGGTTTTGCGGCCGGAGTCCGCACCTTTGGGAGGGGGTACTGTCACGTTCTGACCTTAGTTCTATTAGTATGTCTTTGTTTTAGTATGGTCAGGGTGTGAGTTGGGTGGGTTGTCTATGTTCCTTTTTCTATGTTTTGGGATTTCTGTGGCCTGGTATGGTTCTCAATCAGAGGCAGCTGTTTATCGTTGTCCCTGTTTGAGAACCATATTTAGGTAGCCTGGTGTCACTTTTGAGTTGTGGGTGATTATTCTCCGTGTTTGTGTTTGTTACCACACGGGACCGTTTCGTTTGTTTCACTTGGTTATTTTGTATTTTTGGAGTGTTCAGTTTGTCTGATTAAAATGGACCCTTTTCACGCTGCAAATTGGTCCGACCTCTCTTACTCCTCATCAGACGAAGAAGACGAACATTACACTAAGCTTTATACAACATGCTAGACCTTTAAGCTTTAAACAACATGCTAGAACTCTAAGCTTTATAGAACATGCTAGAAGTCTAAGCTTAATACAACAACATGCTAGACATGATAACTTTATATAACAACATGCTAGACCTCTAAGCTTTAAACAACATGCTAGAAGTCTAAGCTTAATACAACAACATGCTAGACATGATAACTTTATATAACAACATGCTAGACCTCTAAGCTTTAAACAACATGCTAGAAGTCTAAGCTTAATACAACAACATGCTAGACATTATAACTTTATATAACAACATGCTAGAACTCTAAACTTTATACAACACTGTATTTCACTGATTCGGTTCAGGGTGAAATAAGATTAGGTATGGTGATTGTCTGTGATGACGGCGTTGAGGCTGCTGTTAGCCTAGCAGTTAAGAGTGTTGGGCCAGCAACTGAAAGTTGGCTGGTTTGAAACGCCTAGCCGACCAGATTAAAAATCTGTTGGTGTCCACTTGAGCAAGGCACTTAACCTTAATTGCTACTGTAAATTGCTCGGGATAAGTGTGTCTGCTAAAATCAGACAGCAGAAGATATTACCCAGATGATGAAACTTTTGTTCTAAATGACTAAAATTAACGTAGAGGAAATTCCTGAATGACTACTCTGGCTACAGTAGAGGTTTAAAGTGAGTGTTTGGTTAGAGCAGAGGTTAGCTTGATGGTCTCTGTAATGGATTAGTAAGAGACCTCCAGGGGAAAGTAAGAGAGGGTTACTGATTTGGAAAGAATTAGAAAAATGAGTCTAACTGAAACTACATAGTGGCACCAGGCATGATTTGTGGTTTATGTGTGGGGTGGGGTCAGGGGGAGAGAGAGAGAGAGAGAGAGAGAGAGAGAGAGAGAGAGAGAGAGAGAGAGAGAGAGAGAGAGAGAGAGAGAGAGAGAGAGAGAGAGAGAGAGGGGAGGAGAGAGAGACTCAGTGAACCTTACTCTCAGACCTTGAAGCTTTATACAACATGCTAGACCTCGAAGCTTAATACAACAACATGCTAGACCTCTAAACTTTATACAACATGCTAGACCTCTAAACTTTATACAACATGCTAGACCTCTAAACTTTATGCAACATGCTAGACCTCTAAGCTTTATACAACAACATGCTAGACCTCTAAGCTTTATACAACAACATGCTAGATGTCTAAGCTTTATTCAACAACATGCTCGACCTCTAAGCTTTATTCAACAACATGCTAGACCTCTAAGCTTTATACAACAACATGCTAGACCTCTAAACTTTATTCAACAACATGCTAGATCTCTAAGCTTTATTCAACAACATGCTATACCTCTAAGCTTTATTCAACAACATGCTAGACCTCTAAACTTTATTCAACAACATGCTAGAACTCTAAGCTTTATATAACAACATGCTAGACCTCTAAACTTTTTACAACATGCTAGACCTCTAAACTTTATACAACATGCTAGACCTCTAAACTTTATTCAACAACATGCTAGACCTCTAAGCTTTATATAACAACATGCTAGACCTCTAAGCTTTATATAACATGCTAGACCTCTAAGCTTTATACAACATGCTAGACCTCTAAGCTTTATACAACAACATGCTATAGACCTCTAAACTTTATACAACATGCTAGACCTCTAAGCTTTATACAACAACATGCTATAGACCTCTAAGCTTTATGCAACAACATGCTATAGACCTCTAAACTTTATACAACATCCTAGACCTCTAAGCTTTATACAACAACATGCTATAGACCTCTAAACTTTATACAACATGCTAGACATCTAAGCTTTATACAACAACATGCTACACCTCTAAGCTTTATGCAACAACATGCTATAGACCTCTAAACTTTATACAACATGCTAGACCTCTAAGCTTTATACAACAACATGCTACACCTCTAAGCTTTATACAACAACATGCTAGACCTCTAAGCTTTATACAACAACATGCTACACCTCTAAGCTTTATGCAACAACATGCTATAGACCTCTAAACTTTATACAACATGCTAGACCTCTAAGCTTTATACAACAACATGCTACACCTCTAAGCTTTATACAACATGCTAGACCTCTAAGCTTTATACAACAACATGCTACACCTCTAAACTTTATACAACATGCTAGACCTCTAAGCTTTATACAACACTGTATTTCACTGATTCGGTTCAGGGTGAAATAAGATTAGGTATGGTGATTGTCTGTGATGACGGCGTTGAGGCTGCTGTTAGCCTAGCAGTTAAGAGTGTTGGGCCAGCAACTGAAAGTTGGCTGGTTTGAAACGCCTAGCCGACCAGATTAAAAATCTGTTGGTGTCCACTTGAGCAAGGCACTTAACCTTAATTGCTACTGTAAATTGCTCGGGATAAGTGTGTCTGCTAAAATCAGACAGCAGAAGATATTACCCAGAACACATAATTATGTTTATTTATTTTATCTTTTGCACATCGTTACAACACTGTATACAGACATAATGTGACATTTTAAATGTCTTTATTCTTTTGGAAGTGTAATGTTTACTGTTCGTTTTTTATTTCACTTTCATTTCACTTGCTTTGGCAATGTTAAATTGAATTGAGTTGGTTTGAAAGTCTCTTTGACTACACTACCCCCGTCTGGAACAAACGTGATATTACATGACACGAGGAGATCAGTCTCACTGCTGTAATGAAACCCGTCTTTAGAAAACGTTAAGAACAAATTCTTATTTACATTGACTGCCTAACACGGACGACGCTGGCCCAATTGTGCGCCGATGTAATGGACTCCGAATCACTCAGAATCACGCCTGGATGTAATACAGTCTGGATCCGAACCAGGGGCTGCAGCGACGCCTTTTTGTGCTGAAGTGACACTCGGGAGTCCACATTTCAATCGAGTGTAACGTTAATTATTCGCAAAAAAACATTGACGACTTTGTGGAAGTGTACAATAGTAAATATATTTCGTGTTTGCGTCCCGCAAATGCGCCGTGGTTTAGCTGTTTAAAGCGCCTGTCTAATAAACAGAAGATCATCGCTCGAATCCCAGCGGTGCCTTTTGCTTTTGGTTCACCACCTTTCTCTGACCTCGTTGCGTCGAATTCTGGATATTGATTCCAAAATGTGTTACCGTTAGATTTTCGTACTCCACATACGGCATGAGGGTGGTGTAAAAATCCAAACAACGTAAAAATACTCACAATTCAAAAGCGCCGAGAGTTCAATCAAAGAGAAAAGCTTACCCTTTTGAAAAAAAATCGTGGTCAGATTGCAGTAACCTGTAGTATAACTTTTGAATCAAAATTGCAGTCAGATTGCACTTTAACTGCGGCGAACTGTAATATAACTGTAGTTAGAGTGCATTATAACTGCAGTGTGCTACAACTCTGCGTCCAAAATAACACCGTTTCTTATGCAGTAATTTTGCAGTGTTAAAGCAGTTACAGTGCAGTATAACTGCAGTTCAACAGCAATACACTGCAGTTATCTGCAATTACTGCGTCCAAAATATCACAGCGGAGTGCTTTTACGGCAGTTTCAAAACGACAATATTTTTTGTAAGGGTGTGCATGTTTCAAAATACTGTGGTTAAAAAATCATGAAGGGAATAGGCAAAGCCAGTCAGTAGCCTATGTCCCAAAATCTTTTAAATATCTCAACTTTTTCTGCGGACTGCAAAACGGATGGCCCTGGACTAGTCTTTTACTTTTAAAACAATACAACTGTATGTGAGTTTGTTCTCAGGATATGTTTAGCAATATCACATATAGTCTTCCCAATAAGTTAATACATTCAAAGTTATATATTTATTCGGAATACAGTTTGGACGTGAGCTGTTAATCACATGAACTAACTAACTTTCGCTTCGAGTTTTCACAACGTCCCTGTCTGAATTGTTTTGAGTGATCAATGTGAATTGACCTTGATATTCTCTCGTTGGACCTTCTTCAATGGAGTAGCTGGTGCAGATACCCATATAAACTGCTGTAAACAGAGGAACCCATGTATACGAACGAAGTGTCATTACACGATGAGGCGTTTTACTTGCGCAAAATGTTTACCAACAATCGCTGCGAGCAGGGTTCGAACCTGCGCGGGAAGATCCCATTGGATTTCAAGTCCAACGCCTTAACCACTCGGCCATCGCAGCTGCTGTTATAGTCCTGTAGGAGTTGTATATAAAATTACCTATCATTGAACAATTTGTCACAGTTATTTCTAGTAACTGTTGGAATGATGTAGCTACGTGTACATCTATCTGTTTGTACCTGTCTACTTTTACAAATTGCCATGTGGTACAGCGCGCATAAATACACAGTACACTCACTGCGTGCACAGGCACAATATAGCCTACACAACGAGAATCATGCGCCATTTTGTTCGAATCTGTATTTAGGTGGCAGTAGTGAGCTATGAATAAACGTTCATTACATTAGATAGTGTTCTGGCCTGGGCATGAACCATTGACATAGATAAACTATCTCTGGTTTAACCTAACCCCCTTTCACAATGTATATTTGCTAAGTCAGTATCTCTCTCTCTCTCTCTCTCTCTCTCTACAACCCACAAAAGCATCTTGGGACTCATCTCAGGTTGGTACAGCCAATCTGCCAATTTTTATTTCCAGGTGATGCTGGTTGCCAAGAGTGTGGAAAACTGTCATCAAGGCAAAGGGTGGCAACTTTGAAGAATCTGAATGGTTGCTTACTACATGATTCAATATGTGTTATTTCAGTGTTGATGTGTTCACTATTATTCTACAATGAAGAAAATAGTATTGAAATCATCAGATCAGAGTAAGGTTATTATAGTCAAGGAAAACGAAAATGAAAACGAATCATGAAAAAACAATTTAGAGAAATACAATAATTAACAAATACGTTTGAAATAACTATAACTATACTGAAACTATTATCTTTGACGCCAAAACTAACTCAAGCTTTTGGGGGTTTACTGAACCTGGACGGTCAATGTGGCCAAGAGATGGTGATGTTTCAAATAGGCCTAGCTTGTACATAATCATCACTAAGTATCAATAGAAAAACGAAATAGAAATATACACCAAAAAACAACATTTTTTAAAAGAATTAAAAAATATATATAAATAAAAATGAATATAAAAACACTATAATGAATACCCTTGGATCAGAGGAACACCTCTCTTTCCATCTACGTCAATGATTTTATTAATATATTACCAGGCTTTTATTATTACCATATTATCACACCTATGACACACTTATTACCTAGTGTGTGTGTGTGTGTGTGTGTGTGTGTGTGTGTGTGTGTGTGTGTGTGTGTGTGTGTGTGTGTGTGTGTGTGTGTGTGTGTGTGTGTGTGTGTGTGTGTGTGTGTGTGTGTGTGTGTGTGTGTGTGTGTGTGTGTGTGTGTGTGTGTGTGTGTGTGTGTGTGTGTGTGTGTGTGTGTGTGTGTGTGTGTGTGTGTGTGTGTGTGTGTGTGTGTGTGTGTGTGTGTGTGTGTGTGTGTGTGTGTGTGTGTGTGTGTGGCTGTGTGTGGGTGTGTGTGTGCCTGTGTGCGTGGTAGAGCTTGTACCAGGCACAGGCTGGTAGATAGGGTGTAACGTTCATGCAACAGGGGCCATAAACCTTATTGGCATCCGCTTCAGAACTGACTGTAACCTGTTATGTTATCTGTCTCCTACAGTCACCAAACAATAAACTGTCCATTGATATTTAAAACATGTTTTAATGATGCAATTGCCGTTTGAATTTGAGGAAATTCCACTTCTGTAGTCAAAACACTTCTGTAAAAGAATTTAGTGTAGAGAAGTTGATGGAAAACAAGCATGACAAAATGATTGCTTTCTGTTGTCTCGCCAAACATACAGTAAGCTATAGCTTGTCTGTCATGACTTCTACCGAAGTCGATGCGACTCCTTGTTCGGGCGATGCTCGGCGGTCGTTGTCCACGATCTTCTAGCCATCGCCGATCCATTTTTCATTTTCCATTTGTCTTGTCTTGTTTTTCCACACACCTGGTTCTCATTTCCATCATTATTTGATGTGTATTTAACCCTCTGTTTCCCTCGTGTCTTTGTGTGGTATTGTCTATTCTGTTTCATGAATATCGCACGTTATGAATGCCAGTCATTCTGTTGCTGCTAATTGTACACCGATTTACGAAGATAATGAAAACAAAACATCTTCTTTCTCTGTGGACATTTCAATGTGTCTGTGAACATATTATTCATAATCAAATGAGGCCTATAACCTTTAACCTTTAGCCATGAGGTCTTTTATAATCAGTGGTGGATAAAGTACTACATTGTCATACTTGAGTAAAAGTACAGGTACCTTAATAGAAAATGACTCAAAAGTAATAGTCAAATGGTAAAATAATACTTGAGTAAAAGTTGAAAAGTATTTCGTTTAAAAAAAAATACTTAAGCATCAAAAGTCAATTGAATTGCTAAAATGTACATAAGTATCAAAAGTAAAAGTAGAAATCATTTCAAATTCCTAATATTGAGCAAACCAGATGGCACAAATGTCTTTATTTTGTATTTTTATTGATGGATAGTCACACTCCAACACTCAGACATGAATTTTCAAACGAGGCATTTGTATTTAGTGAGTCTGCCAGATCAGATGCAGTAGGGATGACCAGGGATGTTCTCTTGAAAAGTGTGTGAATTGGACAATTTTCCTGTCAAAATGTAACAAGTACTTTTGGGTGTCAGGGAAAATGTATGGAATAAAAAATGCAATGCAAATAGTCTGGGTAGCCATTTGACCAGATGTTCAGGAGTCTTATGGCTTGGGGGTAGAAGCTGTTTAGAAGCCTCTTGGACCTAGATTTGGCGCTCCGGTACCGCTTGCCGTGTGGTAGCAGAAAGAACAGTCTAGGACTAGGGTGGCTGGAGTCTTTGACAATTTGTAGGGCCTTCCTCTGACACCGCCTGGTATAGAGGTCCTGGGTGGCAGGAAGCTTGGCCCCAGTGATGTACTGAGCTGTTCGCACTACCCTCTGTAATGCCTTGCAGAGCAGTTGCCATAGCAGGTAGTGATGCAACCAACATGCTCTTGATGGTGCAGCTGTAGAACCTGTTGAGGATCTGAGGACCCATGCCAAATCCTTTCAGTCTCCTGAGGGGGAATAGGCTTTGTAGTGCCCACTTCACGACTGTCATGGTGTGCTTGGACCATGTTAGTTTGTTGGTGATCTGGACACCAAGGACCGTGAAGCTCTCAACCTGCTCCACTGCAGCCCCGTCGATGAGAATGGGGGCGTGCTCAGTCCTCTTTTTCCTGTAGTCCACAATCATCTCCTTTGTCTTGATCACGTTGAAGGTATGGATGTTGTCCTGGCACCACATGGCCAGGTCTCTGTCCTCCTCCCTATAGGCTGTCTAGTTGTTGTCGGTGATCAGGCCTACCACTGCTGTGGTAGGGGGCATAGCGGGATTTCTTATAAGCTTCCGGGTTAGAGTCCCGCTCCTTGAAAGCTGCAGCTCCAGCCTTAAGCTCAGTGAGGATGCTGCCTCTAATCAATGGCTTCTGGTTGGGGTACAGTCACTGTGGGGACGACGTCATCGATACAGTTATTGACGAAGCCAATGACGGATGTGGTGTACTCCTCAATGCCGTTGGAGGAATCCCAGAACATATTCCAGTCTGTGCTAGAAAAACAGTCCTGTAGCTTAGCATCTTCTTCATCTGACCACTTTTTTATTGATCTAATCACTGGTGCTTCCTGCTTTCATTTTTGCTTGTAAGCAGGAATCAGGAGGATGCAATTATGGTCAGATTTGCCAAATAGAGGGCGTGATGAAGCCTTGAGACAATTGAGACATCTATTGTGTATGTGTGCCATTCAGAGGGTGAATGGGCCAGACAATAGATTTAAGTGCCTTTGAACGATGTATGGTAGTAGGTGCCAGGCGCACCCTTTTTTCATGCTCAACAGTTTCCCGTGTGTATCAAGAATGGTCCACCACCCAAAGGATATCCAGCCAACTTGACACAACTGTGGGAAGCATTGGAGTCAATATGGGCCAGCATCCCTGTGTAAAACTTTTGACACATTCTCCTGACGAATTGTGGTTGATCTGGGGGCAATAGGAGGAGGTGCAATATGAAATTGACAGCGTTTACATGCACACCAATATCCCATTATTATCCGGCATGCTCAAGTATTCTGTTTTTGAGTTGAGACATATAAACATCATTTCCCGTTTACAATAAAAAGAAAAGGCTTGTATGAGAAACCGGGGAAAGATGCCTGGGATATGCTGATGTAAGATGGGATACTGTGGCATGTGAGCATCTTATCCGGTTACCTGTTGTTTTTGCGGCCTGCGGCAAGATCAGTTTCACATATCGTGGGTGTTGTGTGATGTTTTCATCTGATTGTCAAACAAATCACTTCAAAAAGTAGGTTACCTGTTCAGTTCAACCTACCATAATAATTCTCAGGGAACTACTTTGGTTTTTTCCCAGTCATACTCCAAAAGCCAACCCGGCCGCTCGGAGGTGTGCGGCACATCTTTGCCTGTGTTGTATCACATTCCAATGATAAAACTGGGGGGGACAAAAAAATGCAATTTCAGTGAAAGGTTGCGCCCCTGATAATTCCATAATAATATAGCCTCTAATTATAATGAATTCACTATCGTATACTACTGGTCACTAGCACCATTTATTTAGACTGCTATACTTCTGCTTTTGGGCTCTCAAGGGGTGCAGAGGTCTAAGGCACTGCTTCTCAGTGCAAGAGGTGTCATGGTTCATGGTTCGAAACCAGTCTGCATCACATCCGGCTGTGATTGGGAGTCCCATAGGGCGTTGCCAGGGTAGGCTGTAATTGTAAATAAGAATTTGTTCTTAACTGACTTGCCTAGTTAAATAAAAATTATATATAATTGCTGACATTTGGTAAGCTGTTTGTTAGTCAACTATATCTCTTCTGTCATAACTTGTTGCCCCTAGAAGATGAAATGAAGTAGTGCTCACCAGAATAATGTGTTACATCGATAAGAGTTAATGCATTGGTTGTCTAGTTAACACCGCTGAAGTGGTGAAGCTGTCTGTTTCGTTTAGGGACCAGGGAGGAAACGCAATAACTCCAAAACAAAAGATTATTTCTCTGCAAAATGTTCAAATGTCATCAGTTTGACCGGTTTCAAAGAAATGAAAAGCTGAGAAAAGGACTAAAAAACATTTCTGATAAGACAGTTCATTATGGGTGCATATTGACTTGGTTGAAATACTGTCTGCTTGCATAACAGTGTCTAAGATAACACACTACACGAGAATTCATGTTCTTCTCAAAAGATGCTGAAATAAATCCTATTTCTCCACTCCTGTTCCTGAAACAAAATAAACATTTGCTGAATACTTTCACTGCAACAAATGCATAATTCTGCAGGACTTAATATTTTATTACACTACATGTGAGAGGTTATAGTCCCACAGTCAGTGTCCATACTTCATTGAATCCATGTACTGTAGTTAAATGAGGACTATTCTGTTTATTCATAGTAACAGGGATACTCATGAGTGGCATATCAAAGGTGTATGTTAGCTGCTTATCCTGAATAAGACCTAAAATGGGATATGATCTACTATACGGAATACTGTGCGTGTGTAAACGTGGCCAATAACTTACGTCCAGGAATCCGGTCCTATAAATGTTTTGAATGATATTTCACCTTGTCATGATTAGTTGAAAAAAATATTTTTCTGCCATGACTTTTCCCCACTGGATTAAAGTCTCCTTAAAAGTGCAATGGAAAACGTGTCCTTGGTCTTTGATAAGACGCCACAGGTCTTGTCAGTTTTTCCCATCATGCTTTATGGTCGTCATCTGCGTGTGTTTGTCTGATATGGTTGTATCAGTATATTATGGTTCCCTATTCTGACAAGCTGCAATACAGCAGAAGATAGGGTCCAGAGATCACACACACACACACACACACATCCACACACATATGTCAAGGACTCACAGATTGTCACATCACATTATACATCTCACAGACACACAGATGAAACACACACCCAATCCTCCACTCCTCCCCCGGTACTAGATTACCGCTTATCAGTAGCTATGGTGATGGACCATAGTACTCTGATGAATACACAGATACTGCATACTCTAAAACCACAGGTACACTCTGGAGTATATTCAGGTAGAGGTTACCCATTGGACAAAACGTAAATCAAATTGAAGTAATAAAGTGATCATTACTATCACTGTTCAGATTCCAGAACATGTCACAGGGTTAAAAATGTGACATTACCAAGTTTACGGATGTTTGAACAAATTGAACCACTAAAAGCGATTAGCCACCTAACATGTGCATCTTCAACAGGAACATTTCGACCAATGGATAGATCAGCAGTGAATCGGAAATGAGTGGAACAGCAGTGAATGTTCTGAGTGACAGGTGCCGTAGCCAATACATGCATCCATATCTAATTTGGAATGTTCAATTTATTGACCGTTTTCACATTGTAACTCTGTGCCACATCGAAATTCGACACCAACTCCAGCTGTTTCCATTGGCCCACTCTATTGGGTGTCGGCTACCCAGAGCAATAGATATATATTAATTTATGACTGTACCAACACACAGAGTCTACTCTAATACATCTACGTGGAGGAGACAAACTGTGAAGCAACCCAACCCTGTTTCTCTCTCTCTCCAGTAATAACCCAAGATACCTTTACATCCCTTTAAGATAGGGGATTCAAACCAATGACCTTTCAGTTGCTTGGCTAATATTGTTGTCTCTACCTTCTTGCCCTTTGTGCTGTTGTCCGTGCCCAATAATGTTTGTACCATGTTTTGCTACCATGTTGTGCTGCTGCCGTGTTGTGTTGCTGCCATGCTATGTTGTTGCCTTAGGTCTCTCTTTATGTAGTGTTGTGGTATCTCTCTTGTCTTGATGTGTGTTTTGTCCTATATTTGTATTTCTAATCCCAGCCCCCGTCCCTGTATGAAAAGAATGGCAAGGGGCATACCTAATCAGTTGTACAACTGAATGCATTCAACTTAAATGTGTCCCTCTGAATCAGAAATGTGTGGAGTGGCCTCTTGCCTTTTGGTAGGCCGTCATTGTAAATTAGAATTTGTTCTTAGCCGACTTGCCTAGAAAAATTAATGTTCAATTAAATAAATAATGCTCTCAACCACTAGGCTACCTGCCGGCCTACATAGAGTGGCTTTGTTTTAATACGGCTAACTCTATACATGAGCTAGTTATTGAGCTCCCTCGTAAAAGAGGTCTTCTGACCCCAACAGGACTTTCTTGATAAATGGCGGATAAATACAAAGTGGACGAAAGAACCCAGTTTTATGACTCAACGCTCAGGCTACCTGAAGGTGATGTAATCACCGGGGTGTGGAGCCAGTCTTATCGCCTAACTAACCCCTCCTCTACCAAGCTTCCCTTCACCTCAGGATTTAAGCAGCTTCGCATCCATCACTAGAGCCATGCTGTACCTAGGCTGAGAAGAGAGTGAAGGAGGAGCAGTCTGGAAATTCTTTTCAACTTCTGAATTCGTCTCATATCTCTTTCTACGAGGACACCAAATTGAGTCTTGATTTATCTACGCAACATTCTTGAGTTTTTCAACGTTGAAGAAAGCGTACAACCAGCAACATGTGTACAGGAAAGTGCTCTAAGGTCATTGCGATCCCGCTCTATGTCCTGGCGGGGGTCTCAATCATCTGTAACATCATTGCGTTCTTCCCTGGCTGGTCGACGAAGTACGCTCAAGAAGACAGAGATGGGAGTGGAGACCGGATCACAGATGAGGTTAAATATATGGGAGGGTTCATCGGCGGCGGACTCATGGTGAGTTTAATTTTGGCCATTAGGTAACATGATTGGTTTCATTCTGATGATTACATAACATGATTAGTTTAATTTGGACCATATTATGATATGATTAGTTTAATTTTGTCCAATATGTTACATGATTGGTTTAATTTTAAATATTATGTAACATGATTGGTTTCATTTTCAATATTATGTAACATAATTGGTTTAATTTTAAATATTATGCAACATGATTGGTTTAATTTTAAATATTATGTAACATGATTGGTTTAATTTTAAATATTATGTAACATGATTGGTTTAATTTTAAATATTATGTAACATGATTGGTTTAGAAGACCAGTGTTTAGGTCAGTTCCATTTTTTAACTACATAGTTTCTTATTGAAAAACAATACTGACTGAATAGAAATGGAATTGACCCCAATCTTGGTTTAGACATGCTGATTCTATAGAGCATTGGTCATACCATGATCACAGGTTTGCTTAGTACTTTTTAAGAAAAATAAAAGTACCCTTTTCATAATCAACAGTTTCCTAAGTGTGAATTCATTTGAATGCTGAATGGATCTGTACATTTGAAATATACTGCCTCAATATGCTACTCCATGACAAAGCAGTTGAAGAAGAGTGTGTGTGTTTTCTCTCTCTCTCTCTCTCTCTCTCTCTCTCTCTCTCTCTCTCTCTCTCTCTCTCTCTCCCTCTCTCTCTCTCTCTCTCTCTCTCTCTGTCTCGCTCTCTGTCTCTCTCTCTGTCTCGCTGTGTCTCTCTCTCTCTCTCTCTCTCTCTCTCTCTCTCTCTCTCTCTCTCTCTCTCTCTCTCTCTCTCTCTCTCTCTCTCTCTCTCTCTCTCTCTCTCTCTCTCTCTCTCTCTCTCTCTCTCTCTTAGTGCCTTATCCCAGCCATCCACATCCACCTGACCAGCAGTAATGGTTGCTGTGCCAACCGCTGTGGAGTAAGTCAAACAACAGCCCCTAACCACAAACCTAGGATCAGATTAAACTCCCCCAATTCTAACCTGAACCATTAAAGCAATGGTTCTCAATCCTGGTGCTGGGGTGCACCTTTTTGTTTTTGCCCTAGCACTACACAGCTGATTAAAATGATCAACTCATCAAAATGCTTTGACGATTTGAATGAGGTGTGTAGTGCTAGGGCAAAACAAAAAAATGTGCTCCCCTTTGGGTCCCCAGGTCCAGGATTGAAAACCACTGCATTAAAGGGATGAGTAAATATCTAAACCTGTATCAGTCTCCCTACTGCAGCACACAACATTAGGTTTGGGTATATTGGTGGGCCAATGACAGCTTGTGCATTATAAATGAATCACAATAGCTCAATAAGAAAAAACACCTTTACTTCACCAGCCCCTACCTGTGAAACATGTGTAATGTCAGGAAATAATAAACTGTCTGTTTATGGTTCTGTCTGATGTTGGCCCACAATGTAACCCTCAAGTTACATTATGGTCAGTCTAATTTCCCAGTGAAAGCAGTTTGTAAAAAGTGATAGATTACTAGAGGTAGATAGATCACTCAAGCAGAAACTCATGGCTCAGAAACACACCTGCCTTGGATTAGATGTATTTGCCATACCATATTGAAAACAAATTTGTAGAAGCCTAATTAAGAACAAAACCTATTTTCCACGTGGTAAATACACAAAAAAGCTAACATTTGCTATAAAAATCTCCCTTCTCTTCCCCTGACCTCCTCCCTAACGTCTCTGACCTCTGACCCCTGTGTGTGACTCTTCTCTTCAGATGTTTCTGTCCATTGGGTTTGCTGCTGCTGGGGTTGTTGGAGCTCTGTACAGTTTGGCTACGGCTGCCCTGGTCCTGGCCAACGGGCCTGTCTGCTTATTCAAGGCTCCAGGTGACAAAGATGCAAGTTGGGGGAGGCCCTTCTTGGACAAGTACGTCTTTTTATATATTTTTTTGATAACACAACTATTCTTATTTCTATCTCTTTGGATACTTTACCTAGCTACAGTAAATAACTTTATGATGCCTGCCGATGTAAAAAGATCAATACAATTGATTGCTTGATTGATTGATTGATTGATTGATTGATTGATTGCTTGAATGTTCATCGTTGCAGCAACGGCAGCTACCTGGGTGACAGTGAACTCTGGAAGACTTGTGAAGAGCCCAAGGATGTTGTGGAGTTTAATATCGGCCTGTTCGCCACTCTACTTGTGGCTGCTAGTGTGGAGCTGGTGCTGTGTGTAATACAGATGGTCAACGGACTGTTCGGATGCATCTGTGGTACCTGTGGTGGAAAGGAGGTGAGAGAGGGAGTAGGGGGGAGTGGGGGGAGGGGGAGGGTGCGGGGGGAGAAGGGGAATGGGGAGGGAGTAAGAAAGAAAGTGTTGACCTAACCTTCGACCTTTATCTCCTGCCAGTAGGAAGCGTGATGATCAATGATGACCATGGACTGTGACCATTTTTCAACCACGACTACTTGAGGACCGTAAAGAACTGACAGCAACAACCCTTTTGCTCTCCTTCGTCAAGAGGAATGAATGGTTATTTGAAGAGTGATTATATTGACTTTATCTTTGCTCTGGGGCCTAGAGTATTTATGATATACACATCAGTGACTGTAATATGTAGCTTATAGTCATGTTTATATTGGTATGACATTTGCATCTTCTGTAAATTGTGTTTCTCATGTTTTAATTTAATTCTATGCAGATTTTAATTTGTTTCATTTTGTAATAAAGGCTGAAAAATGTTTCTTCAACTTCTTTATGTCCTAGTTATTATTTTCTCATGAAAATATTTGAAGGCTAAATTGAAATTAAACAATATGTTATATACACCTGACACACACACACTCAAACACACACTCATACACACAAGCCTACTCCTTCCACTTGCGTACTCATGCACACACTAACACACACTCACAGACAAGCAGATGAAGAACACAGGGAATCCCCAAGCAATAGCATCAGATTACTTCTTATTGGTAGCTATGGTGATTGACCCCAGCGTTCTGATTAATACACAGATACTGCATACCTGTCATTTATCCGTGCTCTATACATGAAACAACTCCAGCAGTTTCCATTGTCCCACCAAATTGGGTGCAGGTAGGCTACCTAGAGTGATAGAGACACAGATAGATCTATATTTTGGACTCGCTACTGCATTTACAACAGACCATGGGGATCCTAAAAACAAAACTATTCATGACACTGTGTGCAATCCAAGATCCATAGAGCAGGGACTTTGTCTGTTCTAAGTATGTCTAAGCCTATATACTGTAAACAACCCACGGAGAAACGCCCAACCCAGTATCTGACACAAGATCAATACATTTGCCTTTATGGCGGTTGGTCTAGTAGACAAACTCAAGGTACATAGAACGAGGGTCTTTGTTCTAGTAGAATAAGAGTTAAAGCTAGTTTGCTAGCTCCTCCTAAGCATTTCACTGTACAATTTACACCTGCTTGCTGTATCCTGTGCAAGTGATGAATAAACTTTGATTTGGTTAAATTATAATTGTTTTAATCTAAATAGTATAGTCTAAATTGTAGATAGATTATATGCTCATAGTTGGAGTTTCTTCAATAGAACATATATGTTTTATTACCATTCATTACGTAATCACAGCATTGCATTCGAAAAAATGCTCCGATGGTAAATCCATACGGTTTATAAGAGAAAGATAAAATTGTGGAAAACATTTTGACCCCGACGTGATTTGAACACGCAACCTTCTGATCTGGAGTCAGACGCGCTACCGTTGCGCCACGAGGTCCGTACCAAACGGTGGTGCATTGAGGTATAGAATTCTTGATAGCTGTTAGTGGTAGGAAAGTATGTTGTGGTTGTTTGTTACATTCTAGAAAATGGTTCTCCTGGTTTGGTCGAAAATTTTTCGAAATGTTGGGCTAAATAATATATATACAAAAATATTCTCATACCGATAATGTTCTAATCGGATGTAGACTCAAATAATTTTTAGATTTAAAAAAGTTGTTTTACTTAAACCAAATTATAGCTATGTCATGATTAACAGAAGCCTTGTCATGTGAATTTAAATGCCCTCTCCTTCTCTTTCCAGTCACGTAAAAGTCAGTGGCTTTTCCTGGCAGAGTGTCAGGGCAGACCTTTTATATGGACTGTTACAGAGTGTGTGTGTGTGAGTGTGAATAAATTAAGAGCTTCCCCATAAATGCAGAAAATGAACAGTCAGTCATGTCACAGACAGAGAGATACACATTCACTAACACAGATATGGATAGAGTGAGAGAAGAGAAAGAGTTGCAATATATAGAACAAAATAGAAGGGGTAAATCAGAGAGAGAAAACAAGAAGAGGAAGAAACATGAAGAAAATGAGAGAGAGAGAGAGACAGAGAGAGAGAGAGAGAGAGAGCGAGAGAGAGAACAAGAAGAGAGAGCGAGGGTTCTCATCATCTCTCTCTCTTTCATTTCCTGACAAAGGCACTGTATTTGGAACTCAAGACCATCACAATCAAAATATTCCACTAATAAGCATCAAACGGGTGAGTGCTTCTCAGAATATCCCACAGTGTATTACTCTAGTCTGTGTGTACCATGCCAACATCATATTCACTTCACACTGGTACTGTAACTGTGTCACAACACCAATAACAGACGGGGTAACAGGATAACTTGGTCACCTGTGTGTGTAATTGTGCTGTGACTACTGTTAATTGAGAGAAAGAGAAAATGAGGAGAGTAAAAAGGCTTCATAAAATGTTTTGGTTTCACTCTCTCACTCCTGGAAAATACAGTTACAGATACCATTGCAATTGAGGTGAGTGAATAGTGAACGCAAATGCAAAGAAATAGACACGTAACGTTATGTTCATTTCTCAACTCTTCCGCAATGCTAGCAGCCATGTGTCTGCTTCTGCTTTAACTGGGGAAAGGTAGGTTCACCGTTTCCATAGAGACCTCAATGAAGTCATTTATTTAGCTTTCACTGAAGTCAGAATGAAAGTGGACAAAATGTCTTCTTGTTCCTCTTTGGTGAATGCAAAATAAGCATCTGAAACTGAAACAGTATTCCACTGTAAATATTGATAGAGGTTCTTGTACATAAACAGGGTCTATCAGACAAAGATCTTTGCAGCGTTAAAAATAACTTCCTCCCTCACCGACTGGCTGTTCAGCTTCCTTAATTCATCAGCAGTTTTACCCTCTTTGCATGCATAAGACGACAACAGTGAAAATAGGGGCGTATCCCAGCCTCCGAAATGGAACCCTATTCAAATCAAATCATATCAAATTGTATTTGTCACATGCGCTGAATACAACAGGTGTCGGTAGACCTTCCAGGGAAATGGTTACCATGAAATGGTTGTTCCCCTTATAGTGGACTACGTTTGAGCAAAGCCCAAATGAAATAGGGTGCAATTTGCAGTCTTTGTGTAGTGTCGACCAGGGGATACCACTAAGACAGGCTAAAACTACACAGACGGACGGTTAGGGAAATGGTGCCTATGTCACAATAACTACAGAGGAACGTTACAATACAGATCAGGACAGGAAAAGGTGTTTTGCAAGTGTGAAACAAAGAGCTGAAGAAGAGAGGAATGGAGAGTGTGTAACGTCTGCTTCCAGCTCACAATTTCAAACACATAGATCCCCTGAACACTGCTCACCTTCCAGCTCACACTCTCAAACACGTAGATCCCCTGAACGCTGCTCACCTTCCAGCTCACACTCTCAAACACGTAGATCCCCTGAACGCTGCTCACCTTCCAGCTCACACTCTCAAACACGTAGATCCCCTGAAAGCACATCACTTTATAGCTCACCTTCCAGCTCACACTCTCAAACACGTAGATCCCCTGAACACTGCTCACCTTCCAGCTCACACTCTCAAAAACATAGATCCCCTGAACGCTGCTCACTCTCCAGCTCACACTCTCAAACACGTAGATCCCCTGAAAGCACCTCACTTTACAGCACACCTTCCAGCTCACACTCTCAAACACGTAGATCCCCTGAAAGCTGCTCACCTTCCAGCTCACACTCTCAAACACGTAGATCCTCTAAACGCTGCTCACTCTCCAGCTCACACTCTCAAACACATAGATCCCCTGAAAGCACCTCACTTTACAGCTCACCTTCCAGCTCACACTCTCAAACACGTAGATCCTCTGAACGCTGCTCACTCTCCAGCTCACACTCTCAAACACATAGATCCCCTGAACGCAGCTCACTTTCCAGCCCACCTTCCAGCTCACACTCTCAAACACGTAGATCCTCTGAATGCTGCTCACCTTCCAGCTCACACTCTCAAACACGTAGATCCTCTGAACGCTGCTCACTCTCCAGCTCACACTCTCAAACACATAGATCCCTGAACGCAGCTCACTTTCCAGCCCACCTTCCAGCTCACACTCTCAAACACGTAGATCCTCACGCTGCTCACCTTCCAGCTCACACTCTCAAACACGTAGATCCCCTGAACGCTGCTCACTCTCCAGCTCACACTCTCAAACACGTAGATCCCCTGAACACTGCTCACTCTCCAGCTCACACTCTCAAACACGTAGATCCCCACACTGCTCACCTTCCAGCTCACACTCTCAAACACGTAGATCCTCTGAACGCTGCTCACTCTCCAGCTCACACTCTCAAACACGTAGATCCCCTGAACACTGCTCACCTTCCAGCTCACCTTCCAGCTCACACTCTCAAACACGTAGATCCCCTGAACGCTGCTCACCTTCCAGCTCACACTCTCAAACACGTAGATCCTCTGAACGCTGCTCACTCTCCAGCTCACACTCTCAAACACATAGATCCCCTGAACGCAGCTCACTTTCCAGCCCACCTTCCAGCTCACACTCTCAAACACGTAGATCCTCTGAATGCTGCTCACCTTCCAGCTCACACTCTCAAACACGTAGATCCTCTGAACGCTGCTCACTCTCCAGCTCACACTCTCAAACACATAGATCCCCTGAACGCAGCTCACTTTCCAGCCCACCTTCCAGCTCACACTCTCAAACACGTAGATCCTCTGAACGCTGCTCACCTTCCAGCTCACACTCTCAAACACGTAGATCCCCTGAACGCTGCTCACTCTCCAGCTCACACTCTCAAACACGTAGATCCCCTGAACACTGCTCACTCTCCAGCTCACACTCTCAAACACGTAGATCCCCTGAACACTGCTCACCTTCCAGCTCACACTCTCAAACACGTAGATCCTCTGAACGCTGCTCACTCTCCAGCTCACACTCTCAAACACGTAGATCCCCTGAACACTGCTCACCTTCCAGCTCACCTTCCAGCTCACACTCTCAAACACGTAGATCCCCTGAACGCTGCTCACCTTCCAGCTCACACTCTCAAACACGTAGATCCCCTGAACGCAGCTCACTCTCCAGATCCCAATCACCTGAATTCTGATCACCTCTTCACATACCTGTATGTCATTATCACACACTATTTAGGTCAGTTCTTTGCACCCCACCATTGTGAGGTATTGTTTATTTTGTGACACACTCAGAGCTCTGTTTCTCCCGTAATGTACTCCTCCTGTGTATGATAGTTTTTGCCTGCCTCACTAACGGCTCCTTTTGTCTATTCCCTGCCTGTACTTTATCGGATTTCCTGTTATCAACCTATTGCCTGATCTCCCGGACTTACTAGTCTTTTCCCTGCCTGTACTGTTGTCTTTTTGGACCCCCTGTGTATGACATTGCATCTTAACAGACACAATCCTGTATCATTTCTATAGCCTGCTAATCCCTCTCTTTCCCGTCCTCTCTCTCTCTCTCTCTCTCTCCCTCTCTTTCTATCCGTCCCTCTCCCTCTCTCTCTCTCTCTCTCTCTCTCTCTCTCTCTCTCTCTCTCTCTCTCTCTCTCTCTCTCTCTCTTTCCATCTGTCTCTCTCTCTCCCCCTCTCTGTCTCTCTCTCTCTCCCTCTCCATCCATCCGTCTCTCTCTCTCCCTCTCTTTCCATCCCTCCCCGACTCTCTCGATCTATCTCCCTCTCTTTCCATCCCTCCCTCCCTCCACCTCTCTCTCTGTCTCTCTCTCTGTCTCTCTCTCTCTCTCTCTCTCTCTCTCTCTCTCTCTCTCTCTCTCTCTCTCTCTCCTCTATCTATCCCTCCCTCCCTCCCTCCCTCCCTCCATCTCTCTCTCTCTCTCTCTCTCCCTCTCTATCTATCCCTCCCTCCCTCCATCTCTCTCTCTCTCTCTTTCTCTCTCTTTCCATACCTCTCCTCAGAAACAACAAAAATAGTAGTCATGACCATCAACACCACTCATAACTGCACAGAGCCCCAGAGTAACTGGCTCTTTGTTGGGGTCTACTCCATGGTCTTCACGGTTGGCCTCATCCTCAACCTCACAGGTATTATGGAGAGACTGTTCTTACATTATTATCTTCTTGTCTATATCAATGAAAATGTGTTTGGAGCCAAGATCAAACACGTATATATATATTTTTTTTAACAGGCCATAACTCACTTGGTAATAGGTGGCAATTTAAGCTTTGTTTCATGTTTGAATGGCATGTCTTTAATAGCTAGACGTCAATGCAATGCTGCAGCTTTGTTATGCCACAATACGTCCATTTTCTTATTCCTCACAGCACTAGTGATGTTCTTCCGCTACACCAAGTCTCGGTCTCACACCACCGTCTACATGACTAACCTGGCCATCGCAGACCTTCTCCTGGTCCTCACTCTGCCCCTGAGGATCTACTACCATCTGGGAATGTCTGGGTTACCTCAGTTACCTCAGGTCCTGTGTGAAGGTAAACGCTTGTCTGAGTTACCTCAGTTACCTCAGGTCCTGTGTGAAGGTAAACACTTGTCTGGGTTATCTCAGTTACCTCAGGTCCTGTGTGAAGGTAAAAGCTTGTCTGGGTTACATGAGGTCCTGTGTGAAAGTAAAGGCCTGTTTAGGTTACCGCAGGTCCTTCGTGAAGGTATAGGCTAGTCCAGATTTCATCAGCTCCTGTTTGAAGATAAGGGCTTTGTCCAGGTTACCTCAGGTTCCGTGTGAAGATAAACGCTTGTCCAGGTTACCTCGGGTTCTGTGTGAAGGTAAAAGCTTGTCCAGGTTACCTAAGGTTCCGTGTGAAGGTAAAGGCTTGTCATGTTACCTCAGGTTCTGTGTGAAGGTAAAAGCTTGTCCAGGTTACCTAAGGTTCCGTGTGAAGGTAAAGGCTTGTCCAGGTTACCTCAGGTTCCATGTGAAGATAAAGGCTTTGTCCAAGTTACCTCAGGTTCTGTGTGGAGATAAATCTTGACTCTTTGCTGTTATGTTAGTTTAGTCACAATATCTGTTTGTGCTATCATGCCAACTCATTAATGTCATTGTCAAGCCAAACATGTTTATCATGACATTGAGTGAATCTACAATCTTGGATTTTTGTCCTTGAATGTTATATATTGCACTCTCTGTTTTGTCCGTCCGTGTCCTGTTTTATTTTTACAAAGATCATTTTAATTGCTTTTCTTATGATGTGTAAAACAAATTCCCATATGGCAGTAAAGGTTTTATTTTTCTCCATTCACACATTCATTAATTTATAAATTCATGCATTTATTCCAGGGGTGGGCCTGGTTCTGCTGGTCAACATGTATGGCAGCATCTTTCTCCTCACCTGCATGTGTTTCGACCGTTGTGTAGCTGTATGTTTCCCCATGTCTTGCCGGATTCGGGAGGGCCGAAAGAAAGCCCCACTGGTCTGCCTCGGTGTCTGGGTCCTTACCATCGGAGCCAGCCTCCCATTCTACATCTCTAAACGCAGGTACAAATAGGACCCAGATATTCTCCTCATCAGGTCAACTAGGACTCAGATATTCTCCTCATCAGGTCAGCTAGGACCCCGATATTCTCCTGGTCAGGTCAACTAGGACCCCGATATTCTCCTCATCAGGTCAACTAGGACCCCGATATTCTCCTCATCAGGTCAACTAGGACCCCGATATTCTCCTCATCAGGTCAACTAGGACCCCGATATTCTCCTGGTCAGGTCAACTAGAACCCAGGTATTCTCCTGGTCAGGTCAACTAGGACCAATGTATTCTCCTGGTCAGGTCAACTAGGACCAATGTATTCTCCTGGTCAGGTCAACTAGAACCCAGGTATTCTCCTGGTCAGGTCAACTAGGACCAATGTATTCTCCTGGTCAGGTCAACTAGGACCCAGGTATTCTCCTGGTCAGGTCAACTAGGACCAATGTATTCTCCTGGTCAGGTCAACTAGGACCAATGTATTCTCCTGGTCAGGTCAACTAGAACCCAGGTATTCTCCTGGTCAGGTCAACTAGAACCCAGGTATTCTCCTGGTCAGGTCACAAAAACAAATGGCCCTATAGACCCTTTTCCAGTGTACTTCACACTGACGTCACGCACAGATACGTGCGACTCTTGGCGGCCGTAAGAAAGCCATCGCCATCTGTGCCCATTCAACATCGCCTAGATTTTTTATTGCTTCTAAACTAAATTTATTGGGTTCTCATACGCTTACAATTATGTTTTTGTTCTTGTTTGAACAGTCGCTAAGATTATATTTGGTTGTGATCGTTGCAAAATAACTATTTTGGATGCAGCAGTTGTTAGCTAGAATGCTAACACTCATTGATATAGTCTGCAGCAAAACCTAGCTAAAGAATCATCTTACTGGTAGAAGTTGAAGTGTTTTTTAAGTATAATGCAGATGATTTGCGATGATGACACGAACATTATATTAAGCAGGACATTCATATGAGCATTAAAATCCAATTATAATCCAAAAGCAGTGTGAAATGCACCCATTAGCAACATGTAAATAGAGGCTTTTTTTTGCTGGCGTTCTATAAGAACTCCCCCTTGTTCTGCCACCAACTTGCGCTCATCTCCCTCGTGCGGCAATGTTTGCAAACACAGAAAGGGTTCTGTAACATCACATCAGACCCAAACCTGTATCATTTATATATCCTGTTATATTCCCTCTCTCTCCCTTTCTCTCTCTCTCTTCCTCCCTCTTTCTCCCTTTCTCTCGCTCTGTCTTTCGGCTGAAACATAGCGAGGCATCCAATGAGATGCAGGACCTTTGTTTCGGGACCCTTCCAGTCTACGCCACACAGGCAACGGCAGTCGCCTCGACACTAACCGTCGGCTTCGGCATCCCCTTGGTGGTGATGTTGGTCTGTTCCTCGGCGTTGATCCGTACCATCACAAGGAGCGCTGTAGCCCAGACAGAACTCATCAACTCTGGGAAGATCCAGAGGATGATCACCACCAACTTGGTGATATTTCTGGCCTGCTTCCTGCCCTACCATGGGACTCTGGCGCTCCTCTATGTCCATAGGAAAGCGGTACCATGCCCCCTACTGTCGGCATACCGCTATAGCCTAATGGTGGCCTGTCTGAACGCCATTTTGGATCCACTGGCGTACTATTTCACCACTGAGACGTTCAGGAAGAAGGTGGATATGGACGCCATGAGGAGGATGTTCCCACTCAACAGTCAGAACTCTGAGGGGAACAACTCCAGAGCCCTCTTCAACACTTAATGTTCTAAAGAGACAGTCTGGGATTTGAAAAACAACAAATCCGTCACCCTGCCGGCCGCCAATTGTTTTGGTAAAATTGTATTAAAGCATGTTCCATGTACTGCTAAGATATAGAATGGTGATTATATTGGATTTATGATGTATAGTTCTCCGCCAAGCTAACACCCAAGGTGTTAAGATATTGGGTCATCCATGTGCAATCAGTTGGTTCTCATACTGAAGTTTCGGACTATGCAGTGGCAGGTATTCAGGGATGCCAAAGGAAGGCAGGCTTCCCCAGAACAATCACCAAGAAAAAAAATATATATATAATAAAAATAAATGTATCTTTCATAGTTTTACTTCAATTTGCAAGAGGCTTAATCTACAGTAGCTCACAGGAGCCACTCTGTTTCTGTATGTGTAGCTCATCTATCTGATGCTTTCTGGTCAAAAATAGAATAATATTGTTGCCGCCTGTAGCATTGAATACAAGGGATTAATAATTATTAATAATAATAGCCAATCAGCGTTGAGCTAAACTGAGTGAGCTCAGCTGTGAATGGTCCTGACGCACCAAAAGAAAGTGTAAAGGGAAGCCAGTTCGGATTTGGCTTCACACCAGTCACATCACATCCAGCCAAACATCATTGACAGAAAAAAACGTGATTTGTTGTATCTAGTTTCCTAAATTTGCCAAGGACAGAGATAGGGATTTTGTGGTTTTACTTCATTCTCCACACTGGCCAATTCTGCGATTCTGACAATCATTAATTCATACATTGTGTCCCTGGACTGACAGGATGGAAGTTCAATATGTAGAAGGCTAATGTGAACTAGCTAATGTTGTCATGAAAGGAAATTAGGCTAGCAAGCAACATTCTAGCCAGGTAGTCTAGGACAACTTAAACATAAAGCATGTATGACAGAGTCATAGACATTTCGGCAACATGAATGAGAGGAGGATGGCATTGGCCTTTCTTTACAAGTAGGGTGAGTCAACACATTTTCTACTTACGCACACAAACACACAAATCAGTACCATGGACAGCCACATGATAGGTAAGAATGTACATATTTTCCCATTAATAAAACGATATCCTAACATCCAATATATTTCAACATTTTTTAAAAACACATCAAGACTCCAAACCAAGTAAAAAAGAAACCTTTTTTTAGAATCATCCAACAGCAACATCTGCAATAAACACAGATCCAAAACAGTTGTTTTTACAGCTAATCAGAGCTCAAATACAAATGCGGTTTATTTTACAGTTTTTAAAGAGACTATAATCAATTGTTAAATCTAATCAAAGTAATAGTAACATTCGTGTAAAGGCAAGCAAATGTCAGAACTGGGACGACTAGAAAAACAAAGAAAAATGCAAATGAATTACTTAAAAATCATACAATGTGATTTTCTGGATTTTTGTTTTAGATTCCGTCTCACAGTTGAAGTGTACCTATGATAAAAATGACAGACCTCTACATGCTTTGTAAGTACGAAAACCTGAAAAATCGGCAGTGTATCAAATACTTGTTCTCCCCACTGTATGTGGAATTGACAAGGCAACTCAAAGGGACAGGATGTACAAGATGATAGAGTGTTAACTTAAGATGGTGTTAAAGTTAAGAAATCATAATTCAGCGACAAGACATCAACGGTGTCAAAAACAAACCCCATGAATGCAATGCACATTATATTGCCATTCTCTTGAATGGTACATTTTACACCGAGTAAGCTTGTTTGTAAGTGACTATTTCAAAGTTGTATCAAATGTGTTTTCTAAAAGTTTGCTTGGTGTAGATACAGTACATCTTTATCAAGCTTCAAATGTTTCTGTTCCTGGTTATTTTTCACATTCTTTTACTAAAATATCTCAAAGCTGACCATACACAGTCACAACAATCTCAAAGCTGACCATACACAGTCACAACGATCTCAAAGCTGACCATACACAGTCACAACAATCTCAAAGCTGACCATACACAGTCACAACAATCTCAAAGCTGACCATACACAGTCACAACAATCTCAAAGCTGACCATACACAGTCACAACAATCTCAAAGCTGACCATACACAGTCACAACAATCTCAAAGCTGACCATACACAGTCACAACAATCTCAAAGCAGAATGTCTACACAATCTGTGGCTTCAATGTCAAAATAGGATTTTTATATTGCAGCATAAAGTGTTTCTAACACTCCCTACCCCCCCATCCCATCCTCCACACCAACCCACTACTTCCTCTCTTTGGTATCACTGTTGCCTCCGAGCAATACCACTTCCTGTGGGCTCCTGCCCTCAGTGGTAAATAGACAGATGCACATTTTGAGTAATCATTGTGTATATTATTATTACATAAATTAATTATAGTATATTAATGAATATTATCAAAATTAATACCACAAATAAATCAATAATAACTTAAAGGTAGACAGCGATATGGCGTAGAAAGTAAACATATTAGTGGTTAATTTACGTGACGCGAAGCCATGCACACATACTGTGTGTGACTGTGTGAGAGCTGAAGTCTTGCACCTCGCTCATCTCATTATCTGTTTGTGGCAATGCCATTTCACTGAGTTTAAGATACTTTGTGTGTGCAGGTAGTCACCTGGTATGCATTTCAATTAACACGTGTGCCTTGTTAAAAGTTAATTTGTGGAATTTCTTTCCTTCTTAATGCGTTTGAGTTGTGTTTTGACAAGGTAGGGGTGGTATATAGAAGATATATTTGTTAAAAGACCAAGTCCATATTATGTGTGTGTGTGTGTGTGTGTGTGTGTGTGTGTGTGTGTGTGTGTGTGTGTGTGTGTGTGTGTGTGTGTGTGTGTGTGTGTGTGTGTGTGTGTGTGTGTGTGTGTGTGTGTGTGTGTGTGTGTGTGTGTGTGTGTGTGTGTGTGTGTGTGTGTGTGTGCGCATGCGCGTGTATTTACAGATTGAGGTTGTTAGCGTTTAAGAAACAGGCCTAGGCCTGTCTGTGTGACAGTGTGTGGGTGTGAGATTGCAGAACAGTAGTTTCTTCTTCAAGTTATAACCACATAGTCAACCGTTGCCTTTGTGAAATGAAACACTGCAAGATAATTACAGATGTTGTGCAAATTACCATAACATACATATCAGTCCCATGTCAATAATAACCCTGCACTGTGACAAAATGTTCCTGTTTTTGACCACGATGAGTGATTGATTATTTTGGGATTCTTACAAGCAGAGCATAGCCTGGTCTCAGATGTGTATGCTTTATAGCCAGCTCCTTTGAATATACATCAGAGGACCTAGCTAAAGCACAAACTGATAAGAGACCAGAGTTAAGCCGACTGAACCACCTGTAGCTACTCATCTTAATCATTTTGTGTGAGAAAACACTTCATTGCATCTTTAGGACTTTTCCCATGTGTCTTGTCTACAAATCTAAAACTTCAACTTTTCTCTCAAGAGAGTTGTAGTTAATCACACACAATCACAAGGCAGTCATATCCAGGGCAGTCCGTTAGAGTAGTTTATCAGTTGCATGACAGCGCTATTGAGGTCAACACATGGGGCTACAAAAAGGAGTGCAGTGCGTGATAATGTGGCAGGCTGTCTTGTGTGAACTGAGGACAGAAAAGGGGTGCATGCATGTGAAGTTTTCTTTAGGGCAGCTGTACAAAAAAATAGAGAAGTGTGTGTGTGCGTGCGTTGAGCGTGCGCATGTGTGTGTGTGCGTGCATGTGTGTATTAGGCATCTCAATATGTCTGTGGGTTTGAATCTGGCCTTCACTATTTAACCGTTGCTCCCGCCCCCATCTCTCCACTGATGAAGAAGTCACCAACACAAAGTGCAAAGTGCAAACAACAGACACAGAGGGATACCGGAACATTGAAACTAGGACAGACTACCACAACTATTCTAGGCCAAGAAACAAATACTTGAGTAAAGTGACATAATTTCTGAACCAAATAGTTGTCAATCTATCAATCAAAATCAAGAGACTACAGCCTGTCAAACAAACTAAGCCATAAAACCCTTCCCCCAACCGCCTTGGACATTGATCAGGTGCAGGAGTGAGCGAGAGCGAAGGGAAGAAAACGACTTTGTATTTTATGGTCTTAAGATAGGCGTGAAGGCTTTAGCACCTGGATCATTATTCTGCTAACTGGGGGTCATTACAGCTGGACTATAGGGCAGAAAGGAAAGAGCTAAAGAGACAACACGCTCCACTGGAGTGTGTCCATCCACCAGATAAAAAGGGGGAGAATAATAAACTGGAGTGAGGAGGGGTTGGTAGCTAAAAGAAGTGCAGGAAATCGGGGCGGGACACGGCAGAGGGACAAAGCTAATAGTTTGAGGATTTTGGAGTTTGAAAATAAAGGTTGCGGGGGAGATCTCTTTAGCTGCTATTGTTGTATGACTTTTCCCACCCTGTCTAACTTACTTTTTTTGGTTGTGGGGAGATCTATTTTGTGTTTGAGTGCTGAAAAGTCTGAAAGGAGGAGGGCATGGGGAGTTTAATTGCTGTAGATTAATGTTGTTTGTATGAATTAATATATTTTCTAAACAGTCTGATTCATTTTATTACAGATAAAGTAGCCTATCCACTGTTATTGAAGTGTTGTTTATTGACGCTTGAGGTATAGGCCAGGCCTATTGGTTTATTTCAATTGAGCTGCATAAAGCATGAATAAGTGATACACTTTATCACCATGTCAAATGTAATTTTCAGCTGTCATCAAAACTGTGGAAACGCCAACCGGATGCTTCACATTGATGCATTTAGTGAAATATCTGTCTCATTGTTCTATCTGTGGTAGCAGTATGCAAATAAACGGCTCTATCGCTGATGCGATTCGGTCCCGACGTTCAACAAAAAATAAATAAATAGCCATTCTTTCGTCAACGATCCATTACTATTCCCGGTTGGTTCAACGTAATTTCATTGAAACAACGTTGATTCAACTAGTGTGTGCCCAGTTTTCTAGCTGGCAACATCCATCAATCCATCAAAAACGTCCTTTTCAAACTCCAGTGCCGTCCGCGCTTTGCAGGTCTTACCCGCGCCCCCCTCCTATCTTCCCCATTCTCCCGCTTGACAACAGCGGGGAGAATTGGACCATGTGCCATGAAACGTGCCCACGGCGGGGCTGTGGGAAAGTTCGGGAAGAGAGAACCCACACATTGTCATGGTAATGTCGGTGGGTCGAGGTGTTGGGGGCGGGAGGCTGTGGTGCTTGACACCCACACGGGGAGAGTACTTTTACTCCTGCTTCTATTCTAATTTAGTTCACTCAGTGTTTCTCCATCCATTAAAACAGTACAAACGGAGTTCTGTCTGTGGGTAGCCTTCAACTGCCAGAAGTCAAATCTAGCGTCATTTGGTTAATTGCGTGCAGACTGCCCACGGGAGATTAGGACACCGATAGTGTGGACTGTGAAGCTGAGCTATCAGAGCTATCAGTTGGTCGGCTGGTTTGGTGTGCGCTCTGCAGCGCGAGGATGACGGCCTCCAACATGGAACATGGAGGAAATGCTCCCGAGAAGAATTTTAACGCCAAAGATGAACGAAAGGTAGGCTTGCAATTATCTTGGCCTTTGGTTTAAACTGGGTAATACATCAAGGTATGGGTTGTGCAGGAATTGTTCGAAGTATTTCCCCCCCCATTAAAATCCTTAATTGCCTGATGCAAATGAATGAATGCATGCATGCATATCCCACTACTACATGTAATAAGATGCATGCATTTATGCAACGTGCAGAGACAGTTGGTAGACTTTGCAAAAGGTTTGGCTGCAGTTTGTTGAATTCTCTTCAACACGGTCTAGATGCAGACTCATCACTTTATTGTAGTATCAGACGGAGTAACATTTCTTATATTTCATTCCAAAACTAAAATTGAGAGCTTGGGACCATAAGGTTTTACCTACAAACAGATGATTCTGAGATAATTGGCTTTAAAGTACCAAACCCACATTACCCCAGCTCAATTGATTAATACTTAAACAGGGGTATTAGTTGTAGTGTTGATTTGATTGACAGCTGCGGAAGCCTCTGATAGAGAAGAAGAGGCGGGAGCGAATCAACTGCAGCCTTGAGCAGCTGAAGGGGATCATGGTGGACGCCTATAACCTAGATGTGAGTACGCCCACACATATGCATAGACGCACAATGAGAATATTTTTGATAAACCATAAAACTTTCATAACATTTGCATGATCTTCTTCCCTATTTAACTCTGACTTCTGTTAGCAATCTAAACTGGAGAAGGCTGATGTACTGGAGGTTACTGTCCAACACATGGAGGGTCTACAAAAGGGTCATGGTAAGCACATACAGACACACACCATCACTTTAATCAACGACAGAATATCCTAGCCCACTTTTAATGCAATATTCTTCCATTGTTCCAAGTTCTAATGGAACATACAGAGCTGGTTGTAAATTATACTCCAGTGCTGCATGGGGTAATGTAAGCATTGGAACCAATAATATGTATAAACCCTAGATTTCTGAACCTAGGTAATTGCCAATGAGAGGCTTTGAAGCCACCGGCCGCCATATTGGTACTCCTCCGAAGGAGCAGTCTATACTGGAATTCTCCAGTGTGTTTATATAAGAAGGGACAAAGCTATTCCTGAGTGGCACAGTGGTCTAAAGCACTGCATCTCAGTGCAAGAGGTGTCACTATAGTACCTGTTTTGAATCCAGGCTGTATTACATCCGGCCGTGATTAGGAGTCCCATAGGGTCGGTACACAATTAGCCCAGCATCATCCAGATTTGGCCTGAGTAGGCCGTCATTGTAAATAAGAATGTGTTCTTAAATGACTCGCCTATTTAAATAAAACAAAACAATGTATTTAATTAAGCATGTCTTTGTTGTAGTGGGGACAGAAATTGATAGTCTAAAAAAAATGTTTTTATATATTTTTGTTTAAAATATAGCTCCAAAATGGATGTGCGGTGGATTCTAAACAGCACCCCTGTTGGTAATCTAGGGTTATTACATATAATTTATTGGAACCCTTATAGTGGGTGGGATTATCATGTGTTGTCAATCATTGACTAATGTCTCCCAATAGGGGTCCTTCACTCTACATATCAATGAGCTCCTATTGGGTAAATTCAGAAAACCTGTTTGACGGAACCTGTTTGACGGCTCCTGACAAACTGAAATTCAAAGCAAGCCAGGGAATGAGAGAGCCACCTTCACTACCCTGATCACATTCACCAGTTGATAACTGATTTATTTTATTTGTTATATAAAGTAATACATTTAATTGACAGATCTAAATGTGTTCACTCGGCTCACTGCATATACATTAGTGCATAACACCAATATTCTTAATTCCCGACGATATTGTAACTATGCATTGCAGTGGTGGCTGGAGGGAGGCGCTATAGGAAGCATGCTCATTTGTAATGGCTGAAATGGGATTGATGGACCGGAGTCAATCATGTGGTGGTCAATACAGTCGCATTAACCTCTGCTAACCATGTGTATGTGACCAATAAAATTTGATATGTATGTTGTGTTTTATACCGTTCCATTAATTCCATTCCAGTCGTTACAATGAGCCTGTCCTCCTATAGATCCTCCCACCAGCGTCCTCTGATGCGTTGTAGGACGTACTAAACCTGACTGAGTTGTTCTCACCCCTGACTCCCTGCTACTGGTTCTTCTGTATTTAGGTACGGGCATCCCTGCTGGTCCCAGCGTCGGGTTCCAGTCCCGGCAGCGCTACAGCAGTGGATACATCCAGTGTATGCAGGAGGTCCATAACCTGCTCCTGGGCTGTCCAGACATGGACAAGCCTCTAGGGGCCCAGCTCCTCAATCACCTCCTTAAGTCTCTGCCCCACATCAGCTCAGAGACTGGGCCTGGAAACACTGGTGGCAATGGGCCTAATCAGACCCCAACAAGGCCTATCACTGGTGGGGTCAATGAGACTCTGATAAGGGCCATTGGTAATTGTAACGGTAGTAGTAGTAGTAGTAGTGGTGCTAGTCCCAATTCTGGACATCCCCAGTCTCCACTTTCACTGCCTTCTGGAGGAGTAGGTCTATTCCGACCTCGCCGTTTACAGATGCATCATACCTCTCCGCCGTTGACCCCGCCCATAATATGTTCCCCGCTCCATGCCCCCCACAGGCAGGTGCATTCTGGGAGAGATGGGAGGGAGCAGCTGCCTGCCTCCTCCCCTTCTAGCTCACCCAACCTCCCCCAGCCAGGGGTGTCTCACCCCGCCCCCCTGCCCCCTTTCTTCGGTCCTGTGGGAGACCCCTCTATGTGGAGGCCTTGGTGAAAGAGGACACACACACACATTTCATCACTTTAGGACCCCTGAGTTTTTCCTTACCCTGTGATCTGAGTGAAAAAATACCCTATTGGCAGCAGACCACCTAGGGCCTGGGGTTTTTCCTTCCCAGTCACCTCATGCTGTGGTCGGGAAAAACTCAGGGACTCTTTGTTTTTGATCTAATTCCATCTCATGGAATCGCTCAACTCTGTTGTTCCTGGATTGAGTGCAGAAGTCAGAAGATAAAGATCTAGGTGGATCTACAAGTTTCACTTCCTGTCAAATTGAATCCAATATGTTGTGGTGTGATTGACAGATGCATCAGCCCTCTAGGAACATGTCTGTAGTGTTCTGCTGTATTAACTGCATTGCCAGCGGTTCTATGGTCTCATTTTTCGTTTAAATGCTTCACATTTTAGACGTACAAATATTTGTATTTTTTTATGAGATTGGCCAGAAGTAAGCATTGTAAAAACAATTGTGTTTTCTTCCAAGTATTTCGCTGGTGTTAATTTTATGTTTTCAATGTGTAGAAAATGGTCACAGAATGTGGAATTTGTTTTGTCACACACTGATGATAAATTGATTGATTCATTTATTAAACAGATTTGATTAATTGTTTCAGATCTAGTGTTTGTAATTACAATGAATTGCTTACTTTGGAAATGTTTTCATCCTTGTATATTACAAGAAGATGGTCTGTTTCATATTGAAACAGCTAAAATAATGTGTGTGTGCTGGATCTTTGTTTTTCAGAATTGAATAAAACGACATTAAAACAATAGTAAATGTGAACCATCTTTTGTATGCTGAAGTTATGAATAGCAAATTATAGAGATACCATTATATTGTATGGGTTTAAAACAATATATAAAAATCGGTCTAGGAAAGTACTCTAGTTCCATGTACACGAAACAGCACAGGATAGCGTGGCCGAGCGGTCTAAGGCGCTGGATTAAGGCTCCAGTCTCTTCGGGGGCGTGGGTTCGAATCCCACCGCTGTCAGGCAAGCTTTTGACCGAACTTTAATTTGGCCTGACCGTAGGAATAATCTTTTACCGAACGCCCCATTGCCAACTGCGAATACCAGTTCGTAGTTTAAATATGCTATAAATCATGTATCTTTAATAGTTACCGGAAACAGTTGTCACTTGTCGCATAAAATAAATAAATATATATCCGTGATGGCCGCAGTGTACATTCGTAAGCCAAAAAGATTTCACCACTAGGTGTCCCTGTTGCATAATTTATTTTTTAGGAATCCCTGGCTACACACATATATATATATATATATATATAATACCAGTCAAAAGTTTGGACACACCTACTCATTCAAGGGTTTTTCTTTATTTTTACCATTGACTACATTGTACCATAGTGAAGACATCAGAACTATGAAATAACACATGGAATCATGTAGTAACCTAAAAAGTGTTTAAACAAATCAAAATATATTTCATATTTTAGATTCTTCAAAGTAGTCACCCTTTGACTTGATGACAGCTTTCCACACTCTTGGCATTCTCTCAAACGGCTTCATGAGGTGGAATGCCTTAATGAACAGGTGTGCCTCGTTAAAAGTTCATTTGTCAAAAGTTCAATAAAAACAAACAAATCCTGATAAACAAGATGGGTTGAGAGCTGCAGTTCATTCAGAAAGTATTCAGACCCTTGACTTTTTCCACATTTCGTTACGTTACAGGTTCAATTGTTATTTTCCCTCATCAATCTACACACAATACACCATAATGACAAAGCAAAAACTATTTATAAAAAAATAAACTGAAATATCACATTTACGTAAGTATTCAGACCCTTTACTCAGTACTTTGTTGAAGCACCTTTTGCAATTACAGCCTCGAGTCTTCTTGGGTATGACGCAACAAGCTTGGCACACCTGTATTTGGAGAATTTCTCCCATTCTTCTCTGCAGATCCTCTCAAGCTCTGTCAGGTTGAACGGGGAGCATCGCTGCACAGCTATTTTCAGGTCTCCAGATATTTTCGATCGAGTTCAAGTCCGGGCTCTGGCTGAGCAACTCAAGGACATTCAGAGACTTGTCCTGAAGCCACTCCTGCATTCTCTTGGCTGTGTCCTTAGGGACGTTGTCCTGTTGGAAGGCGAACCTTCGCCCCAGTCTGAAGTCCTGAGAACTCTGGATCAGGTTTTCATTAATGATCTCTCTGTACTTTGCTCCGTTCATCTTTCCCTCAATCTCAATTGGTCTCCCAGTCCCTGCCGCTGAAAAACATCCCCACAGCATGATGCTGCCACCACCATGTTTCACCGCAGGGACGGTGCCAGGTTTCCTCCAGACGTGACGCTTGGCAATCAGGCCAAAGAGTTCAATCTTGGTTTCATTCAGTGGAGGCTCCTCATAGGATGAAGGGGAGGACCATCCTCCTCAGGGAAATTTCATAAAAAATAAAAATAGTTCAACATTAAAAAATGTATCCTTTTTTGATAATATTGTATTTATATATTCATATGTCACCAAATAATTTATTAAAATACACTGTTTTGCAATGAACGTCTACAGTAACTTCAACAGCACTGTGTGGTAGCACCATGGTGTAGGTGTCTGGCTACATTGACTTCAATACAAAACCTAGGAGGCTCGTAGGCCTTACATAGACATACAAGGTAATTATGACCACTTCTGGAGGACATCCTCCAACCAATCAAAACTTTTGCAGTATGTACTGACATGTTGTCCATCCAATCATAGAATTAGGATCAGAGAACGAACCTAGTGAGTTGTATTGGGATTGTTCATTATGGTGGTTCTATATGTTGAGAAGCTTGGTGACATTGTTGGATAGAGATTAAGGGTGAAAAGTGATAGTTGAGCATTTTTTTATATTATTCAATTCAATTTACAGGAGACGGAGGAAGTATATTATACATTGTTTTCTCGTTTTTTTAGCTTAAATTTTGTGTGTAGTTAGTGCAATTTATTTAAATTTACCTTGCTAACTTTAGTAGCTAGCTAGCTACCAGTGCGAGTGTTCAGTTTTCTCCGCCAGAAGGGTACAGTAGAATAACCAACATTGCCGAAAATGGTGTGGACTTTTTGTTGAAGAACCCCTTTCATTCTCTTGGGTACACGGTGCGAATTAAAAGTGAGGGTCGACCTCTGCCTTAGATCCGTTTCATGAAGAAGGATGAAAAGGTGAAGGCTTTCAATACCAACTGGTATCAAAAGTATAACGTTAGCTGGTTAACATGGAGCCTTTAATCAAGCCGCCTGTATTGCTTGCCTTGCCTGCTTTTTGGAAGGTCTGAGACCTGGTCGAAAGGTGGGTATAGGAACCCGAAGAACAATCGTTCCACAGGAAGCATATAAATGCCCACATCAGATTCAAGCTTCAGGGAAAAAGCTGCATCGATCATGACAAAGGTCTGCGTATTCAAACTGCGCGACACAAGAGAAAGAAGAAACAGGGATGTTCTCAAGCGGCTTGTCAACACCACTACGTTTTTGGGCATGCAATAATTAGCTTTTCGAGGACACTACAAGCGGGTAAATTTTGCCGACAAGGGAAACTACAATGAGCTTGCAGCGGTAATTGCACGTAACAATGCTTTACTTGCATATCGAAATTTCAACGGTCTTTTCTGGGATGTTGAAATCAGTTCCGAATGATTTGATAACTTCCATCGCATCATCCAGCAAAATATTAAAGTGAGAGGTTTAGGCAGTAAAGTAGGCTCCACTTTCCTCCGGTGTTTATTTAGAGACACAAACAAATGTAATGATATAAATGTTGCAGCAGCCTAGGCTACACCTAAACATTAGAGATCTGACATGCAGTATGGAATGAAAACTAGACCATTTTTCAGTCTGATCAACTGTAAGCTACTAATAAGAGCAGCTGCATACAGCCTTTGTGAGCTGTCCAGTTGGTCAGGGTAAACGAATTGGTAACGTTATGTATTTATAGTCCATTTGTGTGTCAGGACAAAATGTGAACGTGATCAAATTTGGTAATATATTCGAAATTGGTCTGCCTAGGCTGCCAACACGTTTTCAATCCAAAATTATTGACTGGAATGAATCAATCAACATAATAGTGATGACAGATGTGAGTTAATTGGTTTATAAGGCCTACAGTTTCATATAACTGCATGATGGAAACATTCATAAAGCAAGCTCAGCCCTGTGAGTAATATTGTCTATCAGTTGTTGTCTCTGTGTCTGGGTAGAGGAAATCCCCCTCCTAATGTAAATATAATGAATACGAGCAAGTAAAAGGTTGCTGCAGTTTGAAAGGGTTTTCATCTGCCCCAGGGCCAGGAGTTTTTTTTCTTCAGTTTTTTTAAACTGTGTGACCTGATTATGAAACACTGGTCCCATAATAACTCTTATAAAACCTTTTTACAACGGATTAATCACTGCCATACCTTATATGGTCCAGAGTTTTCCTTGTTAGGTTAACAGATGAGGAAAAACTCTGGGCCACAGGGGATAAAAAATGCCCCCTGCTCTGGGACCTATGGTGCCACCAGTCTGCTTGTAGTTGTCAGATATCGTCAGGTATGTAGATGATCAGGGTGTTATTCAAGAATGTTTCTTGGGCTACTTTGATGTGTCAAGTGGGCGTGATGCCAACTCTGTGTTTAATTTCCCGGACAAACTTGCTGTTCAAACCTACGATGGCGCAGCTGTAATGGAATGTATCTGCTATTTGTATTTCCAGTTAAGGTATCTTTACTTTTACTCAAGTATGATAATTGGGTACTTTTTCTATCACTGGATACAGAGTTCCTTGACAAACCAAGAAAATAGGAATACAAGGCTTTATCGTTGGTTTTTTAACAGAAATGTTTGGCGATCGACTAGGAATGCCTTGGAGATCAAATCAAAATCAAATCAAATGTATTTATATAGCCCTTTGTACATTAGCTGATATCTCAAAGTGCTGTACAGAAACCCAGCCTAAAACCCCAAACAGCAAGCAATGCAGGTGTAGAAGCACGGTGGCTAGGAAAAACTCCCTAGAAAGGCCAAAACCTAGGAAGAAACCTAGAGAGGAACCAGGCTATGTGGGGTGGCCATATTTCCTGTCGAGCAAGGGTTTATTTAGTCTTCTAGGGCAACAAGTAATGACAGAAGAGAACCTGCCTGTATCTAATTAGGCGTATAGATAAATTGACTAACACTACCAAAATGTCGGAAATTATAAGCAGAAACATAGACCTATCTAAATTAAGCTTAACAAAACAAAACAAAAATCACGCATCTCTGACTGTACAGTGCATTTTCTAAATTTGCGGGTTATGGTCGGATGTGGGCCTCAGAGTGAAAATCTATCACATATACGTAGTTGGGCAGTTGCAGCTCGCCGGCTTTGCATTCATGTTACCTGATGAAATTGTTGTACAATGTGATCTTGTTGCCATCTAATGCACATTCATATGTCATAAATCAGCACTGCAGAGCTCTCCTTTTCTGACGTGCCTTGATTGTATTTCTGCTGATGATATCTGGAAATGTGCATGTACACCCTGGCCTATCTACTGTTGTTAGCCCCAAATCTGACTTGTGCTCTCATATTTGCTTCACTGATTTCTGCTCTCGTAAAAGCCTGGGTTTTCTGCACGTTAACACTAGAAGCTTATTACCTAAAATAGATCAATTGAAAGTGTGGGTTCACAGCTCCAATCCATTTACATTTACATTTAAGTCATTTAGCAGACGCTCTTATCCAGAGCGACTTACAAATTGGTGCATTCACCTTATGACATCCAGTGGAACAGCCACTTTACAATAGTGCATCTAAATCTTTTAAGGGGGGGGTAGAAGGATTACTTTATCCTATCCTAGGTATTCCTTAAAGAGGTGGGGTTTCAGGTGTCTCCGGAAGGTGGTGATTGACTCCGCTGTCCTGGCGTCGTGAGGGAGTTTGTTCCACCATTGGGGGGCCAGAGCAGCGAACAGTTTTGACTGGGCTGAGCGGGAACTGTACTTCCTCAGTGGTAGGGAGGCGAGCAGGCCAGAGGTGGATGAACGCAGTGCCCTTGTTTGGGTGTAGGGCCTGATCAGAGCCTGGAGGTACTGAGGTGCCGTTCCCCTCACAGCTCCGTAGGCAAGCACCATGGTCTTGTAGCGGATGTGAGCTTCAACTGGAAGCCAGTGGAGAGAGCGGAGGAGCGGGGTGACGTGAGAGAACTTGGGAAGGTTGAACACCAGACGGGCTGCAGCGTTCTGGATGAGTTGTAGGGGTTTAATGGCACAGGCAGGGAGCCCAGCCAACAGCGAGTTGCAGTAATCCAGACAGGAGATGACAAGTGCCTGGATTAGGACCTGCGCCGCTTCCTGTGTGAGGCAGGGTCGTACTCTGCGGATGTTGTAGAGCATGAACCTACAGGAACGGGCCACCGCCTTGATGTTAGTTGAGAACGACAGGGTGTTGTCCAGGATCACACCAAGGTTCTTAGCGCTCTGGGAGGAGGACACAATGGAGTTGTCAACCGTGATGGCGAGATCATGGAACGGGCAGTCCTTCCCCGGGAGGAAGAGCAGCTCCGTCTTGCCGAGGTTCAGCTTGAGGTGGTGGTCCGTCATCCACACTGATATGTCTGCCAGACATGCAGAGACATTCGCCACCTGGTCATCAGAAGGGGGAAAGGAGAAGATTAATTGTGTGTCGTCTGCATAGCAATGATAGGAGAGACCATGTGAGGTTATGACAGAGCCAAGTGACTTGGTGTATAGCGAGAATAGGAGAGGGCCTAGAACAGAGCCCTGGGGGACACCAGTGGTGAGAGCGCGTGGTGAGGAGACAGATTCTCACCACGCCACCTGGTAGGAGCGACCTGTCAGGTAGGACGCAATCCAAGCGTGGGCCGCGCCGGAGATGCCCAACTCGGAGAGGGTGGAGAGGAGGATCTGATGGTTCACAGTATCGAAGGCAGCCGATAGGTCTAGAAGGATGAGAGCAGAGGAGAGAGAGTTGGCTTTAGCAGTGCGGAGCGCCTCCGTGATACAGAGCAGTCTCAGTTGAATGACTAGTCTTGAAACCAGACTGATTTGGATCAAGAAGGTCATTCAGAGAGAGATAGCGGGAGAGCTGGCCAAGGACGGCACGTTCAAGAGTTTTGGAGAGAAAAGAAAGAAGGGATACTGGTCTGTAGTTGTTGACATCGGAGGGATCGAGTGTAGGTTTTTTCAGAAGGGGTGCAACTCTCGCTCTCTTGAAGACGGAAGGGACGTAGCCAGCGGTCAGGGATGAGTTGATGAGCGAGGTGAGGTAAGGGAGAAGGTCTCCGGAAATGGTCTGGAGAAGAGAGGAGGGGATGGGGTCAAGCGGGCAGGTTGTTGTGCGGCCGGCCGTCACAAGACGCGAGATTTCATCTGGAGAGAGAGGGGATAAAGAGGTCAGAGCACAGGGTAGGGCAGTGTGAGCAGAACCAGCGGTGTCGTTTGATTTAGCAAACGAGGATCGGATGTCGTCGACCTTCTTTTCAAAATGGTTGACGAAGTCATCTGCAGACTCTGAGACGACCGGCAGTGAGGAGTTACCCGAGTCTGCGCGCAGTCCGAACAGGCATACCGAAACGGGCGCGTCACGCTCCTCCTGAGTCTGAATACATTCTCAATAATGAGGAGGGGGGGGGGAGGATTCAGGAGGGAGGAGAAGGTGGCAAAGAGCTTCCTAGGGTTAGAGGCAGATGCTTGGAATTTAGAGTGGTAGAAAGTGGCTTTAGCAGCAGAGACAGAAGAGGAAAATGTAGAGAGGAGGGAGTGAAAGGATGCCAGGTCCGCAGGGAGGCGAGTTTTCCTCCATTTCCGCTCGGCTGCCCGGAGCCCTGTTCTGTGAGCTCACAATGAGTCGTCGAGCCACGGAGCGGGAGGGGAGGACCGAGCCGGCCTGGAGGATAGGGGGCATAGAGAGTCAAAGGATGCAGAAAGGGAGGAGAGGAGGGTTGAGGGGGCAGAATCAGGAGATAGGTTGGAGAAGGTTTGAGCAGAGGGAAGAGATGATAGGATGGAAGAGGAGAGAGTAGCGGGGGAGAGAGAGCGAAGGTTGGGACGGCGCGATACCATCCGAGTAGGGGCAGTGTGGGAAGTGTTGGATGAGAGCGAGAGGGAAAAGGATACAAGGTAGTGGTCGGAGACTTGGAGGGGAGTTGCAATGAGGTTAGTGGAAGAACAGCATCTAGTAAAGATGAGATGTGTTGGTCATTACTGAGACGTGGTTTATTTATTTATTGTATTTATTTTTATTTCACCTTTATTTAACCAGGTAGGCTAGTTGAGAACAAGTTATCATTTACAACTGCGACCTGGCCAAGATAAAGCACAGCAGTGTGAACAGACAACACAGAGTTACACATGGAGTAAACAATTAACAAGTCTACTGTTAACATAGTAGAAAAAAAGAGAGTCTATATACATTGTGTGCAAAAGGCATGAGGAGGTAGGTGAATAATGACAACTTTGCAGATTAACACTGGAGTGATAAATGATCAGATGGTCATGTGCAGGTAGAGATACTGGTGTGCAAAATAACAGAAAAGTAAATAAATATAAACAGTATGGGGATGAGGTAGGTAAATTGGGTGGGCTATTTACAGATAGACTATGTACAGCTGCAGCGATCGGTTAGCTGCTCAGATAGCAGATGTTTGAAGTTGGTGAGGGAGATAAAAAAGGAAGAGTGTTTTGAATACTGATGTGTTGGTCATTACTAAGACGTGGTTAATTAAGGAAGAGTGTTTTGAATACTGATGTTAACCTTTCTGGTTATAAACTTTTCGGCAAGACAGATCTTCCAAAGGTGGGGGAGTGGCAATCTTTCCCAAGGATCACCTTCAGTGCTCTGTTGTCTCCACCAAGTCTGTCCCCAAACTATTTTATTTGCTGGTTTTAAGCATTAAACTTTCAAATAGCTCTTTGTTGACTGTTGCTGGGTGTTATCGTCCACCATCAGCACCGGCCTGTACCCTACCTGTCCTAATCTCTCTCCTGGCCCCTTACACTAAGTCTGAATTTGTCCTGCTAGGTGACCTAAACTGGGATATGCTTAAACCACCTGACCAAATCCTAAAGCAATGAGATTCCCTAAATCTTTCTCAGATTATTCCCAATCCCACAAGGTATGACTCCAAACACCAAGAAAAGGATACTCTCCTCGATGTTGTCCTCACAAATAATCCTGATAGGTATTAGTCTGGTGTTTTCTGTAATGACCTTAGTGATAACTGTTTTGCAGCCTGTGTTCGTAATGGCTGCTCAGTGACACTACCTGTCCTGATTTGTCATAGACGCTTGCTAGAAAATTTGAATGAGAAAGTCTTCCTTCATGAACTGGCCTCTGTAAAATGGTATAGAATCAGCTTGATCGCCTCTATCTAAGACGCTTGGACCTTCTTTTTTGATATTCTCAGTGGTATTGTTAACAAACACGTCCCCATAAAGAAAATGAGAATTAAAAACAGGTTCAGCCCCTGGTTCGACAGTGATCTTGCAGAGTTACTCCACCTCAGGAAATGCATTTGGGTTCGGTACACGCATACTCAGGCTGACTGGCTCTCGTTCAGGCAAATGAGAAATAAATGCACTCAGGCTAGCCGGAAGGCCAAAGTTAGTTACTTTAAGGAGAAGTTCTCGCTCTGTGTGTCTAACCCCAAGAAGTTCTGGAAACAGTTAAATACCTGAAGAATAAACCCTCCTCTTCACAGCTGCCCATGTCCCTTAATGTTGATGATGTGGTTGTTACTGACAAGAAGCACATGGTTGAGCTTTTTAAATCACCACTTCATTAAGTCAGGATTCCTATTTGACTCAGCCATGCCTGCTTGCCCGTCCAACATTTCCTAATTTCTCACCCCTTCTAATATGACTAGCCCCGATGCTTCTCCCTATTTTTCCCTTGCCCTGCTACGAAGTTTCTCCCTGCTGGCAGTCACTGAGTCCAAGGTGCTAAAAGAGCTCCTGAAACTTGACCCCAAAAAAACATCTGGGTCAGATGGTTGAGACCCTTTCTTTTTTAAGGTTTCTGCCCCCATCATAGCCAAGCCTATTGCTGACCTTTTTAACCTGTTTCTCCTCTCTGGGGAGGTTCCCATTGCTTGGAAGGCAGCCACGGTTCGTCCTTTATTTAAAGGGGGAAATCAAGCTGATCCTAACTGTTATAGGCCTATTTCTATTTTGCCCTGTTTATCAAAAGTGTTGGAAAAACTTGTCAATAATCAACTGACTGGCTTTCTTGATGTCTATAGTATTCGCTCTGGTATGCAATCTGGTTTCCGCTCAGGTTATGGATGTGTCACTACAACCTTAAAGGTCCTCAATGATGTCACCATTGCCATGATTCTAAGTAATGTTGTGCTGATATTTATATTGATTTGGCCGAAGCATTTGATACGGTAGACCATTCCATTCTTGTGGGCTGACTAAGGAGCATTGGTGTCTGTCTCTGAGGTGTCTTTGGCCTGGTTTGCTAACTACCTCTCTCAGAGTGCAGTTTATGAAGTCAAAACATCTGCTGCCTCAGCCACTGCCTGTCACCAAGGGAGTACCCCAAGGCTCGATCCTAGGCCCCACGCTCTTCTCAATTTACATCAAGAACATAGCTCAGGCAGTAGGAAGCTCTCTTTTATATGCAGATGATACAGTCTTATACTCAGCTGGCCCCTCCCCGGATTTTGTGTTAAATGCTCTACAACAAAGCTTTGTTAGTGTCCAACAAGCTTCCTCTACTCTTAACCTTGTTCTGAACACCTCCAAAACAAAGGTCATGTTGTTTGGTGGGAAGAATGCCCCTCTCCCCACCGGTGTGATTGCTACCTCTGAGGGTTTAGAGCTTGAGGTAGTCACCTCATACAAGTACTTGGGAGTATGGCTAGACGGTACGCTGTCCTTCTCCCATTACATATCAAAGCTGCAGGCTAAAGTTACATCTAGACTTGGTTTCCTCGATCGTAATCGCTCCTGTTTCACCCCAGCAGCCAAACTAACCCTGATTCAGATGACCATCATACCCATGCTAGATTACGGAGACAATTTATAGATCAGCAGGTAAGGGTGCTCTCGAGCGGCTAGATGGTCTTTTCCATTTGGCCATCAGATTTGCCACCAATGCTCCGTATAGGACACATCACTGCACTCTATACTCATCTGTAAACTGGTCATCTCTGTATACCCGTCGCAAGACCCACTGGTTGATGTGTAACGGATGTGAAACGGCTAGCTTAGTTAGCGGTGTGCGCTAAATAGCGTTTCAATCGGTTACGTCACTTGCTCTGAGACCTTGAAGTAGTAGTTCCCCTTGCTCTGCAAGGGCCGCGGCTTTTGTGGAGCGATGGGTAACGATGCCTCGTGGGTGACTGTTGTTGATGTGTGCAGAAGGTCCCTGGTTCGCGCCCGGGTATGGGCGAGGGGACGGTTTAAAATTATACTGTTACAGATGCTTATTTATAAAACCATTTTAGGCCTCACTCCCCCCTATCTGAGATACCTACTGCAGCCCTCATTCTCCACATACAACACCCATTCTGCCAGTCACGTACTGGTCCCCAAAGGACACACATCCCTGGGTTGCTAATCTTTTCATGTGGCTGCAGATAGCGACTGGAACGAGCTGCAACAAACACTCAAACTGGACAGTTTAATCTCAATCTCTTCATTCAAAGACTCGATCATGGACACTCTTACTGACAGTTGTGGCTGCTTCACGTGATGTATTGTTGTCTCTACCTTCTTGCCCTTTTGTGCTGTTGTCTGTGCCCAGTAACGTTTGCACCATGTTTTGTGCTGCTACCATGCTGTGCTGTCATGTGTTGCTTCCTTGATATGTTGTTATCTTATGTTGTGATGTGTGTTTTGTCCTATATACAGTGGGGCAAAAAAAGTATTGTCAGCCACCAATTGTGCAAGTTCTTACACTTACAAATATGAGAGAGGCCTGTAATTGTCATCATAGGTACACTTCAACTATGACAGACAAAATGAGAAAAAAAATTCCAGAAAATCACATTGTAGGATTTTTAATGAATTTATTTACAAATTATGGTGGAAAATAAGTATTTGGTCACCTACAAACAAGCAAGATTTCTGGCTCTCACAGACCTGTAACTTCTTCTTTAAGAGGCTCCTCTGTCCTCCACTTGTTACCTGTATTAATGGCACCTGTTTGAACTTGTTATCAGTATAAAAGACACCTGTCCACAACCTCAAACAGTCACACTCCAAACTCCACTATGGCCAAGACCAAAGAGCTGTCAAAACCACAAACAAAATTGTAGACCTGCACTGGCTGGGAAGACTGAATCTGCAATAGGTAAGCAGCTTGGTTTGAAGAAATCAACTGTGTGAGCAATTATTAGGAAATGGAAGACATACAAGACCACTGATAATCTCCCTCGATCTGGGGCTCCACGCAAGATCTCACCCCGTGGGGTCAAAATGATCACAAGAACGATGAGCAAAAATCCCAGAACCACACGGGGGGACCTAGTGAATGACCTGCAGAGAGCTGGGACCAAAGTAACAAAGCCTACCATCAGTAACACACTACGCCGCCAGGGACTCAAATCCTGCAGTGCCAGACGTGTCCCCCTGCCTAAGCCAGTACATATCCAGGCTCATCTGAAGTTTGCTAGAGAGCATTTGGATGATCCAGAAGAAGATTGGGAGAATGTCATATGGTCAGATGAAACCAAAATATAACTTTTTGGTAAAAACTCAACTCGTCGTGTTTGGAGGACAAAGAATGCTGAGTTGCATCCAAAGAACACCATACCTACTGTGAAGCATGGGGGTGGAAACATCATACTTTGGGGCTGTTCTTCTGCAAAGGGACCAGGACGACTGATCCATGTCAAGGAAAGAATGAATGGGGCCATGTATCGTGAAAACCTCCTTCCATCAATGCCCTTCCATCAGCAAGGGCATTGAAAAAGAAACATGGCTGGGTCTTTCAGCATGACAATGATCCCAAACACACCGCCCGGGCAACGAAGGAGTGGCTTCGTAAGAAGCATTTCAAGGTCCTGGAGTGGCCTAGCCAGTCTCCAGATCTCACCCCATAGAAAATCTTTGGAGGGAGTTGAAAGTCCGTGTTGCCCAGCAACAGCCCCAAAACATCACTGCTCTAGAGGAGATCTGCATGGAGGAATGGGCCAAAATACCAGCAACAGTGTGTGAAAACCTTGTGAAGACTTACAGAAAACGTTTGACCTCTGTCATTGCCAACAAAGGGTATATAGGGTATGTATTGAGATAAACTTTTGTTATTGACCAAATACTTATTTTCCACCATAATTTGCAAATAAATTCATAAAAAATCCAACAATGTGATTTTCAAGATTTTTTTTCCTCATTATGTCTGTCAGTTGAAGTGTACCAATGATGAAAATTACAGGCCTCTCATCTTTTTAAGTTGGAGAACTTGCACAATTGGTTGCTGACTAAATGCTTTTTTGCCCCACTATATATATATATATATATATATATATATAATTTCATCCCAGTAAGAGGCCTTTTGGTAGGCCGTCATTGTAAATAAGAATGTGTTCTTAAATGGCTTGCCTAGTTAAATAAAGATGTGTTTATTAGAAAATTGTGCTAGTGAACAAACAGCTGATCCGCACATCACTAGTGTACATGTGAGAGAGAAAGTTAGCGAAAGAGAAAGGCAGGAGAGATAGAATGTGGAGCAGTGCAACCAGAATTGCAGAGGGAGGTGGCTGGGGTGAAGAGTACGAGTAACATAACATGTGAAAAGTTCCTGTCTAGCTAGGCTAGGGAGGTCCCTGATTCACTCAGAAACATCATACATACTCTGCGGTCCACTTTTCATCTTTCAGACACATAAAGTTCTGAAAAAGAAGTGTCTCTACTGTGTACCTCTTTTAGACCTGTTGGCTAAGATTCTGTTTGCTATACAATTAGTAGAGAGGAAGAGTTTGGGATGAAATTAGTTTAATCTGAAAGGAAATCCAGCAAGTAAACACTAGATGAGCTCTTAAAAAAATGTGTGAAACCTCAAAGACTGATCAAGCGACCACTCTGTCTTTCTCTCAGTCACAGGGGCCCCGAAAGTCTCTGTTCTCTTGCATGGCTTGTGTTCCCCCGGATCCCCCTCGAGGTTAATTCTCCTCCGCCAGCAGCGCGAGAGGAGCGGGTATGAATGGAGCTTTTGTTTTCTGCAGGAATATTGTACTGCTGGTGAACAGATGGGGTCGGAGGGAGAGGAAGAGACAGGAGACCGATTGCTTGTGCAACTTCTGTTGCCTTTGCGTGGGTTCAGTTTCAAGACTAATTATGTCAATTTAATAACATTTTTATGTATGCATTGTTTATAAATTTTCCCCTGATTATACAGTATATATATTTGAACAACGATTGCCTAAGCACCAGAGCTTTGAAAGAATCTACTTCATTTTATTCTATTGGATTACAAGATAAACATTTTTTAAATGTGGATTTATAGGACAGCAAGGTGGCTCTTTCAACTGCCACATGTTCCTTCAGAACATATAATCTCTCACCAATAAAGAATTGGCATGGGAGTTTGCATGGCACACATACACATTCTGTGTGGCTACTGTTGAAGGAGAGAGAGGGGATGTAGGCAGCAGTGATGGACTAGTCAGGGATAGTGAGTGGGGAAGAGTGGGAGGGATGAGGCTAGTAGGGGAAGGATTGATTGTCTTCTAGCAAGTAGGCTGCGAGAGGGAAGACTGAACACACTCTCCAACGATTGATTTTGCCCGTTTTGTCCACTTCTCTATTGGATTTTCAGATGCTAAGCTACACATTTTCCAAACATTAGGACCACATTTGCAGTCTTTCTTTGCAGAGAGTTTGGAAGTGCAAGGTTCGAACTCTCTAGACTAGATGAGTTAGCTAGTGGTTGAGTAAACTAACCTCTAGCTTCTTAAATCTGATTTATTTTGTGGAAACTGTTAGCAATATCGAAGAAAACCCTCGTCCACTCTGTCAAGGAAATTCCACGTAAGCATAAGTACATTTGTCTGCATAAACTGGCTTCCAGTTGAAGCTCGCATCCGCTACAAGACCATGGTGCTTGCCTACGGAGCTGTGAGGGGAACGGCACCTCAGTACCTCCAGGCTCTGATCAGGCCCTACACCCAAACAAGGGCACTGCGTTCATCCACCTCTGGCCTGCTCGCCTCCCTACCACTGAGGAGGTACAGTTCCCGCTCAGCCCAGTCAAAACTGTTTGCTGCTCTGGCCCCCCAATGGTGGAACAAACTCCCTCACGACGCCAGGACAGCGGAGTCAATCACCACCTTCCGGAGACACCTGAAACCCCACCTCTTTAAGGAATACCTAGGATAGGATAAGTAATCCTTCTCACCCCCCCCTTTAAGATTTAGATGCACTATTGTAAAGTGACTGTTCCACTGGATGTCATAAGGTGAATGCACCAATTTGTAAGTCGCTCTGGATAAGAGCGTCTGCTAAATGACTTAAATGTAAATGTAAATGTAAAATCGGTACCTACTTTCTAAGTTATAGCTTCTTTTTAATTGTTGAAAAGCAGTATCCCAAGTATAAATACAGAAAAGTACACACACTAAAGACACAGGTAAACAAATACGTTTTGAACAAAACAAATAAATTGTGTTTTTGAGACGCAACTATAAACTTCAAGGAGTTGGTCTGATGGGAATCTGTGATGTCATCGGCCTCCCCCTTGTTTGAGGAACAATAGAGGAGTGTTAGAGAACAAAAAAGGAAAGCCCCCCCACTTGTGATGTCATGACTTACCTGGATCACCTATTGAGATGTGCCTTTTATTAAGAAAATAAGGTGTCAAATTAGGTGAAAGGAGACTGGAGGGCCACTTTAAAGGTAAAATATGTAAGAATTGTTCATTCAGAAAACTCTAAATGGCCATATCAAAGTGGCAAGGCTCTCCCAAGACCCCAGAGCACCCAATTAGAAGGTTGCCCAGACAGTCACCCCACAACAATACAGTTTGGAAAGGGATGAAAAAAAATCTCACTCATACTATGCTTTCAACAGGAGACTGACAGAATTTATCTGCTAAAAAATAAGTTGGTCAGCCAAAAGGGAAGTTGGATGAAGGTTATGGAAAGACCCATGTGATCGGATAGATTGGATAACTACCTCGGGAACTGATGGACCCTAACGTTAATGCACTCAAACCTGGTAAGCCAAACCTCAAAATTAATGTTAGTTTAGCAACATTTAGGGCTACTTGCTATTCATTTTTGGTATAAATCATACCTTATGTCTATCTAGCTAGTCATCTAAAATGAATTGTGCTATGTTCCAACAAAGTGTTAGGCTATATATTTTTGACATGTTGTAGAGCTAGCTAGACTAACTTGCTTGCCTAACTTTTCTAAGCACCACATGCATTTGCTTTGCAGAGTCTGTGGTTGTCACGACTTCCGCCGAAGTCGGCTCCTCTCCTTGTTCGGGCGGCGTTCGGTGATCGATGTCACTGGCTTTTTTTAGTTTTGTCTTGTTCCATACACACCTGGTTTTCATTCCCTAATCACACTGCATGTATTTATGTTATGTGGGTATTCTTACGCGCCATACTTTTTGTCTATGTTCCGTGTTTGGGCACATGTATGTACTTTTGTGCTTTCGTTGGACCGGAATAAAAAGTGTGCCTGTTCACTACACTCTGCTCTCCTGCACCTGACTTCGCCTCCAGTACCCTTAACAGTGGTGTTATGTTTACAAATCACACTTCATGATTTCATAGGTCAATTTCAGCCCATGCAATGTATTTAGCTAGCTAGCGTCAGCATTTATATTTAGCCTCAGCCAAAGTGGTGCTTGAAAGTCAAGTGGGGCTAATGACTGTTTAGTCTAAATTACACTATAGTGGACCTGAAATAAAATGACATTGCTAAAGTAGGAAAATGAATGCTAATGTTAGCTAGCTAAAGTTATACTGCATCTACAGACAATCTGGCTACATCACAATGACAAAATATTTTCATATAAATTATTTGCCTCCTTTTGAAATATTTGCGTTGAATAGTACATTCAGTCTTCAAAATAACATTTATTGAGACAAAACACACAACCAAAGAGTAGCAAGTGTTGACGTATGAAGAGGTCATCTCTGTAGTAATGTAGAGTGGATTCCATTTTATACCAGAGTCACATCCCCATGTTGAATTTGCAAGTTGCCCTCGAGAACCCCAGACATATGAAAATGATCTTCTAATAAGTTATATCCTGTTGAGGATAGGGGCAGTATTTTCACTTTGGAGTAATTGCGTGCCCATAGTGAACTGCATCAAACTCTGTCCTAGATTGCTAATATATGCATATTATTATTACTATTGGATATAAAACACTCTGAAGTTTCTAAAACTGTTTGAATTATGTCTGTGAGTATAACAGAACTCATAGGGCAGGCTATCTTCCAAACAAGAAGTGAAATTCTGAAAGTTGGGGCAACTTTGACGTCATCGCCCCTCCTTTCCCAACAAGATATGGATCTGGAAGTACTTCCTACACCTTCCACTAGATGTCCTCATTCAGTAGAAAGTGTAATGGAGCATTTGCTGTGAACTTCGACCTAATGGGAGGGAAAATAGTCAGTGTCCCGACAGAATGCCATTTTGCTGTGGCGCATTTCTCTGTGGGTGCTACGGCTGTTCCATTCGGCTTCAGATGAAAACGTATGATCCGGTTGGAACATTATTGGATATATATGATAATAACATCCTGAAGATTGATTCTGCACTTAGTTTGACCAGTTTATTTGACCTGGAATATATCTGTTGGAAGTTTTCGTGCGAGTTATCTTGGACCAGCAATCAGTTTTTGGGCATGTGAGCTGAACATGATAGCAAATGCAGCTAGTTGGACACTAGTATTGGACATTATGGAACAAAACAACGATTTATTGTGGAACTAGTACTCCTTGCACTACATTCTGATGAAAGATCATCAAAGATAAGGGAATATTTATGTTGTCATTTCGTATTTCTGTTGACTCCAACACACCATAATTTGCAAATAAATTCATTAAAAAATCCTACAATGTGATTTTCTGGATTTTTTTTCTCATTTTGTCTGTCATAGTTGAAGTGTACCTATGATGAAAATTACAGGCCTCTCTCATCTTTTTAAGTGAGAACTTGCACAATTGGTGGCTGACTAAATACTTTTTTGCCCCACTGTATGTACTAATTTAACCTTCTGTTTCTTGAAAATAATTTCTCACTGATATGAAAGATGGTTTCTTTATGTTTCCAAAACCGTACTGTAAACAATGCGTGTTAATGTTCAGAAATCGGGTCTCTTAACAAAACTCCCCTGTCCAGAAGATACCTTCATGGATAGACTCTGACGGAAACTTTTATCATAAGTAAGGTATTAACATTTCCTTGATTGAATTAATATTTCATCAAATATGTTTTTATCTTCTGTCAGTCCAGAAGACAAAAGACTTAACGTGTGCGCTGAGAGTCGGAAGGAAAAGTTCAGGGAGTGAGTGTTTTAATAAATAAACGTAATGTAATACAAGACAAGAAACCACAAACAACGCACAGACATGACACTGGAACAGAATAAATGAAGCCTGGGGAAGGAACCAAAGAGCGTGACATATATAGGGCAGGTAATCAAGGAAGAGATGGAGTTCAGGTGAGCGATGACGCAAATGTGCGTTTAACGATGGTGACAGGAATAAAATGGGGCCAAAAAAATGGCAGCAGTTTTACAGGCGCCCAACCAATTGTGCTATCATGTAGAGTTTTTTCACGTTATTTGTAACTTATTTTGTACATAATGTTTCTGCAACCGTGTCTTACGGAAAAAAAGAGCTTCTGGATGTCAGGACATCGAACACTCACATTGGATTAGACAAAGATTTTTTCTACAACAAAGAGAACGCACAAGGTATTCTCCAAACACCCCAAAGGGCCTACATCCCCATAATTTGCAAGAGGAAGCAAGGCAGGTACAGAGGACAAAGAGCCAGATGCCTGGTCAGGACCCGGAGAAGGCGAGTGGGAACGCTGCCCCTACCGTCAATACTACTTGCCAACGTGCAATCATTGGAGGTACGATCACAAATATCCTACTAACGGGTTATCAAAAACTGTAATATCCTATGTTTCACGGAATTGTGGCTGAATGACGCCATGGATATTCAGCTAGCGGGATATACGCTGCACTGACAAGATAGAACAGCACACTCTGGTAAAACGAGTGTTTGTACATATTTGGTAACACAAAATCTAAGGAAGTCTCTAGATTTTTCTCGCCTGAAGTAGAGTATATTGTGATAAATTGCAGGCCACACTACTTGCCTAGAGAGTACTCAGCTATACTTTTCGTGGCTGTTTATTTACCACCACAGACAGATGCTGGCACTAAGACAACACTCAGTCAGCTGTATAAGGAAATAAGCAAACAGGAAACCACTCACCCAGAGGCGGCGCTCCTAGTGTCCGGAATCTTTAATGCAGGGAAACTTCAATCAGTTCTACCAAATTTCTATCAACATGTTAAATGTACAACCAGAGGGAAAAAAATCTAGATCACCTGTACTCCACACACAGAGATGCGTACAAAGCTCTCCCTCTCCCTCCATTTGGTAAATCCGACCACAACTCTATCCTCCTGATTCCTGCTTATCAGCAAAAATTCAAGCAGGAAGCACCAGTTACTCGGTCTATGAAAAAGTGGTCAGATGAAGCAGATGCTAAACTACAGGACTCTTTTGCTATCACAGACTGGAACATCCGGGATTCTTCCGATGGCATTGAGGAGTACACCACATCAGTCACTGGCTTTATCAATAAGTGCATTGAGGATGTCGTCCCCACAGTGACTGTACGTACATACCCCAACCAGAAGCCATGGATTACAGGCAATATTCACACTGAGCTAAAGGGTAGAGCTGCCGCTTTCAAGGTGCGGGACTAACCCGGAAGCTTACAAGAAATCCTGCTATGCCCTCAGACGAACCATGAAACAGGCAAAGTGTCAATACAGGGCTAAGATTGAATCATTCTACACCGGCTCCGACACCGGCTCTCGTCTTATGTGGCCGGGCTTGCAAACTATTATAGACTACAAAGGGAAACACAGCCGCGAGCTGCCCAGTGACACGAGCCTACCAGATGAGCTAAATCACCTCTATGCTCGCTTCAAGGCAAGCAACACTGAGGCATGCATGAGAGTATCAGATGTTCCGGCCAACTGTGTGATCACACTCTCCGTAGCCAATGTGAGTATGACCTTTACACAGGTCAATATACACAAGGCTGTGGGGCCAGACGGATTACCAGGACGTGTGATACGGGCATGTGCTGACCACCTGGCAGGTGTCTTCACTGACATTTTCAACATGTTCCTGATTGAGTCTGTAATACCAACCTGTTTCAAGCAGACCCTGTGCCCACGAACACAAAGACAACCTGCGTAAATGACTACAGACCCGTAGCACTCACGTCCGTAGCCATGAAGTGCTTTGAAAGGTTGGTAATGGCTCACATCACCACCATTATCCCAGAAACCCTAGACCCATTCTAATTTTCATACCGCCAGAACAGATCCACAGATGATGCAATCTCTATTGCCCTTTCCCACCTGGACAAAAGGAACACTTATGTGAGAATGCAATTGATTGACTAAAGCTCAGCGTTCAACACCATAGTACCCTCAAAGCTCATGACCAAGCTAAGGATCCTCGGACAAAACACCTCCCTCTGTAACTGGATCCAGGACTTCCTGACGGGCCGCCCCCAGGTGGTGAGGGTAGGTAGCAACACATCTGCCACGCTGATCCTCAACACTGGAGCTCCCCAGGGTTGCGTGCTCAGTCTCCTCCTGTACTCCCTGTTCACCTACGACTGCATGTGTCATGTTTGTCATTTATTGTCATGTCTTGTCCCTGTGCTCCCCATGCTATTCGTTTCCCTCTGCTGGTCTTGTTTGGTTCTTTCCCTCCTATCCCTCTCTCTCCCCCTCCCTCTCTCACTCTCTCGCTCTCTCTTCTCTCTGTCGTTCCGTTCCTGCTCCCAGCTGTTCCTATTCCCCTAATCATCATTTAGTCTTCCCACACCTGTTCCCGATCCTTTCCCCTGATTAGAGTCCCTATTTATTCCTTTGTGATCCGTTCCTGTGCCGTCGGTTCCTTGTTTTGTATTCACCATGCTGTGATTGCGTTTCGCCCTGTCCTGTCGTTTTTTTTGCCGTGATTGTGTATCACCCTGTCCTGTCGTGTTTTGTGCCTTCATCAGACGCTGCGTGTGAGCAGGTGTCTCAACGGCCTGCGCCTACCCGAAGCGACCTGCAGTCTGTGGCCGCTTCTCCAGTTGTTTTCCCTCTACAAATCTAGAGGATTTCAGTTGTTCCGTTTTGAACATTAATAAACTCTGTTTCTGTTAAGTCGCGTTTGGGTCCTCTTTCACCTGCATGACAGAAGGAACCGACCAAGGAATGGACCCAGCGACTTCAGACGCTCGTTACACTGCCGTCGAGATCCAAGGAGCCATGCTCAGCAGACACGAGCAGGAATTATCCGCTGCTCGCCAGGCCGTGGAAAACCTGGCTGCTCAGGTTTCCGACCTCTCTGGACAGTTCCAGAGTCTACGTCTCGTGCCACCTGTTACTTCCTGGCCTGCCGAGCCTCCAGAACCTAGGGTTAATAACCCACCTTGCTACTCCGGGCAGCCCACTGAGTGCCGCTCCTTTCTCACGCAGTGTGAGATTGTGTTCTCTCTCCAACCCAACACATACTCTAGAGAGAGAGCTCGGGTTGCTTACGTCATTTCACTCCTTACTGGCCGGGCTCGAGAATGGGGCACAGCTATCTGGGAGGCAAGGGCTGTTTGCTCTAACGATTTCCAGAACTTTAAAGAGGAGATGATTCGGGTTTTTGACCGTTCAGTTTTTGGTGGGGAGGCTTCTAGGGCCCTGGCTTCCTTATGCCAAGGTGAACGGTCCATAACGGATTATTCCATTGAGTTTCGCACTCTTGCTGCCTCTAGTGAGTGGAACGAGCCGGCGCTGCTCGCTCGTTTTCTGGAGGGACTCCACGCTGTGGTTAAGGATGAGATTCTCTCCCGGGAGGTTCCTTCAGATGTGGACTCTTTGATTGCTCTCGTCATCCGCATAGAACGACGGGTAGATCTTCGTCACCGGGCTCGTGGAAGAGAGCTCGCATCAACGGTGTTTCCCTGCTCCGCATCGCAACCATCTCCCCCTCTGGCTTTGAGACTGAGCCCATGCAGCTGGGAGGGATTCGCATCTCGAATAAGGAGAGGGAACGGAGGATCACCAACCGCCTGTGCCTCTATTGTGGAGTTGCTGGACATTTTGTTAATTCATGTCCAGTAAGAGGCCAGAGCCCATCAGTAAGCGGAGGGCTACTGGTGAGCGCTACTACTCAGGTCCCTTCATCTAGATCTTGTACTACTATGTCGGTCCATCTACGCTGGACCGGTTCGGGTGCTACATGCAGTGCCTTGATTGACTCTGGGGCTGAGGGTTGTTTCATGGACGAAGCATGGGTTCGGAAACATAACATTCCTTTCAGACCGTTAGACAAGCCTACGCCCATGTTTGCCTTAGATGGTAGTCATCTTCCCAGTATCAAATTTGAGACACTACCTTTAACTCTCACAGTATCTGGTAACCCAGTGAGACTATTTCTTTTTTGATTTTCCGTTCACCGTTTACACCTGTTGTTTTGGGTCATCCCTGGCTAGTATGTCATAATCCTTCTATTAATTGGTCTAGTAATTCTATCCTATCCTGGAACGTTTCTTGTCATGTGAAGTGTTTAATGTCTGCCATCCCTCCCGTTTCTTCTCTCCCTACTTCTCAGGAGGAACCTGGCGATTTGACAGAAGTGCCGGAGGAATATCATGATCTGCGCACGGTCTTCAGTCGGTCCCGAGCCAACTCCCTTCCTCCTCACCGGTCGTATGATTGTAGTATTGATCTCCTTCCAGGGACCACGCCTCCTCGAGGTAGACTATACTCTCTGTCGGCTCCCGAACGTAAGGCTCTCGAGGATTATTTGTCTGTGTCTCTTGACGCCGGTACCATAGTGCCTTCTTCTTCTCCGGCCGGGGCGGGGTTTTTTTGTTAAGAAGAAGGACGGTACTCTGCGCCCTGCGTGATTATCGAGGCTGAATGACATAACGGTTAAGAATCGTTATCCGCTTCCCCTTATGTCATCAGCCTTCGAGATTCTGCAGGGAGCCAGGTGCTTTACTAAGTTGGACCTTGTAACGCTTACCATCTCGTGCGCATCAGAGAGGGGGACGAGTGGAAAACGGCGTTTAACACTCCGTTAGGGCATTTTGAGTACCGGGTTCTGCGATGGTCGGTCTCGCCAATGCGCCAGCTGTTTTTCAGGCATTAGTTAATGATGTTCTGAGAGACATGCTGAACATTTTTGTTTTTGTCTATCTTGACGATATCCTGATTTTTCTCCGTCACTCGAGATTCATGTTCAGCACGTTCGACGTGTTCTACAGCGCCTTTTAGAGAATTGTCTCTACGTAAAGGCTGAGAAGTGCTCTTTTCATGTCTCCTCCGTTACTTTTCTCGGTTCCGTTATTTCCGCTGAAGGCATTCAGATGGATTCCGCTAAGGTCCAAGCTGTCAGTGATTGGCCCGTTCTACCGTCAATACTACCCCCAGGTCACGTGTCGAGTTGCAGCGCTTTTAGGTTTCGCTAATTTCTATTGGGCGTTTCATTCGTAATTTCGGTCAAGTTGCTGCCCCTCTCACAGCTCTTACTTCTGTCAAGACGTGTTTTAAGTGGTCCGGTTCCGCCCAGGGAGCTTTTGATCTTCTAAAAGAACGTTTTACGTCCGCTCCTATCCTCGTTACTCCTGACGTCACTAGACAATTCATTGTCGAGGTTGATTTTTCAGAGGTAGGCGTGGGAGCCATTCTATCCCAGCGCTTCCAGTCTGACGATAAGGTTCATCCGTGCGCTTATTTTTTCATCGCCTGTCGCCATCTGAGCGCAACTATGATGTGGGTAACCGTGAACTGCTCGCCATCCGCTTAGCCCTAGGCGAATGGCGACAGTGGTTGGAGGGGGCGACCGTTCCTTTTGTCGTTTGGACAGACCATAAGAACCTTGAGTACATCCGTTCTGCCAAACGACTTAATGCCCGTCAAGCTCGTTGGCGTTGTTTTTCGCTCGTTTCGAGTTTGTGATTTCTTACCGTCCGGGTAGCAAGAACACCAAGCCTGATGCCTTATCCCGTCTGTTTAGTTCTTCTGTGGCTTCTACTGATCCCGAGGGGATTCTTCCTTATGGGCGTGTTGTCGGGTTGACAGTCTGGGGAATTGAAAGACAGGTTAAGCAAGCACTCACGCACACTGCGTCGACTCGCGCTTGTCCTAGTAACCTCCTTTTCGTTCCTGTTTCCACTCGTCTGGCTGTTCTTCAGTGGGCTCACTCTGCCAAGTTAGCTGGTCATCCCGGTGTTCGAGGCACTCTTGCGTCTATTCGCCAGCGCTTTTGGTGGCCGACTCAGGAGCGTGACACGCGCCGTTTCGTGGCTGCGTGTTCAGACTGCGCGCAGAAGAAGTCTGGTAATTTTTTTCTGCTTCTGCTCCTGGTCTTGCTGGGTCTCAGTCTGTTCCCTGCCATCGCATCTCTCCTGTTCTTGTCCCTGCCCTTGCTGTGTCTCAGTCTGTCCCTAGTTCTCATTTTTTTTTTTAGAGTAGTACCCTAGTTTCCCTTTTATCGTTTTTCGTTACGGTCCTGAGGAGAGGAGTTGGGTTCTTTCTCGGGACGTGCTGGACCGTTTGATCTATGATTTCCTCCGTTGCTGCCAGTGTTCCTCCTCGAGAGCGCCAGGAGGCGCCGGTGAGTGGGGGGTACTGTCATGTTTGTCATTTATTGTCATGTCTTGTCCCTGTGCTCCCCATGCTATTCGTTTCCCTCTGCTGGTCTTGTTTGGTTCTTTCCCTCCTATCCCTCTCTCTCCCCTCCCTCTCTCACTCTCTCGCTCCTCTTCTCTCTGTCGTTCCGTTCCTGCTCCCAGCTGTTCCTATTCCCCTAATCATCATTTAGTCTTCCCACACCTGTTCCCGATCCTTTCCCCTGATTAGAGTCCCTATTTATTCCTTTGTGATCCGTTCCTGTGCCGTCGGTTCCTTGTTTTGTATTCACCATGCTGTGATTGCGTTTCGCCCTGTCCTGTCGTGAACACTTTTTTGCCGTGATTGTGTATCACCCTGTCCTGTCGTGTTTTGTGCCTTCATCAGACGCTGCGTGTGAGCAGGTGTCTCAGTCGACTACGGCCTCGCCTACCCAGCGACCTGCAGTCTGTGGCCGCTTCTCCAGTTGTTTTCCCTCTACAAATCTAGAGGATTTCAGTTGTTCCGTTTTGAACATTAATAAACTCTGTTTCTGTTAAGTCGCGTTTGGGTCCTCTTTCACCTGCATGACAGCATGGCCAGGCACGACTCCAACACCATCATTAAGTTTGCAGACGACACAACAGTGGTAGGCCTGATCACCGACAACAACGAGACAGCCTATAGGGATGAGGTCAGAGACCTGGCCGGGTGGTGCCAGAATAACAACCTATCCCTCAACGTAACAAGACTAAGGAGATGATTGTGGACTACAGGAAAAGGAGGACCGAGCACGCCCCCATTCCCATCGACGGGGCTGTAGTGGAGCAGGTTGAGAGCTTCAAGTTCCTTGGTGTCCACATCAACAACAAACTAGAATGGTCCAAACACACCAAGATAGTTGTGAAGAGGGCACGTCAAACCCTTTTCCCCCTCAGGAAACTAAAAAGATTTGGCATGGGTCCCCAGATCCTCAAAAAGTTCTACAGCTGCAACATTGAGAGCATCCTGACTGGTTGCATCACTGCCTGGTAGAGCAATTGCTCAGCCTCTGTTACATGTGGTGTGCCACTGCGAGGACGATCAGCTGTCCATCCAGTCTCCCTGTAGTGCTGTCTTAGGCATCTCACAGTACGGACTTTGCCATTTATTTCCCTGGCCACATCTTCAGTCCTCATGCCTCCTTGCAGCATGCCTTAGGCACGTTCACACAGATGTGCAGGGACCCTGGGTATCTTTCTTTTGGGTGTTTTTCAGAGTCAGTAGAAAAGCCTCTTTAGTGTCCTAAGTTTTCACAAATGTGACCTTAATTACCTACCGTCTGTAAGCTGTTAGTGTCTTCACGGCCGTTCCACAGGTGCATGTTCATTAATTGTTTATGGTTCATTGAACAAGCATGGGAAACTGTGTTTAAACCCTTTACAATGAAGATCAGTGAAGTTATTTGGATTTTTACAAATTATCTTTGAAAGACATGGTCCTGAAAAAGGGACGTTTCTTTTTTTGCTGAGTTTATTAGATAGATAGCTCTGAATCCACGATATGGCAGAGGTTGAAAAGCCAAATCACTTAAGTTTTTTCAACAACAGGTTATGGTTAATAATATCAAAGGCTGCATTGAAATCTAACAGTACCGCTCCCACAATCTTCTTATTATCAATTTCTTTCAACCAATCATCAGTCATTTGTGTCAGTGCAGTACATGTTGAGTGCCCTTCTCTATAAGCATGCTGAAAGTCTGTTGTTAATTTGTTTACAGAGAAATAGAATTGTATTTGGTCAAACACAATTTTTCATATCATTGATCTTGGCTTCATAATACAGTTTCTTCTTCTTTTGGTGAGTTTAGTCACATTGTTTCTCAGTTTGCAGGAAGTCAGCCAGTCAGATGTACAGCCAGACTTATTAGCCACTCCTTTTGCCCCCCATCTCTTTCAACCATACAGATTATCAATTCCACATCAATCAATGGAGCCTTAACAGTTCTAACAGTCAGTTTCTTAACAGGTGCCTGTTTATCAATAATTGGAAGAAGCAATTTCATAAATGCATCAAGTGCAGCGTCTGGATGCGCCTCATTAATCACATCAGACCAACACATATCTTTAACATCATCCACATAAGAGTCACAGCAAAATATTTAGTATGATCTCTTATACACTATTTTAGGATCAGCTGTTGGAACTTTGGCGTTCCTGGATATAGCCACTATATTGTGATCACTGTATCCAATGGGTACGGATACAGCTTTAGAACAAAGTTCTACAGCATTAGTACAAATCAAATCAAATGTATTTATAAAACCCTTTTCGCATCAGCCAATGTCACAAAGTTCTACACAGAAACCCAGCAAGCAATGCAGATGTAGAATCATGGTGGCTAGGAAAAACTCCCTAGAAATGCAGGAACCTAGGAAGAAACCTAGAGAGGAACCAGGCTCTGAGGGGTGGCCAGACCTCTTCTGGCTGTGCCGGGTGGAGATTATAACAGTACGTGGCCAAGATGTTCAAACGTTCATAGATGACTAGCAGGGTCAAATAATAATAATCACAGTGGTTGTAAAGGGTGTAACAGGTCAGCACCTCAGGAGTAAATGTCAGTTGGCTTCATAGCCGAGCATTCATCTTCTTCTTCTTCTGTTATTACTCTGTGTTATGTTTCTATTTCATTCTGCTCTTCAATAGAAAATAGATGAGAAAAGACTAAGATAGAGCTGTCTTCTGTACCTGCCTAAAGGTAGCCCATCCTCCTATAGCTCCTCCCATCAGCCTCCACTGTTTTTTTATTTAAAAAAAATGTAACTAGGCAAGTCAGTTAAGAACAAATTCTTATTTACATTGACAGCCTATACCGGACGGTGCTGGGCAAATTGTGCACCGCCCTATGCGACTCCCAATCATTGCCGGTTGTGATACAGCCAGGAATCAAACCAGGGTCTGTAGTGACATCTCTTGCATTGAGATGCAATGCCTTAGACCACTGCGCCACTCGGGAGCCCTATGGTGGGTGCATAGACAGATAACAGGACAGTTGAGGCAGAACAGAAGACAGCAGGACTGGTTTGACTGGATCTCTAGGCTGGCATGCTCTTGGTAAGACTTAGGTGTATTGCCTGGGGCTGCATATGTTGACTGTGGTTGATTTATATTATTTCATTAACCATTTGGTTCACAGCCCATATGGGTAGACAAGACACTCTTCAACGAATATATGATCTCTTATACACTATTTTAGGCCCAGCTGTTGGAAATTTGGCGTTCCTGGATATAGCCACTATATTGTGATCACTGCATCCAATGGGTACGGATACAGCTTTAGAACAAAGTTCTACAGTATTAGTAAAAATGTGATCGATACATGTGGATGATCTTGTTCCTGTAGTGTTTGTAAACACCCTGGTAGGTTGATTAATAACCTGAACCAGATTACAGGCACTGGTTACAGTAAGAAGCTTCCTCTTGAGCGGACAGCTTGATGAACACCAGTCAATATTCAGGTCTTCAAGAAAGTAGACCTCTCTGTTTACATCACATACACTATCAAGCATTTCACACATATTTTTTAGATACTGACTGTTAGTACTTGGTGGCCTATAGCAACACCCCAAAAGAAAAGGCTTTAGATGTGCCAAGTGAACCTGTGACCACAACACTTCAAGAACACTTGACATAAGATCTTCTCTAAGCATTACAGGGAGATGGCTCTGAATATATACAGCAACACCTCCCCCATAAGCATTTCTGTCTCTTCTATACATGTTATATCCTTGTATTGCTACTGATGTATCATCAAATGAATTATCTAAGTGTGTCTCAGAAATGGCTAATATATGAATGTTATCTGATGTTAGCAAGTTATTGATTTAATGAACCTTATTTCCAAGGCTACATATATTAATATGGGCTATTTTCAGCCCTTTCCTGGGTAGCTTATCAGAGATAGACATAATATTGAAAAGAGCAGGCAAAGCAAGAGAAAGAAAGATACATTCAGCAGTCCATTAATCAACTGGTCTGTGTGCTGCGGCTACGAACCCATAGGCTTGGCTCTCTCATCCCTTCCAGGCTTCTGGGAGGGAGGGTGGACAATGAGCCTGTCAATGTGCCCACGCGCTCTGGCAGCATTAATTTAAAAAAAAGAAAATTGTACCTTTATTTAACTAGGCAAGTCAGTCAAGAACAAATTCGGCCTAGGAACAGCCTAGCCTTGTTCAGGGCAGAAAGACAGAATTTTTACCTTGTCAGCTTGGGGATTCGATCTTGCAACCTTTCGGTTAGAGTACTATCCTGTCTCCAAATTAACCCTATAATATTATCCTGTCTCCAAATGAACCCTACCTAGTATTCTTCTTGTCTAACTTGCTAATGCTGTCATAAGGTTATGACGAACAGTCACCGTATATGCTTCTGAATGGAGGGGGGTTGTTTCATTTAAGAGGTCCAAACTCTAATGTAATGTGTCTATTTGAACAATTCCCCATAAGGTTGCAAAATATCAATAGCCTTCCATACATTTCTGGATGGGGGATTCCCAGATTCCCTAATTATTCCCTCCTGACTTCCTAGGTTTCTGTAAAACCTGGGAATAGGCCTAACCCAAGCAAAACCAACGCATTTGTTTCTGTTTTTTGGGGTTGCGATACTTTAATATTCTCTCCTTCCTAAACCTGCCTACTAAGATGTTGACCCTCTAGTAACTGAGAACCTGCCTACTAAGATGTTTACCCTCTAGTAACTGAGAACCTGCCTACTAAGATGTTTCCCCTCTAGTAACTGAGAACCTGCCTACTAAGATGTTGACCCTCTAGTAACTGAGAACCTGCCTACTAAGATGTTTACCCTCTAGTAACTGAGAACCTGCCTACTAAGATGTTGACCCTCTAGTAACTGAGAACCTGCCTACTAAGATGTTTCCCCTCTAGTAACTGAGAACCTGCCTACTAAGATGTTGACCCTCTAGTAACTGAGAACCTGCCTACTAAGATGTTTACCCTCTAGTAACTGAGAACCTGCCTACTAAGATGTTTACCCTCTAGTAACTGAGAACCTGCCTACTAAGATGTTGACCCTCTAGTAACTGAGAACCTGCCTACTAAGATGTTTCCCCTCTAGTAACTGAGAACCTGCCTACTAAGATGTTGACCCTCTAGTAACTGAGAACCTGCCTACTAAGATGTTTACCCTCTAGTAACTGAGTTCCTGCCTACTAAGATGTTTCCCCTCTAGTAACTGAGAACCTGCCTACTAAGATGTTTACCCTCTAGTAACTGAGAACCTGCCTACTAAGATGTTTACCCTCTAGTAACTGAGAACCTGCCTACTAAGATGTTTACCCTCTAGTAACTGAGAACCTGCCTACTAAGATGTTTACCCTCTAGTAACTGAGAACCTGCCTACTAAGATGTTGACCCTCTAGTAACTGAGAACCTGCCTACTAAGATGTTGACCCTCTAGTAACTGAGAACCTGCCTACTAAGATGTTTACACTCTAGTAACTGAGATCTTGACTACTAAAACGTAGGCCTAAATGTGCAAATTGCCAGATGGTAATGATCTGGTCCAGTGCAACTGTTTGAGGGGTTGGGTAGCCTGTATTTTATTTTATTTATTTATTTCACCTTTATTTAACCAGGTAGGCCAGTTGAGAACAAGTTCTCATTTACAACTGTGACCTGGCCAAGATAAAGCAAAGCAGTGCAACACAAACAACAACACAGAGTTACATGTAAACAAATAGGCTACATTGTTGACATAGCACCAGTATAAGAGTACTGAACAGCATCAGTATAAGAGTACTGAACAGCATCAGTATAAGAGTACTGAACAGCATCAGTATAAGAGTACTGAACAGCATCAGTATAAGAGTACTGAACAGCATCAGTATAAGAGTACTGAACAGCATCAGTATAAGAGTACTGAACAGCATCAGTATAAGAGTACTGAACAGCATCAGTATAAGAGTACTGAACAGCATCAGTATAAGAGTACTGAACAGCACCAGTATAAGAGTACTGAACAGCACCAGTATAAGAGTACTGAACAGCACCAGTATAAGAGTACTGAACAGCATCAGTATAAGAGTAAAAAATCTAAATTGCAGTTGGGCTGGAATAATACATTATGGCCTTTCTCTTGCTTTTCAAATATGATGGTCCAATTAAAAAAATATGTATTATATTTTACCAGATCTATTGTGTTGTATTCTCATACATTCCTTTCACATTCCCACAAAATTCAAGGTGTTTTCTTTCAAATGGTACCAATAATATGCATATCTTTGCTTCAGGGCCTGAGTTACAGGCAGTTAGATTTGGGTATGTCATTTTAGGCAAAAATTTGAAAAAAAGGGGCGGATCTTTAAGTTAGAAGTTGGAGATTAGGTTAGTTCTGAATGATTCACTGCCATAGAAATGTACCTGGCTAAAAGGTGAGCCCTTTTCATGGTACACTACCAGTTAGTCTGAGTTGAACTTAGAGTTGATCAAAGTTACTAGAAGTGGCGTGTATTCATGGATGACAAGGGAAGCCAGGCTTCCCAAAAAAATGTACCAAGAAGAAAGAAACAAAACATAAAGTAATGTATCTTTCGTCTCTCTGTGTTTCATAATTTCCCTCAATTCGCAAAAGAGGCTGAATGCATCTCACTAGAGAAAGCATCCGAACGAGTGAAACAGTGCCCCTCTGTCTCTGTATGTGTAGGCTATCTATCTGATGCTGTCTCATTAAGATGATTAAAATGTTTTCATTGAATGCAAAGGAAGCCAGTGAGCTTTTGGCCTCCCTTGAAATATTTTGTTATAAAATAATAGCCAATCAGCGTTGAGCTAAACTGAGTGAACTCAACTGTGAATGGTCCTGACGCACCAAGGGAATTGACAGAAACAACATGAATTGTTGCAACTTGTTGTCCTCCGGTGGCTAGCTAGCTAAAATAGTCCCTTTCCTAAATAAGCCATGGATGGCGATAGGGATTTGGACTTGAGGTTTTACTTAATTATCCATAGCGGGCAATGATTACAATGGCGATTTTGATCCAACCATTAATTAATACATTGTGCCCTTGGACTGAGAGGATGGAAGTTCTATATGTAGCTAGATGTAGAAGGCTATTGTTAACTAGCTAATGTTGCCATGAAAATAAGTTAGGTTAGCAAGCAAGCATTTTAGCCAAGTAACCTAGCACAACAAAAACTAAAAGTGTGTTAGAGTGATAGTCATAGAGCGTTTTGTCAACATGAAAAGGGATGACATTTGCTGGTTTCTCCGTGTTTCGGCAGGACAGAGCAGCTACATCTGGTAAAGTGAGGTGCGGGGGTGTGTGCCTATTTGTCAATAACTGCTGGTGCGCGATGTCTAATATAAAATAAGTCTTGAGGTATTGCGTGCCTGAGATAGAATACCTCATGATAAGCTGAATATCACACTATCTACGAAGAGAGTTATTGTCTATATTATTCGCAGCTGTCTATTTACCACCACAAATCGATTCTGGCACTAAGACCGCACTCAATGAGCTGTTTAAGGCCAGAAGCAAACAAGAAAATGCTCATCCAGAAGCGGCGCTCCTAGTGGCCGGGGACTTTAATACAGGTAAACTTAAATCCGTTTTACTGAATTTCTACCATGATGTCACATGTGCAACCAGAGGGAAAAACTCTAGACCACCTTTACTCCACACACAGAGAAGCATGCAAAGCTTTCCCTCACCCTCCATTTGGCAAATCTGACCATAATTATATCTTCCTGATTCCTGCTTACAAGCAAAAAATAAAGCAGGAATTACCAGTGACTCGCTCAGTATGGAAGTGGTCAGATGACGCAGATGCTACACTACAGGACAGTTTTGCTAGCACAGACTGGAATATGTTCCCGGGATTCATCCAATACCATTGAGGAGTATACCACCTCAGTCACCGGCTTCATCAATAAGTGCATCGATGACGTCGATGACGTCTTATGTGGCCGGGCTTGCAAACTATTATAGACTACAAAGGGAAGCACAGCCACGAGCTGCCCAGTGACACAAGCCTACCAGTTGAGCTAAATCACTACTATGCTCGCTTCAAGGCAAGCAACGCTGAGGCATGCATGAGAACATCAGCTGTTCCGGCCAACTGTGTGATCACACTCCGTAGCCAATGTGAGTATGACCTTTAAACAGGTCAATATACACAAGGCTGTGTGTGGGGCAAGAAGGATTACCAGGACGTTACCGGCTCTGACGCTTGTCGGATGTGGCAGGGCTTGAAAACTAATACGGACTACAAAGGGAAAGCCAGTTGCGAGCTGCCCAGTAACATGAGCCTCTACCAGATGAGCTAAATGCCTTTTATTGCTCGCGTCGAGGCAAGCAACTCTGAAGCATGCTTGAGAGCACCAGCTGTTTCTCTCCTTAGCCGATGTGAGCAAGACCTTTAAACAGGTCAACATTCACAAAGCCGCAGGGCCAGACGCATTACCAGGACATGTACTCAAAGCATGCGCAGACCAAATGGAAAAAGTCTTCACTGACATTTTCAAACTCTCCCCGGCCGAGTCTGTAATACCTACATGTTTCAAACAGACCACCATAGTCCCTGTGGCCAAGAAAATGAAGGTAACCTGCCTAAATTATTACTGCCCTGTAGCAATCTCGTCGGTAGCCATGAAGTGCTTTGAAAGGCTGGTCATGGCTCACATCAACACCATCATGCCAGAAACGCTAGACCCACTCCAATTCGCATACCGCCGCAACAGATCCACAGATGACTCAATCACATGCCACACTGCCCATTCCCACCTGGACAAAAGGAAGACCTATGTGAGAATGCTGTTCATTGACTACAGCTCAGCGTTCAACACCATAGTGCCCACAAAGCTCATCACTAAGCTAAGGACCCTGGGACTAAATACCTCCCTCTGCAACTGGATCCTGGACTTCCTGACGGGCCGCCCCCAGATGGTAAGGTAGGCAACAACACATCTGCCACGCTGATCCTCAACACTGGGATCCCCAGGGGTGCATGCTTAGTCCCCTCTTAGTACTCTCTGTTCACCCACGACTGTGTGGTCAAGCAAAACATCAACACCATCATTACGTTTGCTGACGACACAACAGTGGTAGGCCTGATCACCGACAACGATGAGACAGCCTATAGGGAGGTGGTCAGATAACTGGCAGTGTGATGCCAGGACAACAACCTCTCTTTCAATGTGAGCAAGACAAAGGAGCTGATTGTGGACTATAGGTAAAGGAGGGTCGAACAGGCCCCCATTAACATCGACGGTGCTGAAGTGGAGCAGGTCGAGAGTTTCAAGTTCCTTGGTGTCCGCATCACCAACAAACTATCATGGTCCAAACACACCAAGACAGTTGTGAAGAGGGCACGACAATACCTTTTCCCCTTCAGGAGACTGAACATATTTGGCATGGGTCCCCAGATCCTCAAAAAGTTCTACAGCTGCACCATCGAGAGCATCCTGGCCGGATGCATCACCGCCTGGTATAAGACGCTACAGAGGGTAGTGCGTACGGCACTGTATATCACAGCGGCCAAGCTTCCTGATATCCAGGACCTATATAGTAGGCGGTGTCAGAGGAAGGCCTGAAAAATTGTCCTCGACTCCAGTCACCCAAGTCATAGACTGTTCTCTCTGCTACCGCGGGGTAAGCGGTACCGGAGCGCCAAGTCTAGAGTCATAAGGCTCCTGAACAGCTTCTACCCCCAAGCCATAAGTCTGCTGAACAACTAAGGAAATGGCCACCCGGACTATTTACATTGACACCCCTGCTACTACTCGTTGTTAATTATCTATGCAAATTACCTCGACTAACCTGTACCCCTGCACATTGACTCGGTACTGGTATAGGCTCGTTGTTGTTATGTAAAGTATTGCGTTACTTTTTGATTGATTCAATTTTTTTTACTTTAGTTAATTTAGTAAATATTTTATTAACTCTATTTCTTGAACTGCATTATTAGTTAAGGGCTTGTAAGAAAGCATTTCACGGTAATGTCTACATCTGTTGTATTCGGGGGCATGTGACAAATACAATTTGATTTGAATTAAAGGCCACTCTAAAATGTGCAGTTTTGTCAATCAACACAATGCCACGATGTCTTATGTGTTGAGGTAGCGTGCAATTGGCATGCTGACTGCAGGAATGTCCACCATAGCTGTTGACAAAGAATGTAATGTTAATTTCTTTACCATAAGCAGCCTCCAACGTGGTTTTAGAGATTTTGGCAGTATGACCATCTGGCCTCACAACCCATAGACCACGTGTAACCACACCAGACCAGAACCTCTTCACCTACGGGATCGTCTGAGACCAGCAATGAAATTGAGGAGTATTTCCATCTGTAAATATATATTTTTTAAAGGAAGTCCCCAAAAAGTATTCTGATTGGCTGATCCTGGCTCCCCAGTGGGTGGGCCTATGCCCTCCCAGGCCCACCCATGCCCAGTCATGTGAAATTCATAGATTCGGGCCTAATGAATGTATTTCAATTGACTGATTTCCTTATATGAACTGTAATATGTAAAATTGTTGCATGTTGCGTTTATATTTTAGTTCAGTATAGTTTTTTTGCTGCTCAAAATGATAATTATTGGGCTATTAATGGGATTCAAGGAATAAAATGGCCAGTGTAAGGGACTCAAGGAAAAAAAATGGGCCATTGTGTTAGAAATTCCAGAGCCGATATCTGATCCCAGTCTGCCCCTGTTGCTGTAGGATACCCCTCAGGACTCTGCTCTGCACCTCGGTTCGTTTTGTCATGCGCCATCCGAGCAAACTAACCGAAGGCTAGATGCATGACGTCAGAGCTCAACCGACTCACAGTGCAGTGGGCACAGCAATCTCTCTCTCTCTCTCTGTCTCTGTGTGTTACTCCCCCGCCTCTCATCACACACACACACATAACGCATACCAAACTCTCTCCCCGTCCAAACATGTTTTAACCTGGAGCCCTGAAGGAGCAGCCAACCAGGACAGAAGGGCGCAAAATAAAAGCGAATTAAGCTTGACAATCAGCACTTTGAGGGCGGCCGTGACATGTACCCCCAATACGGTACACTACAGTCGTAAAGCAAAAACCTCTGGTATTTTCTACAGGCGACAATAATACCCGTTCTACTATATCTCTCGATGGCTTGATTATTTTGAAGCCTATCCTCGGTGGTTTTCGGTCAAGGCACCGCCAGGGCTCAAGCCTTCGAGATGCACGGTGGCTGCTGCTGCCGCCAACCACTGCACCACAACACGGACACCGCCACGGGCCCAGTTCTATCATGGTTTTCAAACGGAGAGCGAGGTAAGAACCCCGATGTAATGTTCGGTCGGGACCGGGGGCATGCATTGGCGGCGGGAGCACAACGGAGGTTGAGAGCGATAGATAGGGCACTGAAATTATGATTGAAACTGAAGCTGAGATTGATAAAGTGACCGCAGCCGTGGTCCGTGCAGAAGGACCTGAAAGAAGAGAAGCCTTTGCCTTACCAAACAAAGGCCCCCCTTTCGTTCGTGCGAGAATGTGTCTTGCTTATACCCTTCATTGCGTTATATAATGTATGTTGGCGTCTCGAAATATAGCCTAACTTCGCCTCGCCATTGGCTGCCTTGCTTGTAGTAAGTAGAATCATCATGCTTGCTTGTGTGACAAAATCAAATCCGTGCTCTGGAAGACACTGTTTATGATTCGGCTATGTTGTAGGCTATCAAGCAAGATGCATTTTCAATAAACGCTACACTGTTCTTGTGTAATTACTAGCTTCATCTTTCAGCCCGGAAATCTTTGTTCTTGATTGAACATCTGGGCACATTTAAGTATACCCCCCCCATCTCCACTTTTATAATTATTTTTTATTATAGTAATAAATCCGTGTATTGTAGAACTTATCGAAGCGTGGGTGGTTATACAATGTGACACATTACAGTGGGACAGTTGGTGAAAACTGTAACAGGCTATGTAACAGTACAATGCATTCTATTGTTCTGGCATTTGTTTTAGTTCTTCATTGAAAACGTCCAGTGGTGAACAGTGAGGCTTTGCACAGTACATTGATGTAATTACAGTACCACTAAACCAGGAAAGGGCGTTAGTTTATTTCGGGCAATTGTACACATTTTACCATGGGGCCTTGAAACTGTTGTCGTTTTAAAGCAAATTTCCTGCAATTCTAAACGTCTTTCCATAGGGTGGAGAGAAATGTTTGCAGGTTTTAATGAGTTAAACAGAAAATCAATTGGGGTCGATAATTCGACCATGATTACTTAGTTTATATAGCTGGCCTCGAGACTAATTTACCAATCTAAAAATTGTTAGCTGACGTGGGCTAATTGAGTGACCGACAAAAAAATCGAAATTGCACCTTGTGTAGTCAGTCTAATGTTCTAACTTGCAACAGTAAATTGAGCCCAACTGAGTTCACCCCCCTAAATGTTTTTGTTGTCTACTTTCACGATTTTGCAAGCGTTGTAGCGCTGATAAATTGTCATTCACTGCTTTGTTTATATTACAGTACACTGAGTATGAACAACATCAGACACCGTGTACTGTACTAGCTGAATGATACATACGGGTGCTTCTCGCTGGTCATCACAACCCTGAAGTCATATTTGTTTGGTGAGCCATACAACTCTGCCTCTCTCCCCATATCTCTCTCACACTCCCTCTTTCTGTTCTCCATATTTATTTGTCCATTTTGTCTCCCCCTCCGCCCTCTCCCCTCCCCTTATATTAGCTTGGTATGTTATATCATATTTGATTGATGACCCTTTGTAAATCTCTCCCTCCCAGCCTCCGTCTCTCTCTCTCTCCCCAGAAGGATGTGACTGGGGCCCATGTGGATCTGGACCCTTAAATAACAATATAACAACAATAATAATATTTATTTTTCTCTCTCTCTCTGTCCAGGAGGATGCGTCTTGGGCTGGGGTGCTATCGGGTGGGGCCCACGTGGCTCTGGAAGGCCCTGCTGGTGTTCGTGGCCATTGCCTTTGCAGGACAGCTCCTAGGAGTCATCTACAACAAAAGGTCAGAGGTCATCTAGCTTTTAGCCTGGTCACCTAGCCTGGCCACTCAGCACCTAGCCTGGTCAGCTAGCCTGGTCCCAGATCAGTTTGTGCTGTCTTGCCAACTTCTATGGCTGCACCCGCCCTGCAGCTTTTGTTGTTGTTCTACTTCACCACCATCATCATCATCAATCAAATCAAATGTACTCATAAAACCATTTTTGCATCAGCCAATGTCACAAAGTGCTATACAGAAACCCAGCAAGCAATGCAGATGTAGAATCATGGTGGCTAGGAAAAACTCCCTAGAAAGGCAGGAACCTAGGAAGAAACCTAGAGAGGAACCAGGCTCTGAGGGGTGGCCAGACCTCTTCTGGCTGTGCCGGGTGGAGATTATAACAGAACGTGGCCAAGATGTTAAAACGTTCATAGGTTACCAGCAGGGTCAAATAATAATAATCACAGTGGTTGTCGAGGGTGCAACAGGTCAGCACCTCAGGAGTAAATGTCAGTTGGCTTCATAGCCGAGCATTCATCTTCTTCTTCTTCTGTTATTACTCTGTGTTATGTTTCTATTTCATTCTGCTCTTCAATAGAAAATAGATGAGAAAAGACTAAAGGTAGCCCATCCTCCTATAGCTCCTCCCATCAGCCTCCACTGTTTTTTTTTTCCGTAAACAAATGTAACTAGGCAAGTCAGTTGAGAACAAATTATTATTTACAATGACAGCCTATACCGGACGGTGCTGGGCCAATTGTGCGCCACCCTATAGGACTCCCAATCATGGCCGGTTGTGATACAGCCAGGAATCGAACCAGGGTCTGTAGTGACGTCTCTAGCACTGAGATGCAGTGCCTTAGACCACTGCGCCACTCGGGAGCCCTATGGTGGGTGCATAGACAGATAACAGGACAGATGAGGCATAACAGAAGACAGCAGGACTGGTTTGACTGGATCTCTAGGCTGGCATGCTCTTGGTAAGACTTAGGTGTATTGCCTGGGGCTGCATAGGTTGACTGGTTGATTTATATGATTTCATTAACCATTTGGTTCACAGCCCATATGGGTAGACAAGACACTCTTCAACGGATATTTGTGCACAAAACAACATTACAAAACAGCTTATTAGGATACATGCTTTAGCCAAATGGGCCTTGTGTTGGGCAGGTTTCATTGTATATTGCCAAAGCAGCAATACACCTTTTTCTTTTATCTCTCTCTGCCCCTGTCTCTCTCTTTCCCTGTCTCCCAATAGCCTCCAGCAGGACAGGTCGTGGTGGTTGTTCTCATCCGATGGCCAGGGCCCGTCTCTGGGCTTCTGTCGGCCCCACAGCCACGTCATGTTCCTGAAAACCCACAAGACAGCCAGCAGCACCGTCCTCAACATTCTCTACCGATACGGAGAGGTACAGACTCCATCTCCACATTCAAGGGAAACATTTTTGTGTTAAAAAAAACAACAAAGCTGTGCAAAAATACTGTAAACCTCATAATCTGACAATTGGATTGTTCTTCTTCTAGGAGAAGGACCTGCGCTTCGCCCTGCCTCTGGGGTATCAGTTCGGCTACCCCCTCCCTTTCAACGCCCACAGGGTCAAAGGTTACAGAGGGCCCCGTGTGGCAGAATTCAGCATCATGGGAAACCACATGCGCTTCAACAAACCAGAGGTACTGCATAGGTACTTCAGGGGCGTATTCATTACGTCAATTCCGTTGCAAAACGTTTCTTAAACGGAACAAAACAGAGGGACCTACCTGAATTTGTCCAATAGAAACTCTTGTTTTGCACTGTTTATTTCCATTTGGTTTTTAAACAGTTTCCGCAATGAATATGCCCCAGATACGCCCCAAATTATTTTAAGTAGAACATTTTCCACATTTTATTTGAAGGTTGTTTTTTTAAATTCTAGAAATACATGTTGGCATTTTATTTATTGAGGAAATTAAATGAAGTAAAATCCAATGTTTTAGTATTGTCGTATGTTAGCAAAATACAGATTGTAATTTGCATTGAGGCTGATGATCTCTTTTGTAGGTCTGTTCTGCTCCCTAGTGTTTCGTTAACTACTCGTGTCACTGTTGGAAAAGAAAGGACTGAATGTTTAAGTTGTATGTACTGTAGGTGAATGTTTCAACAGGAGTTGGCTATGTATTATAACTGAAGAAGGAGCAGGGATACTGTCTGTGGGTGTGTGTATATTACTTTTGTTAGCAGGAAAAACCAGAGCTAAAACGGGTTTGTTAGTTTGAGATGACAGTGCATGCTGACATTCTGTGTGATCTGCAGTGGTGGAAAAAATACCCAAATGTCATACTGGAGTAAAAGTATACATACCTTAATTTAAAGTTACTCAAGTAAAAGTGAAAGTTACCCAGTAAAATACTACTTGAGTAAAAGTATAGATACAGTTGAAGTCAGAAGTTTACAGACATCTTAGCCAAATACATTTAAACTCAGTTTTTCACAATTCCTGACATTTAATCCTAGTAAAAATTCCCTGTCTTAGGTCAGTTAGGATCACCACTTTATTTTAAGAATGTGAAATGACAGAATAATAGTAGAGAGAATAATTTAGCCCCAGGTCTACAAATTTCTTCTGAGGTCTTGATTGATTTGTTTTGATTTTCCCATCATGTCAAGCAAAGAGGCACTGAGTTTGAAGATAGGCCTTGAAATACATCCACAGGTACACCTCCAATTGACTCAAATAATGTCAATTAGCCTATCAGAAGCTTCTAAAGCCATGACATCCTTTTCTGGAATTTTCCAAGCTGTTTAAAGGCACAGTCAACTTAGTGTATGTAAACTTCTGAACCACTGGAATTGTGATACAGTGAATTATAAGGGAAATAATCTGTCTAAACAATTGTTGGAAAAATGACTTGTGTCATGCACACAGTAGATGTCCTAACCAACTTGCCAAAACTATAGTTTGTTAACAATACATTTGTGGAGTGGTTGAAAAAGGAGTTTTTGACTCCAACCTAAGTGTATGTGAACTTCAACTTTTTAAATTTAACGTTTTTTTTACTAGGCAAGTCAGTTAAGAACAAATTCTTATTTTACTAGGCAAGTCAGTTAAGAACAAATTCTTATTTTCAATGACTGCCTAGGAACAGTGGGTTAACTGCCTGTTCAGGGGCAGAACGACAGATTTGTACCTTGTCAGCTCGGGGATTCGAACTTGCAACCTTTCGGTTACTAGTCCAACACTCCAACCACTAGGCTACCCTGCCGCCCCACTGTACCTTAATAAAAAGTTACTCAAGCAAAATAGAGAGTTACCCAGTAAAATACTACTTGAGTAAAAGTCTAAAAGTATTTGGTTCTAAATATACCTAAGTATCAAAAGTCAATGTAATTGATTAAATATATGTCAGAATCCAAAGTTAAAGTAAAAGTTCAAATTCCTTATATTAAGCAAAGCAGACATCACCATTTTCTTGTTTTGAAAATATACGGATGGCCAGGTGCACACTCCAACACTGAGATGTAATTTGCCAATGATGCATTTGTGTTTAGTGAGTCTCACAGATCAGAGGCAGTAGGGATGACCAGGGATGTTCTCTTGATAAGTGTGTGAATTTGAATATTTTCCTGTCCTGCTAAGCATTCAAAATGTAACAAGTACTTTTGGGTGTCAAGGAAAATGTCATGATTTCATGACAATAACATCAGTTTGACAATGGCATTCGTCACTCATTTTCTTTCTCCATGACCTTTGACCCCTCTAACCTCTCACTTCTGACCTCTCTTCTTCTGCGGTCTACTCCAGGTAGAGAAGGTGATGCCAGCCGACACCTTCTATTTCTCCATCCTTCGTGACCCTGTAGCACTCACTGAGTCGTCCTACGCCTACTACAAAGCCGTTGCCCCTGCCTTCAGGAAAGCCAAAGGTACATCATAGTGCATAGGCCTCCGGAGTGGTGTCACTAAAGACCCGGGTTCGATCCCAGGCTGTGTCGCAGCCGTCTGCGAACGGGAGACCCATGAGGCGGTGCACAATTTGGCCCAGCGTCGTCCGGGTTAGGGGAGGGTTTGTCCTTGTCCCATCGCGCTCTAGAAAGTCCTTGTGGCACGCTGACTTCGGTGTTTCCTCCGACACATTGGTGTGGCGTGTGAAGAAGTAGTGTGGCTTGGCAGGGTCTTTTTTCGGAGGACGCATGGCTCTCGACCTTCGCCTCTCCCGAGTCCCATCGCTGCAACTCCCGTATGGACAAGACTGCTAATTGGATGTAATGAAATTGAGGAGGAAAAAGGGGTAAAAAGTACAAAAATGTAAAATAAAACAGCATACAACAATTTTTTGAATGACCTAGTCAGTCAGGGTCAATTCTATTACAATTCCAGTCAATTCAGAATTTTAACCAATTTCCAATTCCACATTTTCCTCATTGAAAAGCATTTACTTCCTGAATTGACTGGAATTGATCCCAATAATAGTATCGTCCAAAATAACATTGAGATATGTAATTGTATAGCCCCCCACACCCTCCCATCACCTATGTATATAGAGTCTGGATGCTATCAAATGAATAGCCTCATTGAGGACATTTTAGGTTTTCTAATCTAATCTTAATCTGACAGGCCTGGGAGACTTCGCCGACAACCCCCAGAAGTACTACGACCCCCATCTCCGTAACAACCACTACGCTCGCAACCTGCTGTGGTTCGACTTCGGCCTGGACCACAACGCCAACTTCTCCACCACACTGACGCAACGAGGTGAAGTGGCCATTCGACGTGCCTTCAAACTCATCCTGGTCTCGGAGCACTTCGACGAATCCATGGTACTGCTCCGCCACGCCCTCTGTTGGCCTCTGGACGCTGTCGTCTCCTTTAGCCTGAACGCCCGGCAGCAAAAGTCCAATGGAGGCAGCTCCTGGGTGGATAAAGTGGCCGCTGCTCAGCCGCCCGCCATGGCTCTCACAGACAATCAACGGCAGAAGCTCCGGGAGTGGAACTCCCTGGACTGGCACCTCTATCAGACATTCAACCGCTCCTTCTGGGATGAAGTGGATCGCTTTGGGAGAGCCAGAATGGACCAAGAGGTCGTTCTACTCCGGACCCGCCGGGAGTTGCTGGCTAAAGCTTGCCTGAGGGAAGGCGGGAGGCCGGTAGAGGCAAGCCGCATCCGGGACAAGAACATCAGGCCCTTCCAGAGCGGTTTGGTGAAGATCCTAGGATATGAGCTCCAGCCTGGGCTGGACAACGCTACCCGTCAGGCCTGTCTGAGGATGATCAGGCCGGAGATCCAGTATAAAGACCTGCTGGATGCCAGGCAGTTCCCCAGGGCAGCTCCCCAGCCTGCCCAGGCTCCGCCCCCAGCAATCCCTGCTGGGGGAGCCTACATGAGGAAAGGCCCCTCCTCCCAACTCAGGACAGGAGAGCTGGGAGTGGAGGGGGAAAGGAGGATGGGGGAGGAGGAGAGGGACTGGGACGGGAGTCGGTTATCACGTAGTAATAATAATCAAACATTGGTGCGAGATAGAGGTGGAAGAGAGGGGAAAAGGAACCTAAGATAGTTTTCCATCCAGAATTAATTCCAGGTGGGGAGTGGATAAGACTAAACTCAGACTGAGCCTGTGTACTCGTACTCAAGCACTTGTTGAGTATTTCTATTACTCAAGTACTCCGAAAGACCCATTCTCCCTCCAACCCTGCTGTACCTCCACTTTATTGTACATCCCCGTTTTTTTTTGGCACATCTTATGACTCCTTTTATGAACGGTTATGACTCCCTTATGTTCATATTGACTTTGTAAGGGTGCGATTTATGGGGAAGCTAAGCTTCCCTGAATGACACATGAGCTCCTCTAAAGATAACAAAAATGTTTTGTTTTTTTCTGGGAGGGGTATTGATAATTTGACCTAGACACGCGCCGACAGTATGTGTTGCCCATATATCTGATGCTGTCGGGACCAAACAAGTATGACAGAGGGGCGGCGTTTCGCACACTCCGATCCTTTCTCTGGTGAGATACAAGTAACTGCCAAAATAAAGGAAACACCAACATCAAGTGTCTTAATAGGGCGTTGGGTCACAACAGCTTCAATGCTCATGCCGCTGTGGCATCGATTCTGGAACTCTAAGTGTGTGGAACTCTATTGGAGCGATGTGACACCATTCTTCCATGACAAATTCCATAATTTGGTGTTTTGATGATGGCGGTGGAAAATGCTGTCTCAGGCACCACTCCAGAATCTCCCATAAGTGTTCAATTGGGTTGAGATCTGGTGACACACACACACACATCCTTTAAACCCCTTATGCTCATTTGAGACCCTTCTTTCAAAGTCACTGACATCTCTTCTAGTCATGGTAGCCAAAATAATGGGCAACTGGGCATTTTTGTACATGACACTAAGCATGATGAGCTTAATTAACTCAGGAACCACACCTGTGTGGAACCACCTGCTTACAATATACTTTGTATCTTTTATTTACTCAAGTGTTTCCTTTATTTTGGCAGTTACATATAGATTCATTCTGCCAATTGAAGGAAAATGACTTATTTTTTTATACAAAAATAAGTTATTGTTCACATTTTTGGGGAAACATGGCTTCCCTTGGCATCCAAGAATACACCCACTGTAGAAGGCCTAATGAAAATCACCAAATGTCATTACACTGATGGTGTCTATAGCAGATGTCTCTTTCTATTCATTAAATGGCGCGTGCACAGTGCACTGTTTGGATGCTGTAATTATTTTGGAGTGAAGGAACCGCAGGTAGCTGACTTTTTGAAGTGATATGTTTTACAATCAGATGACTACTTCATGACTGGTTGTGCTCATGCCACATTAAAATGTAATACATTTTTACAGTTAAATTATAATAATATCTTTACTATTAGGCCAATAAAAAACTGTTTCCTAGTAGACGCTCCCCTGAATGTCACAGTATAGTTCGCTCTCCGGACTTTATGAACACTGGACTTGAAATGGAATTGCATCGCATTCAGTTGGCCAACTGTCATTCAAAAAGTTTACTCCTCTGCTTGAGATTCGGCAGTCCAACTTCTCTTGCACGATCAAAATGTCAGCATTTTTTTGTTTTTAGAAAAAAAGCTTGGCTGTTACCTTTTTCTTGAATGCTAATGTTAAAACAGCAAACAGGCAGCCAGCCATAGCTACTGTAAATGCTGGGGTAGGGATGATGTGAGTTGCATGTTCTGACTCGGAATGGAATTCCTCCCTCTGAACGCAGTGTGCCTGGCGTAGAAAAAGTAGTTCACATGAAGCAGTGGAGGCTGGTGTGAGGAGGACAGCTCATAATGGCTGGAATGCAATGAAAGGAATGGCAACAATCACATGGTTTCCATGTGTTTGATAGCATTCTATTCATGCCATTCCAATGAGCCTGTCCTATAATTTAAAGTGACACTAGCCTCCACTGATACAAAGCCAGCATTGAAGAGCAGTGAATCTCACAATAGGCCTTACTGTGATGTCTTCTAGAGAGATAGATAGAGAACATCTTAAAGGCCCAGTGCAGCTGTTTTTATATCAATGTCAAATCATTTCTGTCTACCAATTAAGTAATAGACTTCTATTAAAAAGGGCAAAAATAGTTTCTTTATGAAAAATTCTCAAGCTATAATTTAGCTTGGACTGTCGGGACGGGGATTATAGCTGTTATTGGCAGAGAGGATTTGAACTTTGTTATTGTTATCTATTAAACAATTTATCGCATGGTGATGTCACCATGGAAAGCCGTAACTCCCGCCTATACAAGCCTGCTGATTAGAAGGGCCTGTGTAGATATTTTTATTTTTCGACCAGCAACTTTCAGGAAATAACACTGATAATAAAAAATGTAAAAAACTTCTACAGTGTTAGTTTCATCAGCGGTATCAATTATATAACAGAATGTTGACTGCACTGGGCCTTTAATGTTAACACATGGTACTTTGATAGGGACCGACATGTACTGTATCTGAACTGAAGCACTGTGGTTGAATGGATAGCAAGTCTGACTAACTTTTTTTAGTGTGCCTTTTCATACACTGTACATACCGTATGTAATATAGTACACACAGTATTTCCCTGGCTCAATGGTAAGTTTCAATGCGAGCTAGGATTCCACCCCCTCACATAGATATTCACATGTGAAGCGTGAGTACATCTCATGCATACCTTACATACAAGAACACGTATGTACATCATATCTTACATAGTATATACATTTTAACACACACACACACTGTACTGTGTCATGCTTGACAGCGTAAATGAATCATGGAAGCTCATTAAAATGCATTCTCACATGTGAGCCAGCCAGCACAATTGGTGTCAGGTGACCATGGGGTGCATATTTAAAGGTACGCCATCTGGTGGTGTGGAGGTGTAATGCTATAATCCTGGTCCCAGATCTAGGTGTGCTGTATTAACCAACTCTTCGACCAGGCTATAGCAATGCCACTGAGTACCAGGATGTTATTATTGGTTGACGATCTTACTAGTGTAAGATCCACACATGTATTAATGTCTTTGGTGGAACGAGCTGTGATTTTTGGAGAGAATCTGACCAAGTCAGTTCATTTTTATTAAGCAATCTAGATTACATAATTTCTGGTGTGTCACAGCATCTTTGAACAGAATTTACCTGAAGCTTCTTTAAACAACAGGGGGACACACACAGCTATCGTTTCCCTTTCCATTCACCACTCCAGGTGCAGTGTAATCTATTTCAAGTTTTATTTTTTTAATCATTTTGGCACATTTTTCAGATGAAAGTGGTATATTTTCTAAGCTCTATGTACAAAACTCTAAACTGATAACACGTGTAATGCCTCCTGTCTAATGTTCAGAACCTTTGATTGTGCATTCATTGAGGTTGCACACGTCTTTCACCCCTGGATCATTCATGCACAAGACACTGAATTTGTTTGGTGCTCAGTCAATGGAAAATGTGCTTAGAGTTTTGAAATATGAGCCATTTTGATGTTCTGTTTAGATTTCTGTGCTTAAGAGTTGTGAAAATATACCACACTTGTGAAAATTGCACCAAAGGGATTGAAAAAAAACTTGAATGACTTGGTATTAGCATTGTGAAAGTGGCGTCTGTTAGTGTGTGACAAACGGTCAAGGAATTCATTGTCCATAAAACCTAGAACATTTATTACAGAATCACATTGACCCACTAGCCTACTGCAGTTTTACAACTGTTAAATTCACCTTTTAAGGAAAAGCTGTTACGCCGTTCTGTTATGAGGTGTGACGTTTTATCATTTTATTTCATCTCAGTACACTACACTCTGTTGGGAAACTGCCATTTTTTGTTGAGTTCAGGCAGTTTACTCAACAGCAATACAGTTGATTCATCCACAACTGAAATATCTTTTTACATATATTTCAACGGTTAGACTTAACTAAAAATAGAATTTGTTGGTTACATCAACTGGTAACATCAACTGCTATGTCTTTCATTGTGTCTATGTTCTGAACCATGGTTATGGTGGGCTTCTCAACTAAAAGCCCATTTCACTGTCTCCATGTTTGTCGTCTTGACTAAGACTCGGAGATGGTATTTTTTGGTGGTGGTTTTAAGAGAAAAAGAAAATGTTGAATGACAAAGATAAACGCTAATAAAACCGTTTTTCTCTCCCCTTAAACTGTACATTTTGGGAACAGGGCTTTAAAAATGACTGTTTCTGTGTTTATCATTACTTTTTAAAATCTCTTGTATATATTGTATGTATTATTTTAAGGTAAATTTGACTTGACTGCACTGTTTTTGTTTATTTGATTTTTACATTTAAGAGCCAATGGAAACACACACATTGATACACAATTTAATTATGTTGATTATCCCATTTCTTTGAGACATAATTATTATAATATTAACAATATACAAAAACACACAATGTACAGTACGTGACCCCAGTACATTTATGAATAATTTATTAATTAAAGCAATGGCAAGAATACAACCACACACACACACAAAGCAGTGACTGATATAGCCAAATGTATCTACTGACAATACTGTAAGAAATTGTCATTTTGTTCCTCCAAAATTGTTAATTTTTAAAGTGATGGGATTCACACCTCTTGAAAGCAGCCTGTAAGGCAACCCTACCCCCAAGACTGATGTTTAACCAGAGGTTGAGAGTCTCACAGGCTACTTTCAAGGCATCTTTGTGCAGATTGCTATGCCCGTACAGAAAAACCACATGATTTCCCATGTGGAACATTTCACGTGTCTTCACATGTTGTCACATGTTCTCACATTAACGGCTCATACGATCACACATTCATGTGGTTTTGAAACACTATATGTGAAATTCATGGGTGGTACTGTGATAATGCTACTTTTCTGTTGACCTCTCTACTATTGACTTGATACACTATTCTCACATGATGGGAACCATGTTACATATTGTATGTCTGTGAGAATGTATGGTACTGTACACTATTGAAATAAAGGGTTCTTGTCTCATGTATGTTGACTTGAAGAATACTCACCTGGAATCATGGGACATGTTTTCTCACTGCCATTAAAAAAATACAGAATAAGGTGTTGAAGCAACGATATGTAACTTAAATACATTGTCATTCCACCAAATAGAATGGATATCATTATGATTTAATTAATTTGTATAGGAAAACCAAGGAAATAGTAACTAGGGTAAATCGAGGGAATAGAAACTTCCTTTGATAGGCCTAACATTAACAAACAACCATAATGTACAGGTTTGATAGGCCTAACATTAACAAACAACCATAATGTACAGGTTTGATAGGCCTAACATTAACAAACAACCATAATGTACAGGTTTGATAGGCCTAACATTAACAAACAACCATAATGTACAGGTTTGATAGGCCTAACATTAACAAACAACCATAATGTACAGGTTTGATAGGCCTAACATTAACAAACAACCATAATGTACAGGTTTGATAGGACTAACATTAACAAACAACCATAATGTACAGGTTTGATAGGCCTAACATTAACAAACAACCATAATGTACAGGTTTGATAGGCCTAACATTAACAACCATAATGTACAGGTTTGATAGGCCTAACATTAACAAACAACCATAATGTACAGGTTTGATAGGCCTAACATTAACAAACAACCATAATGTACAGGTTTGATAGGCCTAACATTAACAAACAACCATAATGTACAGGTTTGATAGGCCTAACATTAACAACCATAATGTACAGGTTTGATAGGCCTAACATTAACAAACAACCATAATGTACAGGTTTGATAGGCCTAACATTAACAAACAACCATAATGTACAGGTTTGATAGGCCTAACATTAACAAACAACCATAATGTACAGGTTTGATAGGCCTAACATTAACAAACAACCATAATGTACATACGTAGAATGTATGCACACATGACTGTAAGTCGCTTTGGATAAAAGCGTCTGCTAAATGGCATATATTATTATTATTATTATTATTATTGATAGGCCTAACATTAACAAACAACCATAATGTACAGATCTGATAGGACTTTTATTCTCATTCAAATTGGGACTATTCTACCATACTTGAGAGCATACTTTTTGCAGACATTGTAGGTAATACTTCAGAAAACTATATTTAACATAATAATAATAATATCTCCCTGTTACTTGAAGATGTTTATACTTGGTTTGAAACCTCGATATACAGTACATCTGCATGCATTCATTCACAGGTTTTACAAAGCTTCTGCCTGTGATCCTTGTGTGGTTTTGAGTGGCTTATCTATTTAAGATTTAAATAGAAATGGCAAATCTCTAGGCATTGTTGCAAATTGATCACATCAAGTTTACAAGGGGTTTAACAGGATTTTCAGTCAATGTTTTCAACTGACAAAATCAAGTATTATTTATTTAATTTGTCAGACATTTTTTTATTGTACTATAGTATTTAGTAGGCCTACCTGACTGGGGAGAGAAAGGCCTGCTATGTGGGCTTCTGTGAACTATATTTATAGGCAGTTGATTACTCCTGCCTAGTTAACAATTCTGCTTTTTTTTGTCTGTGATCGACTGGTTGTACTGAAGCACAATGCAAAGTGCAGAGTCGGTTGCAGGTTCATCGACTGATGGCCACAATGAATTGGATTTTAAATGTTTATTATTGATAATATATTTATAGAAAATAGGCCAGCTGTCGACGCTGGTCATAAACTGAGACTATAATTCCAAGAGGGGTGTGAATCGTATTAGCTTGTTTGTATGTGGCAATAACGGGGTAAATAAGCTAGCTAACGTTAGCAATGGTTCTAATGATGGAATCGCAATGTGAGTATTTTATGTATTTCCCTGCTGTTTCCATCACGGACCTTTCCGACCCGTCAAAATACCGAACTCTCCCCCGTCGCAGTCACCTCTATCTCGGTGAGACCGTGCAGTTCTTGTTGGTCCTGCGGTCCAGAGATGAACGGTCCGGTTCGGACGGGACAAAGGGAAACGGGGATAGTGACTGCGGTACCCGGGCTTGGAAGGAGCTGGTAGGGTCCCTCTCCGCTGTAGCAAGTGTGTGCCCTGGCGAGAGCCGACATCGCTCCCAACTTCACCCACACGAGTTCCAGAGAAGCTACAGCGACGACGGTGCAGACGAGGACCCCGACGAGGTCGACTTTGCTGCGGGTACAGCCCATATAGGCAGAAGGGAGTCCAGGAACCGAGGCTTCAGAGAATGCAAGCCGCTTCTCATTCACAATAACACCGGGAGTGATGGGCGGCAGTATCGGCGGGCACCGATGCAGGTAATATGAAATAAATAATAACAGTGTGGTGATAAGTGGAAGGGAAAGAAGGGTCCGTAAGTGGACTATAAACATGGCCAGTTTATTGTATTTTATAATAGGCTACGTGTACACCTCTTGTGTGAAATAGGAAGTGCTGACATTTCCTGAGCTGATAAGAGTGCAGCAGAATCACACATGTTAACCACAACTACAGTGAACCAGACCTTTTTCAACTTCCTGCATGCACTGACCCAACAAGCCAAAACACTGTCTCACTCTGACTATGGTAACTTGTTATTGTGATCTGCTGTACATGTCGGTGCTATCTAGTAGTTACTGATGACATACAAGACGCCTCAAGCATGCGAGCCTCAGCACTGTTTCGATTTGTCCGAACTTGACATTGAGAGAGAGAGAGCAGGCCTTGTGGAGTATTTGCTCACCATTGCCTGTTATGAAGCCCGCACAGTGCCAGTGCAGACAGACAAAAACAACCCAGTCATATTTTCAGAGAAGTCATACCACCTCTCATAACACCGTGGCTCATAGCCAAACAAATGTACCTTGAGGTGTTGGCAACGCTGATAGATAACACCCACTATGATAGTCAATGTGGGCAAAACAATGGGAATGGATTGTTGTATTTGTGGCACTCAACCACACTTTAATTTCCCATTTCTTTGTGAAAGATCCTGTTTGTCCATCATACACTGCTGGTGTGGGAGAGTGGATAACAGTAGTGACTCACATCCGTATCAAGAATCTATAGTCCAAATAAATCCTCCTCCTTTCTTTTTGAGAGCCCATTGTTTACATAATCTCTCTCTGTGTGGCACCACACACACAGACACACACACATATAACATTTTTCTGTCTCGTCCTCTCTCTCCTAGTCACCCATGAACAATAGAAAATGATATCATATTTCTGTGTGTGTGTACTTGTGCCCTCCTCTCTATCCTAGTCACCCATGGACAAGCCAGTGGTACTGAACGATGAGGTCATCTTCCCTCTGACCGTCTCATTGGACAAACTCCACATCAACACGCTCAAGGTCAAGGTGAGAGTGTGTGTATGTGTGATCAGATCGTAGTGACTATTCATGTTCATAACCTCGCCATAACCTGTGCATTCCTGTCTATGTCAGATCGTAGTGACAGTGTGGAAGCAGGAGAAGGAGAAGGCAGAGATCAGGGAACATGGTTACCTCACCATCCTACAGCTGAGGAGTCCCACACACACCTTCAGACAGGACCTCAACACCTTCAAGGCCCAGGGTACACACAAACACACACATGCCTTTGAAATTCAAAAAACTCAATATATCATATTTGCATTCAATTAAATATTGTACATAATAGTTTTTGAATGTATTTTTTATGACAACTATCTCTCTCTCTCCCCCTCCTTCCCCCTCTCTGTCCAGTCAGCACCACCCTGAGTGTTCTTCCTCCTCCGACTGTGAAATGTCAACAGATTACCGTCTCCGGGAAGCACCTGACCCTTCTCAAAGGTAGGGAGCTGGGGAGGTTAAACTTTGTTACACTGAATGAGAAACACTCTGGACCCTAGTTACACTGAACGAGAAACTCTCTGGACCCTAGTTACACTGAATGAGAAACCATCTGGACCCTAGTTACACTGAATGAGAAACACTCTGGACCCTAGTTACACTGAACGAGAAACACTCTGAACCCTAGTTACACTGAACGAGAAACACTCTGGACCCTAGTTACACTGAACGAGAAACACTCTGGACACTAGTTAAAGCCTAGAAATGGTAGGGGGCTGTTTGTGGATTTAGAATGGGCTCACACTATTTCTTCTTAACCCTAGACTCATTGGGTGTTTTCTATTCTCAGATTTGCTCACCCTGCTCTGAAGCAGAGCTAAGAGCTCCTGACTTCTGAATAAAGGAAAGATTGAAACTGTGTGTGTGTGTGTGTGTGTGTGTGTGTGTGTGTGTGTGTGTGTGTGTGTGTGTGTGTGTGTGTGTGTGTGTGTGTGTGTGTGTGTGTGTGTGTGTGTGTGTGTGTGTGTGTGTGTGTGTGTGTAAAATCCTGTTCATTCACTGGCATTAATCAGAGCCATGTATATAGAGAGTTGGGCCAACTTTACGAATTTTGAATATTGTTTTAATTCTAGAAGTACAGTAGCAGCTTGGGTAATGCCCTAGTTGAGGAGTGCCAAATGAAGATTCATGATTGGTCCTGTCTGGCTCAATTGGTAGATAGAGCATGGCACCTGCAATGCTAGGGTTGTGGATTTCAGTTCCCGCCTAGGCCACACCCATATGAAAGACTGATGCACTTCACTGTTGTAAGTCGCTTTGGAAAAAAGCATGTGATCAATGCAATATTTATGTTATGTTACTTCCTGTTTGAAAACAAAGTGCTTAAGCTAGTGGTTATGCTAACACAGTCTTGGTTTGTTAACAGTAACAGTAACAGAGAGCAAAGTATGACAAATCAAGTACTTTATCCTCGCTGCCATTGTGTTATTACAGTGTTATGCAATAGCTCAGAAGTGTAATGGCTCATATCTGGTGTGTGTGTGTGTGTGCATGTGCGCGTGCACCTGTGTGTGTGTTTACACTATAGAGTAAGAGGACCCTCTGAAATGACCCTGTATTGTCTTAAAGGGAAAGTGTGCCTTCCGAAAATATTCATGTCCCTTGACTTATTCCACATTTTGTCGTGTTACATCTTGACTTAAAAATGGATGAAATATATATATATATTAACACCCATCTACACACAATAACCCATAATGACAAAGTGAGAAAGAAAAACACGTGAATACATTTTTGCAGATGTATTGAAAATAAATTACAGAAATATTTAATTTCCATAAGTATTCACACCTCTTGAGTCAATACTTTTAAAAGCACCTTTGGCAGCGATAACAGGTGTGAGTCTTTTGGGGTGAGTCTCTAAGAGCTTTCCACACCTCAATTGTGCAACATTTGCCCATTATTCTTTTCATAATTCTTCAAGCTCTTGTCAAATTGGTTGTTGATCATAGCTTGACAACCATTTTCATTGCCATATATTTTCAAGTAGATTTAAGTCAAAACTGTAACTCGGCCACTCGGGAACATTCACTGTCTTCTTGGTAAGTAACTCCGGTGTAGATTTGGCCTTGTGTTTTAGTTTATTGTCCTTCTGAAAGGTGAATTCATCCCCCAGTGTCTGGTAGAAAGCAGACTGACCCATGGTTTCCTTTAGGATTTGGCCTTGTGTTTTAGGTTATTGTCCTTCTGAAAGGTGAATTCATCCCCCAGTGTCTGGTGGAAAGCAGACTGACCCATGGTTTCCTTTAGGATTTGGCCTTGTGTTTTAGGTTATTGTCCTTCTGAAAGGTGAATTCATCCCCCAGTGTCTGGTAGAAAGCAGACTGACCCATGGTTTCCTTTAGGATTTGGCCTTGTGTTTTAGGTTATTGTCCTTCTGAAAGGTGAATTCATCCCCCAGTGTCTGGTGGAAAGCAGACTGACCCATGGTTTCCTTTAGGATTTGGCCTTGTGTTTTAGGTTATTGTCCTTCTGAAAGGTGAATTCATCCCCCAGTGTCTGGTAGAAAGCAGACTGACCCATGGTTTCCTTTAGGATTTGGCCTTGTGTTTTAGGTTATTGTCCTTCTGAAAGGTGAATTCATCCCCCAGTGTCTGGTGGAAAGCAGACTGACCCATGGTTTCCTTTAGGATTTGGCCTTTCTGTTTTTTTTTGTTCTGAAAAACTCCCCAGTAGATAAACGATTACAAGCATAACGTGATGCAACTACCACCAAAGGGATATATATATTTTTTTACCCATCTACCAATGGGTGACCTTCTTTGCGAGGTATTGGAAAACCGCCCTGGTCTGTTTTGAAATTCACTGCTCAACCGAGTGAACTTACAGATAATTGTATGTGTGGATACAGAGATGAGGTAGTCATTCAACATTCATGTTAAACACTATTATTGCACAGAGAGTGAGTCCATGCAATTTATTATGTGACTTGTTAAGCACATTTTTACTCCTGAACTTATTTAGGCTTGCAATAACTAAATGGGTTGAATGCTTATTGACTTAAGACATTTAAGCTTTTCATGTTTAATTAATTTGTACACATTTTGAGTAACATCATTTGACTTTGACATCATTATTGTATGTAGGCCAGTGACAAAAACAAATCTCAATTTCAATCCATTTGAAATTCTGTCTGTAACACAACAACGTGGAAAGGTCAAGGGGGTGTGAATACTTTCTGAAGGCAGTGGAAACCCTTTTTTCTACTTACCCAGACACAGATGAACTCATGGATACCGTTTTTATGTTTCTACATACATACACAAACCCCACTTACAACATCCACGTCCCATTAAAGGAATAGTGCGACATTTTGGCAACCGAGTGCAGTTTCTCTGTGTGCAGTTTGAAGGAAGTTGAAGGTCGTATGCTAGCAGTTCCTATAGACTTGCACTAACTGTAGTTAGCAATGGCCCCTGAAACTACTTTCAACTTCCTTCAAACTGCACACAGAGAAACTGCACTCGGTTTGTGTATGTGTTTAAATATTCTCCTATGTTAGTGACGCCATTGTTGTAGGAGACAATACTACCATGACTTTTAGGAGACAATACTACCATGACTTTTAGGAGACAATACTACCATGACTTTTAGGAGACAATACTACCATGACTTTTAGGAGACAATACTACCATGACTTTTAGGAGACAATACTACCATGACTTTTTGGAGACAATCATACATCACTTAAATATCTCCTCTCTGTTTTCCTGTTCCTGTATCTTTTTTAATGTCTCCCACCTCTCTCTCGTTCCCCGCTCCACCTCTCTCGCTCCCCACTCCACCTCTCTCTCGCTCCACCTCCACCTCTCTCGTTCCCCGCTCCACCTCTCTCGCTCCCCACTCCACCTCTCTCTCGGCTCCACCACCTCGCTCTCGCTCCACCTCTCCCGCTCCACCTCTCCACCTCTCGGCTCCACCTCTCTCGCTCCCCTCCACCTCTCTCGCTCCACTCTCTCTCGCTCCCCGCTCCACCTCTCTCGCTCCCCACTCCACCTCTCTCGCTCCACCTCTCTCGCTCCCCACTCCACCTCTCTCTCGGCTCCATCTCTCTCTCGCTCCCCGCTCCACCTCTCTCGCTCCCCGCTCCACCTCTCTCTCGCTCCCCGCTCCACCTCTCTCGCTCCCCGCTCCACCTCTCTCGCTCCCCGCTCCACCTCTCTCGCTCCCCGCTCCACCTCTCTCGCTCCCCCACTCCTCCCCTCTCCACCTCTCGGCTCCACCTCTCTCCCCGCTCCCCTCTCCACCTCTCGCTCCCCGCTCTCGCTACCCGCTCCATCACTCTCGCTCCCCGCTCCACCTCTCTTGCTCCCGGCTCCACCCTCTCGCCCCGCTCCACCTCGCTCCCCGCTCCACCTCTCTCGCTCCCCGCTCTCGCTATCCGCTCCACCTCTCTCTCGCTCCCCCTACCCGCTCCACCTCTCTCGCTCCCCGCTCCCCGCTCCACCTCTCTCTCGCTCCCTGCTCCACGCTCCACCTCTCTCTCGCTCCCTGCTCCACCTCTCTCCGCTCCCTCCACCTCTCTCTCGCTCCCCGCTCCACCCTCTCTCGCTCCCCGCTCCCCGCTCCCCGCTCCACCTCTCTCGCTCCCCGCTCCACGTCTCTCGCTCCCCGCTCCCCCGCTCCACCTCTCTCTCGCTCCCCGCTCCACCTCTCTCTCGCTCACCGCTCCACCTCTCTCTCTCTCCGCTCCCCGCTCCACCTCTCTCTCGCCCTCCGCTCCACCTCTCTCTCGCTCCCCGCTCCACCTCCCACTTTCTCACCCTTTTCCACCCCCTCCACCTCTCTCCCCCCTCTCCCCAGTATTAAACTCCAGTTCCCAGGAGGAGGTGTGTGTTAAGAACGTGAGGGTTCTTCCTAACTTCAACGCGTCCTACCTCCCCATGATGCCTGATGGCTCTGTACTCCTCGTGGACAATGTCTGGTAATTACAGTCCCAACCTTAACCATTAGGATTTAATGTAAAACTGCTGTAAAAAAAAAATGTTAAAAGTGCCACTTTTTGTAACCACAACATTTTATACTACCTGTCTGCAGCCACCAATCAGCGGAGGTTACCATGGCATCATTCCACAGAATGAACAGTAGCTCCTCCCACCTTCCCAGCATGCTCTCTGCCCTGGAGGAGCAGAACTTCCTGTTTCAGCTGCAGCTCAGAGACCAGCCAGAGGAAGAGTCCAGCGAGGTGAGAGTGGGGGAGATTCTCGACTGGGCAAAAGTCGTGGAGAGTGTCAATTCGTTAGTAGGAGAACGGAAGATTGTGCTCACCACCATGATAACCTACTTCGGCAGAGGATGCACAGGTGTATCCTCAATGGAGGCTAGTGCAGAAGTGTTTAAACAACGGCCCCTCCCCCTTTGAATCGGCTGTTGTTTTCTGGAATGAGAAAAGCAAGCACACATTTAAAATCTATATGCTACTTATCCTTTTATCTAGAAAATGTTGATGTGCGAGTGCAGATGTCTCATTTCATACAAGCACATTTGTTTCTATGTTTCCTCGGCTCCTCTCCTCGGTTACCTTCAACCTTTTTCAAAAGCAGGCAAGGATAGATTCTCTCACGGAGAGAAAGGAGAATGTAATACCAACTGAAATAGTCCCAGTTTGTAACATGAAGGGGAGTGAAGTGAGTATCTCTGTCAGTGAGATACATTCCAGACTATAATATCACACTTAACCCGATTGTACACTACACGATTTTGGCCCGGATTTAGTTTTTGAGATTTGAGACAAAATTCCCATGTCATTGCCTACTCAGGACACGCAGCTATCACTGGCACTCGTTTAATGTGAGCGGGTCAGAGACACAATCTACGGATCTCGTCTTTGAGCAGTCCCAGACGTCCCAAATATTTTTGTGAAACAACAGGTTTTGAAAACGGTGACAAGCAATAGCCAATGAGAGCTCGCCAGAGAAGAAATCAGTGAGATCATAAGGTTGTTTCGCGTCATCCAGGATGAGTAGACAAGAGCAGGAGTGATGACTACTACTATTATCTGTTTGTACTTGCCTTTAACCAAAGCCAAAGTGTCAAATAGCTACAGCTCTGAAGTTCACAACCAAAGTTATTCAATATGTTGGCTTGATACAGTTGAAGTCGGAAGTTTACATACACTTAGGTTGGAGTCATTAAAACTTGTTTTTCAACCACTCCACAAATTTCTTGTTAACCAACTATAGTTTTGGCAAGTCGGTTAGGACATCTACTTTGTGCACGACAAGTTATTATTCCAACTATTGTTTACAGACAGATTATTTCACTTATAATTCACTGTATCGCAATTCCAGTGGGTCAGAAGTTTACATACACTAAGTTGACTGTGCCTTTAAACAGCTTGGAAAATTCCAGAAAATTATGTCATGGCTTTAGAAGCTTCTGATTGGCTACATGACATAATTTGAGTCAATTGGAGGTGGACCTGTGGATATATTTCAAGGCCTACCTTCAAACTCAGTGCCTTTTTGCTTGACATCAGCTCGCTTGGAGTTTGACAAAAGGCACCTAAAGGACTCTGACCATGAGAAACAAGAATCCCTGGTCTGATGAAACCAAGATTGAACTTTTTGGCCAGAATGCCAAGCGTCCCGTCCGGTGGAAACCTGGCACCATCCCTACGGCGAAGCATGGTGGCAGCGGCATCATGATGTGGGGATGTTTTTCAGCGGCAGGGACTGGGAGGCTAGTCAGAATCATGAGAGAGGTGAATGGAGCAAAGTTCAGAGAGATCCTTGATGAAAACCTGCTCCAGACCGCTCAGGACCTCAGACTGGGGCGAAGGTTCATCTTCCAACAGGACAACGACCCTAAGCACTGTGGCAAAGAAGGGGGTCGAGTGATAAGTGGCAGATATGTGAGAGCAGAGCTAGTAAACGGGCTCTGCCCGATCACTAAAATGGCCACCCCTGTCAGAACTACAGATCACAAAATGGCCGACCGCCAAAACTACAAGTCCCAGAAGCAAGGGGAACCCTCAGAAGGTGGAGCCGACTCACAGATAAAGGGTCAAGAGAAACCAGGAAGAGGAAGAGAGAGGGCTGGAAGGAGCTATGAACAATAGAGAAAGAGACTATAGAGATTGGCTGGATTTACCGTGTATGAGCTGGATTGTTTGGACTTACCTGTTGGCGTTTGGACCTGAACCTACCGAGAACCCGACCCTGCTATCCTTGACCTCGCCTAAGGCCTGGGTGGACCAGGACGGAGAAACAAAACCCTGCTATCCTTGACCTCGCCTAAGGCCTGGGTGGACCAGGACGGAGATGTGTGGTGGTTATTTCTTTATTGTCAAATGAGGAGACACAAACTTTTCAGAGTCCGAGTTAAACAAAATCTTTATTCACTTATTAATAAGAATAGCATGTCACACCACACACACAGGTGATTCATGTGAGTGCTCTGCAATAACGATGGCTGGTCGACACAACACTCTTGAATGTTGCGTTGAGAGCCCCGACACAAGAAATACCAACATATTTTATATGGCAGAGATACACCCCCTTAGTCTAGATGACAAACAACAGATGTGTGGAATTGGTCACAAGGTTAGGATTTGTATGAAATAAATGAATAATTTATAGCAGACAGTATCTGCTGTGAAGACTGTTCTCATTGTTTGAAAAGCAGGGGTTTGGCCCCCAAAACGAGGTTCCTCTCAATCCGAGCCATCTCTCCCCAGTGCCTTCCAGTAAGAGCAGAGCAATTTCCCTCACATGAATGGAATGTGGCTTGTTAGGTTTATCACCTAAGGCAACGTAAATCTACTCTTAGCATTAAGCCGCAGAGGCCCACTCTTAATTCACACAGACACAATAGAGTTCTAAGAACCCTATTCTGTTGCATAAAATTACCATTTGATGCAATAACAGTATTATAACATAATATTGTAATTTCACCACCACAATGTCCTTGAGTGGCCCAGACAGAGCCCGGACTTGAACCCAATACATCTCTGGAGAGACCTAAAAATAGCTGTGCAGCGACGCTCCCCATCCAACCTGACAGAGCTTTAGAGGCTCTGCAGAGAGAAATGGGAGAAACTTCCCAAATACAGGTGTGCCGAGCTTGTAACATCATACCCAAGAAGACTTGAGGCTGTAATCGCTGCCAAAGGTGCTTCAACAAAGTACTGAGTAAAGGGTCTGAATACTTATGTAAATGTGATATTTCAGTTTTTATTTCTTATAAATAGTTTTTGCTTTGTCGCTATGGGGTATTGTGTGTAGATTGATGAGGGACAAAAACAATTGGAGCTGTAAAATGAAAACATTTGGAAAAAGTCAAGGGGTCTGAATACTTTCAGATTGCATTGTATGGCAAGCGTTAATGTCTGACTGAAGATATTTGAGGCTGCTTTGAGCCACAGCTCGTTGTAGCTACGTCAAATCTAATCACATCGTTGTTTTGGCGAGACGGCGTGGTATCGACAATCCTTACGACCAAGTGAAGAATCTTGTAGCGTGTGACCCCCATCTGTACCACATTGTTTAGTGTGCTACATTGTTTAGTGTGCTACATTGTTTAGTGTGCTACATTGTTTAGTGTGCCACATTGTTTAGTGTGCTACATTGTTTGGTGTGCTACATTGTTTGGTGTGCTACATTGTTTGGTGTGCTACATTGTTTGGTGTGCCACATTGTTTAGTGTGCCACATTGTTTAGTGTGCCACATTGTTTGGTGTGCTACATTGTTTGGTTTGCTACATTGTTTGGTGTGCTACATTGTTTAGTGTGCTACATTGTTTAGTGTGCTACATTGTTTAGTGTGCTACATTGTTTGGTGTGCTACATTGTTTGGTGTGCTACATTGTTTGGTGTGCTACATTGTTTGGTGTGCTACATTGTTAGGTGTGCTACATTGTTTAGTGTGCTACATTGTTTAGTGTGCTACATTGTTTAGTGTGCTACATTGTTTGGTGTGCTACATTGTTTAGTGTGCTACATTGTTTGGTGTGCTACATTGTTTGGTGTGCTACATTGTTTAGTGTGCTACATTGTTTGGTGTGCTACATTGTTTGGTGTGCTACATTGTTTAGTGTGCTACATTGTTTAGTGTGCTACATTGTTTGGTGTGCTACATTGTTTGGTGTGCTACATTGTTTGGTGTGCTACATTGTTTGGTGTCGGCACCACTATGTTGGCAAGACCATCGCTCAGCAAATTATTATATATATTTGTTCTTTGTGTCGCGTACAACCGGCTTTAGTGTGAGATCATTTAAACTGTTTTATATTAAACGTATGCATGAAAGATCTGCCAATAATGTCTACAGCATGAGATCATTTGAGGAATGTGTTTTTCTTTCTGCTTTAGGGTCTGGAGGTTCCATTGGTGGCTGTGCTGCAATGGTCTACCTCTAAGCTTCCATTTACCAGGTAGGTCTATTTTTAAATGTTTTTATTTTACCCTCTTTTTCTGCACAGTTTTGATCTTGTCTCATCGCTGCAACCCCCCAATGGGCTCGGGAGGCGAAGGTTGAGTCATGCGTCCTCCGAAATATGACCCGCCCAACCGTGCTTCTTAAAACCCGCCCGCTTAACCTGGGCGCCAGCCGCACCAATGTGTCAGATGAAACACCGTTCAATTTATAACCGGGGTCAGCTTGCAAGCGCCCTGCCTGCCATAAGGAGTCACTAGCGATCGCGATGAACCAAGTAAAGCCCCCCCGCCAGACCCTCCCCTAACCCGGTCGACGCTGGGCCAATTGTGCGCCGCCCTATGGGACTCCCATTGACGGCCGGTTGGGATACTGCCTGGGATCGAACCCGGGTCTGTAATGATGCCTCTAGACTTCCGTGCCACTCAGGAGGCCCAGGGGCCGGATTCACAAAACCTTCTTATTTCCTCTTAACTGCCATTTTTTTCCTTTAACTTTAGAATCGAGAAGAGGGTTTAGCAACGGTGCTATTCCTCAAGAAGGTTCTAGGAAATGTTCTTGTGCTATTTCTTATGTTTCTCCTTTCGCAAAAAGATTCTTGGAAATGTTCTTAATTCCAAGATGGCTAAACCCTTGTCTTAAACTCAGAGCGGTGAGAGAAAAAGCTCATGAAAGCAATTGACCATATTTAATTCACACAACCTTCATCTGAAAGTTTCAGTATGGATTATTTTAAACCCAAGAACATGTTTTAGAACAGTCATCTTGGTAAGAAAATACATGATTGCCATTGCTTGCTAGAGTTAAATCTTTCATCAGACCAGAGAATCTTGTTTCTCATGGTCTGAGAGTCCTTTAGGTGCCTTTTGGCAAACTCCAAGCGGGCTGTCATGTGCCTTTTACTGATTGGTGGTGCTACAGAGATGGTTGTCCATCTGGAATGTTCTCCCATCTTCACAGAGGAACTCTGGAGCTCTGTCAGAGTGACCATCGGGTTCTTAATCACCTCCCTGACCAAAGCCTTTCTCCCCCGATTGCTTAGTTTGGCCATTCAGCCAGCTCTTGGAAGAGTCTTTGTGGTTCCAAACTTCTTCCATTTAAGAATGATGGAGACCACTGTGTTCTTGGGGACCTTCAATGCTGCAAAAATGTTTTTATACCCTTCCCCAGATCTGTGCCTCGACACAATCCTGTCCTGGAGCTCTACGGACAATTCCTTTGACCTCATGGCTTGGTTTTTGCTCTGACATGCACTGTCAACTGTGGGACCTTATATAGACATGTGTGTGTCTTTCCAAATCAAATGAATTTACCACAGGTGGACGCCAATCAAGTTGTAGAAACATCTCAAGGATGATCAATAGAAACAGGATGCACCTGAGCCCAATTTCGAGTCTCATAGCAAAGGGTCTGAATACTTACATTTACATTTACATTTAAGTCATTTAGCAGACGCTCTAATCCAGAGCGACAAGGTGTTTTTTTCAATCAATTTTTAAAAAATTTGCAAAAATCTTGAAAAACCTGTTTTCGCTTTGTCATTATGGGGTATTGTGTATAGATTGATGAGGGGGGAAAAAGTATTTGAATCCATTTTAGAATAAGGCTGTAACGTAACTAAATGTGGGAAGGGGTCCCAATACTTTCCGAATGCACTGTAACTATCCTATTATAACTACAAGCATAACTACAAGCCTTCCCTTCACAAGATAAGTGTACACCCAGTATTTGTTGGAACTATCCCATAATAACTACTCTTCATTAACTCTATTATCTGTCCAAATATACCTCCCTCATTATTACCTGATTTGACCTTCTTCACTTCCCTTCCCCAGGTACATTTCGACCCACTACCAGCTACCCAGCGTGAGACTGGACCGCCCCCGTTTAGTGATGACAGCTTCTTGTCAGAGTTCCGTGAGGCCGCTGGAACACTTCCGGGTCAAATACACCCTCCTCAACAACCTGCAGGACTTCCTGGCTGTACGCCTGGTCTGGACACCCGAAGGTGAGAAGAGATAATCATTATGGAGGGGGGAAAACAGTGATAGAGAGAGATTGGAAGAGGAATGGAAAGAGAGAGTGAAGATGGAGGAAAGCGGAAAAAATAAATAATGGAGAGGTTGTTGGGAGGGAGGGAGGGAGATGTGTAGTGGTAGATGAGGGGTGAATCCTGTCTAACATCCAGTCATGATTTGTAACAAAGCCCCTAACTAACTGACTACATACCAGAGGAACATAATGACTTTAGGTTATATTATATTGCTCTCTCCTTGGTTAAACTAAACACCACCCTCTCTTCCTTCCTCCCCCCAGGACGTGGTCGGCAGGAGGACCCGTCAGCGAGTTCTGTGGTGTGTCACTCCCCCCTCAACAACTTGGGACAGTGTCGGAAAGGATCCACCCTCTCCTTCACAGTTGCCTTCCAGATTCTCAAGGCAGGACTGTTTGAGGTACCAACACACTCACACTCACTTCCTGTCTGTCTGACTGTCTTGTCTTGTCTGACCAAACATTACTCACTCACCCTCCTCTTCCTCTCCAGTTAAGCCAGCACATGAAGCTGAAGCTCCAGTTCACAGCGTCCTGTTCCAACCCCCCTGCTGAGGCCAGGCCCATGTCTCTGTCCCTGTCCCGTCACAACTCTCCCTCCAGCCCTGCTGTTAGAGACCTGCTGGACAGACAGAGTATGGGACGGTCACAGAGCTTCTCTCACCAACAACCCTCACGGTCACATCTTATGAGGTAGGAGACACTGACGCGTATATACAGTCGCTAGTGAAAGTCTTGCTGCCTTAAAATGTAATCTAAATAGGAATACATTACATTTGCTTCCCTATCGATCTACACAACCTACTCCACATTTTCAGAAAATTATTAACATTTATAGAACATTTTCCAAATGAATAAAACGAATAATGAATTTTAAAAAATGAATAAAACAAAGGTGTTTTGATTACGTAGGTATGTAGTTCTCATTCACTTTGAGAATGTACAGTAGGTTGTATAGATCGGGGAGGAAAAACATCAAGTGTATATTCCCCTTTTAGATTTAACTTGAAGGCAGAACACACACGTAGACACACACACATTAGCATTCAGTCAAACACGCACACCCAACCATACTGTAATCCCCACGTTCTGGCAGTGCCTCCTTGACCGCTCTCAGGCTCTTTGAACTCTCTCCTAATCATCCCCATCTTGTGTGTGTGCCTGTCTGTTGCGTCTGTCTGTATCTGTCCGTGTGTGTGTGTTGCAGGACGGGCAGTGTTATGGAGCGCCGGGCCATCACTCCTCCAGTGGGATCTCCAGTGGGTCGACCCCTCTACCTTCCCCCCGAACGCCCCATCCTCTCACTGGATAAGATCGCCAAGAGAGAGTGTAAGGTATTGGTACTGGAACTTGGAAGAGACTGGGAGAGGGAGGGGGGGTTGGAGGAATGAGGTAGAGAGGAAATAAGAGATGTAACGGGTGATTTAGAGGGGGGGGGAGAGACATTTCTCATTGAGCATTTCATCCAACCTGAAACAAAACGCAAAAACTGTTTCACACAAAAATACAGACCACAGTCACCACACTGAATGACTTACTCTACATGATCCACATCATTTCAAGACACCGGAGGAGTTACTTTCCACACAATTATTTTTCCTTTTTTTAAACTATTATTTCAACATTCTGTTTTATTCCTTGTTTTATGTCTTGGTGTGTAATTAAATAACTGTTTTACACCAAAAACATCGGGTGGCATGCTAGATCTGCAGTAATATTTGGGCTGCCATTTAACGTGAAATTCACAGGGTTTGGTTAATTAATAAACTTTTAATATATTGTCTGACTAACACTGTTCTGCATGCGACATGTTTGATGTAAAACTTTGGATGTTAAAGCTAGACTCCTTGAGTCAAGCAATAACAAGCTCTACCCCGCCTCTGTTTTTGTAAAAAGCTTTGGGATAGGCCTGGAGTGATGTAACCACTGTCATAGACAGAGCTATGGATGCAAGGACTGACCTTCTATGATATCAACATGATCATTTAGCCATGTTTTGAGGCTGTACAGTGTTTTGTTTACATTGTTTTACTCGAATGTTTGGAAGCAAACTTATATTTTGGGTTCTGATGAGGTACGGCAGCTGCTCATGAGGCATTTATAATATTCTTCAAGAATCAATGAGTGTATATAATTCATAAGTAAAACAAAATTGATGTAGCAACTAAGGATTTTAGCTTTAACAAAAGCACCAGGATGACCCAGAGAATGGGCTGAGTTCGGTGTCATTGTGGAAAAACTGTAGTTTCATTCTTGTTACAATGTGTTGTAGTTTAGTGACTAAGGGCCACAGTCTCTACACTGAATTTAAAACGTTTAATATTTTGTCTTTACACTGGCAATCAGAGATTTTGTGTTTATGCTAAGTGTATTTGTCTGATTTTGATTATTTTATTTTGTCAGCATTGGCTGCTGCTTAAAAGTCTAACATCTCATCTCCTTAGTACACTACGTATTAGTACACACTCCATGATAGGGAATAATCCTGCATCCTTTTCAGTCAATTGTCTTTCCTTTGCGTCCCTATACAACCTACAGACTAATGGATTTAACAATGGTGGAAACTCTCTCTCCAATACTTTCACATCCAAGCCGTGAAATTGTGCAAGTGCACATTTTGGGAGAAGGGTGGAGAATTGGGACATAACCTGCCACTGTGGTTCACAGCTGTTAAAGCGTTGACCGGTTGAGCCTGTTGATCGTTGAGGTCATTCACACTTGACCTTATTATTAGGGATTTAGTCCTCTTGGGTAATCCAGAATAGTGCATTATTTAAAGTCAGTCTCTGTAGATGTTTTCAACTCTTTCCATTTGTGTTATGAACGATCGGTGTGTGTGTGTGTGTGTGTGTGTGTGTGTGTGTGTGTGTGTGTGTGTGTGTGTGTGTGTGTGTGTGTGTGTGTGTGTGTGTGTGTGTGTGTGTGTGTGTGTGTGTGTGTGTGTGTGTGTGTGTTGTATGCTTCTGAATGAGCCTAAAACACTGGATGTATATTGTATTTTCATTTTATTTTCTGGTTCATAAACCAATAGGAATGGCCAAGAGGTATCTATTCCCGATGTAAAAGACAATGTGATATTCGGTGGGGACATTTCAAACAATCTGTCTACTGAGTGGTATGCCTCATTTTCCCTGGACACAAACTACTTTCTTGTGTATCCTTTGTTCATTTCTATATCTTGTCAAGAAGGACATAAGAGACTTGAGTAGAGGATGTAGTTTGCTATTATCGTGTTTGTTTTTTGTTTTATTTCTGATTTAAAAACTCATTGCATTGTTAGAAAAGGACCCGTGAATAAGCATTTCACTGTTAGTCTCCACCTTTTTTAATTTCACTGTTAGTCTCCACCATTTTTATTCCGAAGCATGTGACATTTTTTGTTGTTGTTGATTCCAGACTTTGTTTAAGGCTAGTGATAGATCATTGGTGAAGAATAGAGAACAGTAAAGGACCGAGACAGCTGCCTTGCAGAATACCACATTTCCATTAAAGAAGACCCTCTGTGTTATATTGGATAGATACAGTGCATTCAGAAACTATTCAGACCCTTTTACTTTTTCCACATTTTGTTAGGTTACAGCCTTATTCTAAAATGGATTACATTGTTTTTTCCCCCTAATCAATCTACACACAATACCCAATAATGACAAGGCAAAAACAGTTTTTTAGAAAAACCTATTCAGACCCTTTACTCAGTACTTTGTTGAAGCACCTTTGGCAACGATTACAACCTAGAGTCTCTGCAGATCCTCTGAAACTCTGTCAGATTGGTTGGGGAGTGTCACTGCAGAGCTATGTTCAGGTCTCTCCAAACATGTTCAAGCATGGCCTCTTGCTGGACCACTCAAGGACATTTGGAGACTTTTCACGATGTCTTGGCTGTGTGCTTAGGGTTGTTGTCCTGTTGGAAGGTGAACCTTCCCCCAGTCTGAAGTCCTGAGCCATCTGGAGCAGATTTTCATCAAGGATCTCTCCATACTTTGCTCCGTTCATCTTTCCCTCGATCCTGACTAGTCTTTCCAGTACCTGCCGCTGAAAAACATCCCCACATCATGATGCTGCCACCACCATGCTTCACCGTAGGGATGGTGCCAGGTTTCTTCCAGACGTGAAGGTTGGCATTCAGGTCAAAGAGTTCAATCTTGGTCTCATCAGACCAGGGAATCTTGTTTCTCATGGTGAGAGTCATTTAGGTGCCTTTTGGCAAACTCCAAGCGGGCTGCCATGTGCCTTTTACTGAGGAGTGGCTTCCATCTGGCCACTCTACCATAAAGGCCTGATTGGTGGATTGCTACAAAGATGGTTATCCTTCTGGAAGGTTCTCCCATCTCAACAGAGGAACTCTTGAGCTCTGTCAGAGTTACCATCGGGTTCTTTTATCACCACCTGACCAAGGCCCTTCTCCCTGATTGCTCAGTTTGGCCAGGCGGCCAGCTCTAGGAAGTCTTGGTGGTTCCAAACTTCATCCATTTAAGAATGAGTGAGGCCACTGTTCTTAGGAACCTTCAATGCTGTAGAAATGTTTTAATACCCTTCCCCAGATCTGTGCCTCGACACAATCCTGGCCTGATGCTCTACGGACAATTCCTTTGACCTCATGACTTGGTTTTTGCTCTGACATGTACTGTCAACTGTGGGACCTTTTATATAGACAGGTGTGTGCCTTTCCAAATCATGTCCAATCAATTGAATTTACCACAGGTGGACTCCAAGTTGTAGAAACATCTCAAGGATGATCAATGGAAACAATATGCACCTGAGCTCAATTTCGAGTCTCATAGCAAAGGGTCTGAATACTTATGTAAATAAGGTATTTCTGTTTTTTGTTTTTTTAATACATTTGCAAAATAATCTAAACCTGTTTTTACTTTGTCATTATGGGGTATTATGTGTAGATTGATGAGGACTGTTTTTTTTATATAAGGCTGTAAGGTAACAACATGGGGGAAAAGTCCAGGGGTCTGAATACTTTCCGAATGCACTGTAACTGTCAACCCATAGCAGAGTAGAGGATTTAGGCTTTGCTGTTATCTTGTTTATCATGATTTATTTAGTTTGTTTTTTATTTACCTTGAAAAACAGCCCCATTCCAACTGCATTTCCATTGTTCCCTTTGTCAGACAAAAAGTTGTCATATTTCCATTCCTTTCCTTTGTGATTTGAAATTAATTTATTATTTCCACTCAGACCAAAGTAACTCATAATTGCATTGTTTATGTATATTTTTGACTTATTTTTAACAGTATTTTTTTTAAGCACTTTATTTACATTTGAATTGTATTGTTCATTGTTCCTCGGATACAAACACAAGGAATGCCTTGAATGCAAACGACATGTTGGAAAAAAGTGTTTTTGGTCACTCCTAGTTTGTTGCACTGACTGAATAAAGACAATTGGAAAGATTGGGCAGTTTGTATACATGCCTTTTGTGTGTGTGTGTGTATATGTATATATTAGAGGTCGACCGATTTTATGATTTTTCAAGACCGATACTGATTATTGGAGGACCAAAAAAGCCGATACCGATTAATCGGACGATATTTATTTATTTGTAATAATGACTTATTTATTTACATACTACATATTTACATACTTATTTTAACTTAATATAATACATCAATAAAATCAATTTAACAGCGCATTAACAGCGCAATGCTTGACGCACAACGAAGAGCTGTTGGCAAAACGCATGAAAGTGCTGTTTGAATGAATGTTTACGCGCCTGCTTCTGCCTACCACCGCTCAGTCAGATATGTAGATACTTGTATACTTGTATGCTCAGTCAAATAATATGCAACACAGGACACGCTAGATAATATCTAGTAATAAAGGTGTAAAAAAAAACTGCCACCCAGGTAGGTTCATATAACACACCACCCAGTTAGGTTAATATAACACACACAACCCCAGGTAGGTTAATATAACACACCAGGTAGGTTATTATAATACACCACCCATGTAGGTTAATATAACACACCAGGTAGGTTAATTCAACACACCACCCATGTAGGTTAATATAACACACCACCCAGGTAGGTTCATATAACACACCACCCAGGTTCGGTAATATAACACACCACCCAGGTAGGTTCATATAACACACCACCCAGGTAGGTTAATATAACACACCACCCAGGTAGGTTAATTCAACACACCACTCAGGTAGGTTCATATAACACACCACCCAGATAGGTTAATTCAACACACCACCCAGGTAGGTTAATTCAACACACCACCCAGGTAGGTTAATTCAACACACCACCCAGGTAGGTTAATATAACACACCAGGTAGGTTATTATAATACACCACCCATGTAGGTTAATATAACACACCACCCAGGTAGGTTCATATAACACACCACCCAGGTTCGGTAATATAACACACCACTCAGGTAGGTTAATTCAACACACCACCCAGGTAGGTTAATTCAACACACCACCCAGGTAGGTTAATATAACACACCAGGTAGGTTATTATAATACACCACCCATGTAGGTTAATATAACACACCACCCAGGTAGGTTCATATAACACACCACCCAGGTTCGGTAATATAACACACCACTCAGGTAGGTTAATTCAACACACCACCCAGGT